>NC_048304.1:63114468-63422624 GCF_013100865.1 Trachemys scripta elegans | reverse complement strand
TAAAACACATTAATTAAGTCCAACCACCTCTGTTGTTGCATCCCTGAGGTTGCATATTAAAAGCAAACAAACAAAAAAACAAGTATCAGGGGGTAGCTGTGTTAGTCTGTATCTACAAAAACAACAAGGAGTCTGGTGGCACCTTAAAGACTAACAGATTTATTTGGGCATAAGCTTTCGTGGGTAAAAACCTCACTTCTTCGGATGTGAGGTTTTTACCCACGAAAGCTTATGCCCAAATAAATCTGTTAGTCTTTAAGGTGCCACCAGACTCCTTGTTGTTTTTGTAGATACAGACTAACACAGCTACCCCCTGATACTTGTTTTTTTGTTTGTTTGCTTTTAATATGCAACCTCAGGGATGCAACAACAGAGGTGGTTGGACTTAATTAATGTGTTTTAGAAAGGACAACCAGGTTGTGCAATTTTATTCTCTGCAGTTCCATGGGTTCCAACTCTACAGGCCTCTCCCTGCTCCTGGGGAAGTCAATACAACTTTCCCGTTGAAATCAATGGAAGCAGGCACTGCAGAACCAGAAGGCTCTGCAAAAGCATTCACTCAGCTCCACTGGTTTAAAATTGCACAGATTTTAGTTTAGACAGATTCAGTTATTTTAAAAGGCCATTTTTCCTCTTTGAATTCCAGCCACAAATAAAGTTTAATTCTTAAAGTTCAAGTATATGAGTTTATTTGTACAAGGATTTCTTTTTAAAGTTTAGAGGGGAGAACAGGTATATTTTCCCAGTCACCTCATTCAAAATGAAAGTTGCAACTTTATGCGTGGACTAGGCCTAAGCAGGAGGATGTGTGCCCTACTTCTTTAAAATCTCTAGCAAGAAGCCAGGCATGATGGGATGGGGAAAGGTTTCATATAACTGCTCTACAGTGAAGCAGAGAAAGAGCGCATGCAGCTCTAGGGATAACACTATTTTTCTTATTCTAAACAAAATTCCTCTTTCAGTGCTAGAGAAAAGTGACTATGATTTTTTATTATTGTCATGGGCTCGGGCCCTAGAAGACCCAACATAATATAGCTGGCTACAGATAGTTTTTTTTCCCCTGTGTGACTGCTCCTACATACCCTTAATTATGCAAGTTGTCTTATCAAAGCCTACGGGATAACCCATGTGAGTAAGAGCTGCTCATGTGAATAAGGAGTTGAAGGATGAGGCCCACATAGCATGCCTTCTTGTTAGGAGGATAGTCACTCTTGGCCTACAGACCTAACTTTCCAGGCTGCAGTAGAGATGCCAACTTGTGTAGTATGAGCTGTGTGGTGTGTCTACATCAAAAGCTTTGTAAGTGAACCCGATGTGCCTGCCTTTGAATTCCCAGTGAACTCAACAGCCCATCTTTGTCGACGAGAAACAAAGCCAAAAGCAACACCAACCTCATTTTATTCAAGACTGCAAGTCATGCCTTGAGGATATAAATCTATCCCTGCTCCTTCCCATCAACACACATGCTATGCCACTCGCCTTGGGATGCCTGGTATAAAAAAAAAAAAAATCATTTCCCCCTTTGGATACATATTTATATTGTGTACTAAATTATGCATTTAAAATCAAATAAAAAATGTTACAGCTTTAAAATGATTGCACACATCAGGAAGCGCCTCTATTTCTAAATTTTGGAAGAATTTTCCACCTTTTCACCCAAGCCAAGCAAATATCCAGTGTTATTACAGCTGAAGCAGGGGGCAGGAGGGGGAATGCAGTCCAGGAAATGGGAGGAGAAACATCTCAGGGAAGGTCCCATTACTGGCCCTGAAAAGGGAAGCTGAATATGTGCTCTGAGAAAGGTTCACAGTTTAGGTGGCATTCAGATAATCATCCACGAGTTCCGATACTCTTCTGAATTATCTGAACCTCTTGAGTTTGATTAACTGTCAAAAAGTTTCTCTTGAAGTATTCCATCATTTCCAGTTATGGTCCTGCCTGGCATTAGGAGGTGAATCAGAATTAAAACAAACAGGGAACAAGTTAAGCAAACATTCAAAAAAGGTTCAGATCTAGAAATGGAAAAAAGGCATGGTGGGTTTTTTTGGTAGTTTTGTCTTGGGGGTCGGTAGGATGGGCAGTTTAGTTTTCCCACATACATTCTCACATCTCTAAAACTTTGCTAAAACCACAGAGATCCTACACACAATGACCAACATTTTCAAAATCCGGGGTCCCAAAGTGTACGCACCTAAATTCTTATTTAGTCTCCTTAATAAAAACAGCTTGATTTCCAGAGATTCTGAATGGTTCCTGTTCCCATTGACTTCAGCTGAAGCTATGAGTACTCAGATGCTCTGAAAAACACGACACTTATTTAGATGCCTTAATATGAATTTAGGTGCCTACCTTAGGCATTCACATTTGGCCAAGACATTACCTCACAACAAGTTTTTGAAAGAAGCACTTATTATACGTGTTGGTGTTTACATACCAGGGTGTCAGGTTAAAAAAAACGGACATGGAGTAGATTGATAGATCAAAATAGATTAGGCTGATATTAAACTAGATTGAGTTAAAAACTTTAGTAAATGTTGGAGCTGGCAGGAACTTAACCTGGAAAACAATGAACACCTGTTGATTGCTGAAATTTTCAGATGAAATTCAGTCTACTGAATGGACAAACACTGTCCAAGAATAGCTAAGTGTCAGGCTCCAGATTTTCCTATTGATTGCATCATATGGCCAAAGAGGAGGCATGAGGAGAACAACGAGGAGGTGAGACACAAGTGCCATATAAAAGTAGTGTAGCTGAGTGGTTGAGGAGGTACTGCAGACAACAGATCAAGACAGGACAGGATGGATGGGACTTTGGAAAAGAGACAGAAGGCTAGAACACAAAGGGAAATCTTGAAGGAGAGGAGTGAGCCTAGCTCTAACAGGGACTGCAGAAGAAGAAAGGCGTAGGAGCGGGAAGTCTGGAAGTAGAGGGAGAGATGGTTTAGGAGCAAGGTATAAGACCCCATGGGTCTGGAAACCAGTCCTGCAGAGCTGCAATACAGCTGACAACTCCAGGCTGCCACCCTGTGGCAGCTGTAACTAGCTTGTGCTCTACTTCCCATGACCCACTGTGGACACAGACAATGGGAAGTTCCACCTCAAGGATTTCACAGATAGCCTGCTTCATGGCTCCTGATTGGCTCCCTGTCCTAGGGGCACTCCAGGAAGTGTCCAGGCAACAGCATGGATCTCGTGTAGCTGCCATGACTGTTCCTGCTCCTTGCTCTTGAATTCTTGGCTTGGGCCTTGGCTTGACCTCGCCTCCTGACTTGGACTTTGACCCTGCTCTGGAACCTGACTACGAACTCCTCTGCTACTCTCAGCCTCAGGTTTGCCCCTGATTTGACCCTTGGCCCTGACTGCCCCTGTTGAGATCCTGACACAAGAAGTGGAGAGGAGAGATGGTCCAGGACTAACAGTAGTGGAGGAGGCCTGAGAGCAAAGAGGAATTGGGATTTGGAATCAAGTAAATGCAAGACCCCAAAAGGAAAGAAACTTCCAGCTGACAGAGCCAAGAAAACAGAGAATAATAAATATGCTCACTGTACACGGTTATAACCAGTTTTTCCAAGGAGTGGGGGAACTTAATGAACTTAGTGAGGGAACACGATGTCCTCTTCAGACTCTGTATGTTGTCTATACACAAGGACACTGTCCATTTCCCCACTGTCAAAGATGTGAGAGGACAATTTTCTCATGATAAGGGGCAAGATACAAGGGAAACTCTGCAATATGGCTGCATCTGGGAAAGAGGTAACATGGACGGATATGTACTAAAGCACATAATGCCTTGTTTGTGCCTGGAAATCTTAGAGGGGAAGGGTTCATCCATAACATTCAGACACCAACCCCTGTAGTTATGCTCTAACCAGAGAGAAGACATGTTGGATACTGTCACTGAAATGGGTTTAACATTCCTCCGATTTACCCAACTTTTAACTCCAGGCCTCTAGGCTGCATGGAATCGATATGAACATAATTTAACTTGACAGATGGACACTTAAGTGGGTCAAACATTTGTCAGCTTCCTTTAAATGTCTTTTCAAATATTTCCAGAACCCCTAATTACAACCCCAGAGTAGCAAGAACAAATATTCAGACTTTGTTAGAGAGACGCGAAGGATTGCTCCCTCCCCAAAGGAGTCATTTGTTGAACACTCCAATATTTTTTCCCCTTTCCTCAGATAATTGTTGACCAGGTCCCATGCTCCTGCTTAGGCTTTCAACTGGAAAACTAGAATCAGGAGAGCATCATAATTCATCACTGGACCTTTTTACCTGTAGGTTAGAAGACTGACTAATGTTGCTCCTGGGACACTGTGATTGGACTCCTTAGCAATAGGTCTGGATTGAACTAGCAGTCTCCACATACTAGGAAAAGCCTGTTGGGATGGAAGGGATTCACTTATTGGACTGGATGCAGCTTGACTACTAGCTATGGAGAAGGGGGCAGACTTGCATCATTAAGACCAAAAAACAGGGGTCACCAGACTGTACGGTTCTGTTGTAAGAAAGAATTAGAAACGCTATGGACATTGCCTGCTAAGATTCCAGTACATGTGACCTGGATAGAGGGAGGCTGCAGTAAGGTGGGGGATGTAGAGTGATGGGGAGGCACTGGACCATGAATCTAAGTGATGTAGGAACCTGGTCCTCCCACCCCCACATTTGCAGAAAGCAGCACCTTTTGCAGCTTTGGCTCAAACATATTTCTCCCCCACCCCCAACAGGTGAATTCTATCTGTGCCCCTCTCCTATTAGTGAATTTAGTCACTGTGAAAGCTGCCACATCAACATACCAGGAGACTTAAGTTTCCTATTTTAAATTAATAGATTAGTATACAGCAGGGGTCGGCAACCTTTCAGAAGTGGTGTGCCAAGTCTTCATTTATTCACTCTGATTTAAGGTTTTGCGTGCCAGTAATACATTTTAACGTTTTTAGAAAGTCTCTTTCTATAAGTCTATAATATATAACTAAACTATTGTTGTATGTAAAGTAAATAAGGTTTTTAAAATGTTTAAGAAGCTTCATTTAAAATTAAATTAAAATGCAGAGCCTCCCGGATCGGTGACCAGGACCCGGGCAGTGTGAGTGCCACTGAAAAACAGCTCGTGTGCCGCCTTCGGCACACGTGCCATAGGTTCCCTACCCTTGGTATACAGCTTGAGCAATGGAACTGCAAGCTTGACCAACCCCATTTTGCTCACGTGCCTCCACTCTACGGTGAAAGGGTAGTTCTGTTCTCTACAACCCATTTCACATTTGGCCTCTCTGCTGGGGTTGTCAACAAGGATGCCAAACAATGGTGGAGGGGTTTGTGATGTGAGCATCTATCTACTAGGAGCTGCCCTGAGCCAACAGACTCACTTCAGAATGGCCAAACAGGTCACTGATGGTCATAAATGGATATTCTTATTTCTGTTTTCATGCACGGGAAAAAGTTGGTTCTGCTAGCCAGAATGTATATAGCTCCAATCTAGCAAAAATGAATTTTCATTACTTCACACAAATAAAAGCACAAGTCATTCAATTCAGCCCAAATTCTGGTCCTACTGGCTTCACTGGGACGAGGATTTGGCACGTACTGACCATTAAAAAAAATATTGTGTAAGCACAAAAAGGGGTCAATTTATGAATTTGTCAGGGAGCCAGTTAGATTTTAAAGCTGAAACTTAACAAACGAGGTTTGCCAACAGATAACAGAATCCTGTAGGAAGACCCCATTTTATTGACAGGTTTCAGAGGAGTAGTCTATATCAGCAAAAACAACGAGGAGTCCTTGTGGCACCTTATAGACTAACAAATTTATTTGGGCATAAGCTTTCGTGGGCTATAACCCACTTCATCAGATGCATGGAGTGGGGTTATAGCCCCCAAAAGCTTGTGCCCAAATAAATTTGTTAGTCTATAAGGTGCCACAAGGACTCCTCATTTTTTCCCCTTTTTATTGAGTCCATGGTTCATTAGCTTACTAGTTTTAACAATCTTTTCAGGCCAACTTTTAACAACTTGAATAGTGTTTCTCAAATCAGAGAAACACCTGCTTATCCTTAACCAATCAACAATTTATTAATTCACCCAGAATCACTTTAATATATAATCAACTGTTCACCACTCAAATGTAGACAACTAGTTGTGTGTACTACACACACAATACAGTCTTGCAAACAATTATCACAGACTAGCGTTGAGGCTCAGCAGTTATACCAAGGAACAGTGCAAATTACCAAGATTTCTTATTACTTTTACTTATGATCATCAATTATCAATTCTTTAGTACCTAACATATTTGTCAAACTTCCCAGGGGAAACTTTTCTTGAAGGCACTTTGACGAGTGTGGTTACTTCTCCTTGACTAGATTGGTCCAAAAGGGACAAGTTTAGATTATTTAAAGCAATTGCTTAAAGTTATTGTTTTCAGTCTTTCTTAGGCCACTTTGTTTGGACTTATAAAGGAGTTAAAATCTAAAATATAGTTATACTTTAGGGTCCTCTAGAGAGTGTAGACTCAGCAAGATAACCTGTAGTCATTTATATTAAAGCATAGAAGAGGAAATACAATCTGTGAAATGAAATCTCACTATTCTTTCTTATCCTGTTAACCCTGGGCTAGGGAAGAGTCCTTTCCACATGGCTGGGCCAGGCATCAGTCGCATTTAGGATTCTCTGCAGCTTCTTGTGTTCGGTTCAATCACATGGTGACTTCAGTTTACGTACCCTAGTTTCAGGGCTTGTAGGGGACCACTCTCTTATTCCTATTGGATACATGCCAGGTGAGTGCTTCGGTTTTCGTTTGATTCATTTCAAGAACTGTATTTCATTATTTGCCTCTGCTATAAATTGGGATTTCCTCCTTTTAAGCAATTTCTCTTAATATCCCAAAGTTATACCTTGGTTTATATCTTCACATTTATTCTTTCTTGTGCCAGACAATTCATATTACTTCTACAGTCCAACAATTGTTTACAAGGAAAAGTAACAAAATTGTTATAGTCTTCTAAATTTTGAGGACATGTTGCATACATTCTTTAATTCTACATGAACCGGTCACCATTTAGGACTTACAATAGAATAAGACACATTTTCCACATATAAAAGGATTAGATCCGACTCACATGGCAAACAAATGTGCGGATTCTAATTTGGGATGAACAACAGATTATTTATGGTATATTTGATTTAGAAGGAAAATAAAGTATAGTTTATACATTGGGGTGAAAACATGTGGCTTGGATCTCTTTGGGTAACAGGTAGTTTGTCTAATTTGACCTTCAATTTTACAGCCATATTTCTATTTTACTTAATTTGCATCTTCCCCACCCATCTCTTGATCCACTCACAATATGCAATGGGTCACTTTGCATAAGAAAGGAGGGTGTCACCCTCCTTTTTAGGTAGGCTGGGAGAGAGAAAGAGGTTTTATCCATATACAAATTATGAAAGATTTTTGCCTAGGTGATTAGCAATAATTTTCTTTAGCCAATTTAGTTTCTATTCTTGGGTAGAGGAACTCCCAGCATCGGTCAATCCGTGGTCCACAGACAAAGTGTCTCATACGATGTGAACTATTTTTTATTGGTTTATTGTCTTCCTAGGTGGATCCTGAAGATGCTTTGCAAGCCCCCCCTATCCGCAGGCAAAGAGAGTTCAACTGAGTAAGGAACTCAGGATCTGGATTGGGCCCTTGATGAATTGCAACATGCTCTGAAGCCAACCAACTTAGGCTCCCTCTAACCAGGGGGGAAATGAACTAAAGCATTAAGGCCTCTACACTGAGAATGTCCTGCTACCAGTTGGCCAGTCTTCAAATCAGACTACTTTCAGCAAGAGTATCCTGGATGAGTGGAGGGAGGTAATCTTTAAAGGTAGTCACATTTGTCTAGCAGCTACAAAACATACTGGGGCTGATCTTGCTCCCATTGTCTGCAATGGGGGTTGGATCGGGTCCACAGCAGTAAAGTAGTCACCATTCAGCACTGCAAATATTCCACAACTGTAATGGATATAAATTGATATGTCTGGATCCATTTCTAGTCACAGTTAACATATATCTATCCCCCACTTGCATGTACAGTCGAGTGCTATATTATAAATTAGTGCAACAATATGCAGCCTAACTTCATTCCCACAAAAGCCATGGACCAGTGCAGCGTTGGTAACATTCATCCACTTCTGTACCCACAGAAACAGAATGCAGGTACATGCATGCGTACATTTGGGATTCTCCAGTCACTACTAGCAAATGCTTCTCCGGGTCACATACATTTAATTATTTTCGTTCATTTCCTGGTTTTTATCTTGCATCAGTTTGTCTACAATTACATTTGTTTGGATTTGCATATGACTGTGGAATATTAAATGGATGGGCTTATGGCAAGTGACTCTGTAAGCGTTAGGTGATTCCCTATGATGTGGATCATGGTGGATAGGTTTTCTCTCACAAAGAAGTTGACGTGCGTTGGCGCACTGAGCTAATACTTTGCAACATATCCCCAAACACCAACTGGCCGTGGCATTTAAGAGAGACCAGCACATGCTTTCTACATATCTCATTTCTAAAACTCTTTGCTAAAGCTACAAATAAGACAACCCCACCTGCCAGGAAGGCCAACCAACCGGTCAAGAAGATAATTTACGGTTAATGTAAACCTACTCAGCAGGATTACCAGCACATTTATACACTTACATGCATGCATGAGTGGCAGATGATGCTAATGGACATTAAAAGGAGGTCTGCATGATGAATGATGGTAATTAATGATTAAAGCATTACACAACACATTTCCAAGGGAGTGTCATGTTAGTGTCACTAAGTTAAGATCCATCAGCCTGCAGTTAAAGAGGTTCTGGGGCTTTTCAAGTCGCTAATAGAAAAGAAAAGGTTTTTTTTTAGTCTTGTGTCTTTACCGTTCACTTATGTGAGGGAATAAGAATAGCTACCACAATATAAAATACATTCCCACTTTTCTGAAAGCTTTATTTTTTCCTAGCTGCTAACAAATCATGCATTTCATCTTCTACAAGAATGCTCCATAAAAAATTGTCCCTGGGAGTAAGACGTGATTTTTAGTATGGGTAATTAGTCTTAATAACTAAATCTGTTGGCTCAGCAGGTCTGAGGGTGAGCCTGCTTGTCGTCCTCTTCTCCATGGCTCTGCTTCATGGTAAAAGGGTTGAGAAGGGAGATTCTGTGATCATCATCTTCTGCTA
The DNA here is from genome assembly GCF_013100865.1 of Trachemys scripta elegans. Taxonomy (NCBI): domain Eukaryota; kingdom Metazoa; phylum Chordata; order Testudines; family Emydidae; genus Trachemys; species Trachemys scripta. Next base: position 63,413,412 of record NC_048304.1, on the reverse strand, counting down.
AGTAAAGTAATTGTTTTCATACTTTTAACCCTCCCTCCCAAAGACCTAACCCGCAATGTGGGCATGCTGGTGGATGCTCCAGAGGCAGGATTTCATATTTGTCATTGTTTGAGGATAATGCTTGGTGCTCTATGTTCTTCTCTACAAATCTCTCAGAGCTTTAATATCATAGAGCTTTACACAAATGTCTCTGCTTATAGACAAGGTGCTGGATTCTCAACAGTGCCAGATCAGGGGAAGGGAGCACAGCACGACACCAAGGAGCTAGTTGCTGCTTCCTGATCCTACGGCATCAGGCCCCCAGCACAAATCAGAGCTGGTGAGGAGCAGCTCTAATTTACACACTGGCATCAGCTATGCTCCCTGTTCTTCTTTCTGCTTCCATCTTCAACACTAATGCAAAGTGGGCTGGAGACTCTGGCCCTTGGGATCTTTTATAAAAAACCTCCACTGTTACTAATGCTGGATCAGTTCCACCAACAATAGCACTGCTGGGACCCTTCAGCAGACAAGGCTCCTGTAGCTTCCAGTGTTTTTAAAATCACACTGGTGAGTAGATTTGCTCGGAGGAGGTTGCGAATGCATGGTGTTGAAGATACAGGCAACTGAAAGAAACTGCACTAGAGCTTCCAATGTTGCTAATCCCACGGATTTCAACTGATGTTTGCAACAGTGGGATCTTTTTTATTTTTTTGTAAACTATCATCCCTCATAAAGACAGGTTTAGGAGTCCTTAGTCCCAGCCCCCTGCATTAGCCAAAAAACACACTGTATCTTTTGTGACGGGTTGGATCACAGAAACCCCCTTGGGAGCTGCCACCCAATGTGCAAAGACTACCCCTGCTTCTGTTTTCCCTGCCAGCTCAGGACTCCAGCACCCTGTCTTGCTGAGCCAGACACTCCTGTTTGGCTCCAGACACAGATCCAGGGTCTGAATCACTTGTTCCAAAGCTGCAAGTTTACCTGAAAACAGCTCGCAGTAGCGTGCTTGTCTTTAGCACTCAGATGCCCAACTCCCAATGGGGTCTAAACCCAGATAAATCCGTTTTACCCTGTATAAAGCTTATGCAGGGCAAACTCATAAATTGTTCGCCCTCTATAACACTGATAGAGAGATATGCACAGCTGTTTGCTCCCCCAGGTATTAATACATACTCTGAGTGAATTACTAAATAAAAAGTGATTTTATTAAATACAGACAGTAGGATTTAAGTGGTTCAAAGTAGTAACAGACAGAACAAAGTAAGTCACCAAGCAAAATAAAATAAAATGCGCGAATCTATGCCTAATCAAACTGAGTACAGATAATTTCCTCACCAGTTCCACAGTGCTCCCTTTTACAGGCTAATCTCCTTTTAGCCTGGGTCCAGCAATCACTCACACCCCCTGCAGTTACTGTCCTTTGTTTCAGTCTCCTTCAAGTATCCTGGGGGGGGTGGAGAGGCTCCTTCTTTAGCCAGCTGAAGACCAAATGGAGGGGTCTCCCACAGGTTTAAGTAGACTCTCTCTTGTGGGTGGAGACCTCCCTCCTATGCAAAGCCCAGCTCCAAGATGGAGTTTTGGAGTCACCTGGGCAAGTCACATGCCCCTGCATGACTCAGTCTTTGCAGGCCGACGCCATTGTCCACATGGCATCTTGCATGTCTCCAGGAAGACTTCTCATGTGGATTGGAGCATTCCAAGATGCATTGTTCCCTAAGTGTCTCCTGATCAGGTACTTAACCTGGCGAATTCCTTCCTAAAGCAGCTGACCAAATGCCTCACAAAGCTTACTTAGAAATCAGGCAAGCATACAGCCCATATTCTTAACCTCGAGTAGAAAATGATATATATGTACAAATAGGATGAATAGATATAGTAGATCATAACCCTTACGGAGATATGTTACATGGCACAGGCAGCACAAAACATATTCCAGTTATGTCATACATACATTTATAAGCACCCCCTCCCCATAAAGCCTTATGGGGTACACTGTCACATCTTTAACCTAGTACATGGTGGAATAACATCACCACCTCTGCTAATCTGAGTTAAAGTAGGTGTCTCTGTGGTACGCAGCACAGGTATTGGAAAAGCTTGTCTTTTCTTAAATTGCCTTGGCTTTGTGTTCAGAATGCTTCCCCATGTTAAATTTACACAGTCTCTTTTAAAAATAATCGATTTAATTTAAAAACTCAAATGGATTCCAGAACCATAGTGTGCAGTTGCAGAAAAGGATCACAAATAGGAATGGGATTCCTAGACTCTGGTTAATCAAATTAATTTCATGTCACCAGGGAAAAAGACTGTAGATCGGCCACTAGAAATATGTGTATATTTCAGTTCTCAAATCTAACAGGGTGCTCTCAGGGCCTGGGAGGCAGTCAGATAGGAAAGAGTGAGGAACCTGAAGTTATCACTTGATCCTTATCAATACCATTAACACTGAGTTCCAAAGCAGGCCTTTGTCTAGCTAAGCCCAGTAATTCCTTCTACTGAAAACCACAAAATTGCCTTTTCTGAACCAGTGCACAAGCAAAATTATTCCTTCTCCCCTGGACTGGTCATAGTGTTGTTATCTATGAATGGGAGGTAGTGCTCCATTCAAGGGACCATAGGAAAGAGATAGAGAGAGCAAGGACCCAACTAAACCTGACCACACATGAGATAAGCAGACACCTGATTCTCTTGGCTTCCCATGTTAAAAAGCAAGGAAAGGCTGCTGAAATGTGTTCAGGGAGAAAGACATTTTTACCTTTATCTGATTTTTCCTGGAGGTGGGGAAGTTGAGCTAAAGGAAGTCAACAAACGCTGGAGGATAAAGGAAATTTTAGCTGGGGAGGGACTGGTCTAGTCCTTAGAGGATAAGACTGGCACTCAAAATTCCTGGGTTCTATTTTGTGCTTTGCCACTGACTGGTTCTGTAGCTTTGGGCAAAACACTTAGGCTCCAATTCAGGAAGCATCCCTCTTCCAGACAGCACTTAAGCATGTGCTTAAAAACTTTCCTAAATTGGAGCTTTAGCCATCCCAAGCCCAGTACCACATATCTGATGGCTTAATTCACCTCACTATAATTCCTAAACAAATATGTAGCTAGATTAGACAGATCCTGGAAAACGTTACTCAAATAGCCCTTACTCAGGCAAATAGAACCAGTGAAGTCAACTGGCTTATTCACATGAGTGTGTAAACTACTTACCCAAGTTAAGGTTAAGCTAAGATCAGGATCTTAAAAATATTACCATTATCTCCCCAAGTTAGTGACTCTTTCTATATTCGAGCTAAAAATCTGAGCTCTTTTTAGGCTCTTAGTGTAGCTCTAAAAAAAATCCTGGCACCTTTCATTTGCAAACACTACTGATTCCACTCCAGTAGCAGGTGCACTTGTGTCCTGGCTGCTCGTATATTGAACTCTATTGTCAACAATTCTGTTGTTAGAAACCAAATGCTAAGTAGCATGGATACTGCTGGAAATGCTGCCAGAGATGAAAGGGATTTAGTCCTGTAGCCAAAAGATCATGCCCCCACCTCCCTACCCCCAGTCACTGGAAAGACTAGATGTGCAAGGGCAGCCTCAACATACAAGGTAAATAGTGAGTATGTAACTAAAGCCAATCTTTGGAGGTCCGTGCAATGGTGTCTCCAAAAGGACAGTTCATCTGTAAATGAAAGTTATTTACAAAAGGCATTTCAAAAGTACCTTACAGATAATCTCTGCATTTCAAATGTAGGTGGAAAGAGGCAGACCTAAAGGGTGGTGGGCTGCTAGTTATGTGGAGCCATCCCACAATACAAATGCTTTTGGATATTTGACCACAACATAGGTGTAGCCTGGTGCGGGAAGTGCATAGCTGGCACGTTTCCAACAGGCCGTATCTCCTCCATTTGAGACTGATGTATTAAGTCTTCACAGACACAGAGGTCAATGGGTCTCCTTACCTCCAGCAAGCTTGCCCATATTGTTCTTAGGAAGATCTTTTTAAAAAGGAGAGAGAGAAAGAATAGCTGGTTTCAAATGGTACTGCAAGCAATATTTTTCCTTAGTAAGAAGAAATAGAACCAGGTGGTAGGTGCTCAAAAACTCTGGCAATCGGTGTCATAAAAAGCCAATAAATTAGATTAAAAGTATCCTAAATCTCAGTGACAGTTGTAAATGTAGAGTAACACCATGGCGTTCAATAGAGTTGCGCTAAATTTATGTTGGTATGGCTGAGATCAGAACCTGCCATGAAAAATGATAGTAAGAAGTTACTAACATTTGAAGACTTAAGTGACTATTTTTTAAAATGGAAATACAGCACCAGAGCTCAAAGCATAGCACTGGCAAGCAAAGCCTTCTCAGTCCACAGGTCACTGGCCCTGATTTGGGAAAACACTTAAGAATGTGTCTTCTTTTAAGGACTGGGGAGAAAAAAAGACAAGGACAATGGCACTTGTCCAAGTGTCGCACACAAGATAGAGTCTGGCCACTTGACACCTGGATGAGATGCTGCTCTCAATAGATTGTGCAGATGTTCAAATATGATTATACGTGCTCTATATCTCCACTGGGCTCTTTGTGCACGGTTCCTCCTCTGTGGAGTTCAAGTACACTTCTGGGTATTTAGGGCTCTGCTTTCCTTCTGGAAGCTCAGATGCCCAACTGGACTCCTTGGGCATGGCTTCTTGGCTGGTTAAAAAAAATAAATGCCAGCATCTTCTAGACCTACCCACTCCTGGCACCAAAATGAACAATCAAAGAGTAGATTGTGTAAGCTCACAATACTTCTCCATTTTTACTCATTTTCATGATCAGTGAAACAGTTAACAATTTTGACATTGGAAGTATCATTTCGTTCATCTGAGTTAACACCCATTGAAATGCATGGCGCAGTTTGCAGCATTCATTCTTAGAGTTATTGTTTCAGGCTTTCTACGAACTCAAGCCAACGTTGTGGCATCAGTTACACTCAGTTCACTGTGCAAGAAGATCTGTTGGAAGAGATGCAACATTGTACAGCCATGTACCAACCCAAACTGAACCTTGCTTAAGACCATCCTTATTCAGCAAGACACTTGAGCATGTATTTCACTCTAACTGAATTGAGGCCATTATGCTTACCTAGAGAGGTATGACAGTAGTCAAATTTCCATGTCCATTGACCTTCTGGCTACTCTGCTCGCTCCCAATAAGGATGCCAATTGTGATGGTAGATTTTGTGATCTGGGCACTTGAAACCATTGATTCCTTTTAATGAGGCCTCTGAAAAGCCATCAGATGGAAATTTTTGATCACTACAACTCCAAGTTCACGTTCCAATTGGTGACCCAATAATTATATTGCACACTTATCTAGCATCTTTTATCTGAGGATTTCAAAGCACTTTTAAAGTATTCATTAATTAATTTCACCTGGAGGTGAAGGACTCCATGTCCTGTTACTACCTCCCTGAGCCATCCAGAATGTTGTATCAAAGAAAGAATTAACAATGGGACAGATATGAGCTGGATGACAGCAAGCTTCTCTAATTAATTTACAGGCTACATCAATCTGTTTTTAACAAAAAAGTCAGCATGCTTCACCTGTTAAAGCCCATGTCCAGTTCTAATAAAATTAGGAGAACAATGAGTAAACCAGACTCGAGCACTTCCTTTGCTTTGGTCAGTGACATGAAATACACTCACTACCCTTTGCTTTTAGTTGCTTAGATGGTTAGCTTAGTGTTTAGGACCCCAGAGAAATTGGAGATGCTCCTAAGGGAGCATGGAGAAAAGCACAGCAATTATGTGCTAGAGGATCAGTACAGTTAAGAAAAATATCCTGAACATGAAAAAGCTGCATCTCTTGTGATTTTTTAATTTCTGTCTAGGTATTGTTAACATAGCCATAACTATAGTTGAGGCAGAAAACCATCACGAAGCCAGATGGTTTTGGCAATCAAGGACGGCTGATTTACAGAGACCAACAACATTAAAAATAAGACACTTCAAAATTCACTGTGTCCTCTAGGATCAGCCCCACTGAGTAACAGAGAGAGAGAGAGAGAGAGAGAGAGAGAGAGAGAGGGAGAGAGAGGAGTGAGTGAGTGTGTGTGTGTAAATTTTTTTAAGGGCCAGGACTGCATTTTGAGCATCTTGAATGAGTGAACTTGTACTCTATCAGAAAGGTCACAAGCAACATTATTTTCATTAGACTGACAATAAAAGCTCAGATTTGACATATGACTTCACTGTCACAAGATGTTAATTAATCCCATAGAGGTAATATTCAGGCAAACACACATAGCTTTTCTTTTGATTTACTAGAAACTGTATTAATTTACAAGGATAAACACAGAACTCATTAATTTCAGATCATGCAGGTTAGCTACACTGAATTACACCTGTTCCTCAGCTCCAATACAAAACAGAAAGGCAATAAGAAACCTGAAAAGAATTAAAATACTGCCTTTTTATTTAATGCAGGAATTGTCTATAACAAGCAATTTTCCGAAGCCTATTGCTCTTGCATAATATACCATATGAACATGCAGAGGGTGGGGTCCCTACAGCCCAATTCTTGTAATTCATTGAAGTGGAAACAGTTAAGAACAAATGGAAAGCAGAGATCAATTGCTCCCACTGGCGATGTCACCAATTATGAATTTTGTGGAATTAAAATGAATTTACCATCCTGGCTGCGCTATTATGGTTACATTGTGTAACATTATGAAACACACATTCATCTCCTCTATAAGATTAGCTGAAATGAATGTACGATTTTTTGCCATTTGAAATACCATACATGGTAATGGTGCTGGATGGGTGTCCCAAGCTCAATTTTTTAACTACTTATGAGGCAGCTGCCACTTGTGTTTAGGAAGCAAATGCTACAAAAAGGAAAAACTCCATCAGCCCCATGTCAGTAACATCTGGTGTAGTCAGCGATAGATACTAAGAAACCTGAGGGCCCCATTCTCTACTCAGGCCAATCTAAAACCAACGTGCTACTCCATTGACTTCAGTGGAGTTGCTCCCAGTTTACACTGTTGTAAGCAAGATTAAAATTTGGCCCTGAATGTCAGCGTCCCAGGTAACTTAGATTGCAAACAGGAACAACATGTCTTTAGAGTACATGGAAGGAAAAATGCATCTTCACCAGAAGCACTACAATAGAGTAGCCCTTAGGCAGTGGGGACACAGGTCGTAGAAGGACAGGGAGCCTGGAAGGTCCAGATAACAGGGCACAAGTGACTTTCAGTAAAGCCTAAGAAAGTGATAGAATATGGCATAAAGGAAACCTCTGTGTTTGGGGAAATGGCTTTTCTCCAGACAACTCCAATTCATCTTAAGAAGAATTGACTGCACTACTCTCTCAGATACTGGGATTCAATGAATTATGTTTCCATGCCAGAAATATGAATTCACTGGCTGATCCCTAGGAGTATTAAGATTCTACTTCCAGAAACATTTTCAGTGTTGGTTAGCGATGTTGGTGCCAGGATATTAGAGAAAAGGTGGGTGATGTGATATCTTTTATTGGACCAACTTCTGTTGGTGAGAGAGACAAACTTTCAAGCTTTGTGTAAGCTTGAAAGCTTGTCTCTCTCACCAACAGAATTTGGTCCAATAAAAGATATTACCTTACCCAACTTGCCTCTCTACTTCCAGAAATGGCAAGGTAAAGCGGAGCTCCTGGTGCACAAATGTAGTTTGTAGATTGAATTGCTGGGCAAACCTTGAAAGGGAATGAGTCTTCATTTTGGGTCAGATAATCACCCCATGGTCAGCGTGCTTGTCTGCATTCTTTGGATCTGCAATTTGAGTCTGGATGCCTTCTAAGATCAGGCTTTCTCACAAAATTTCTGCCCCATCCCTTCAATTTCTATTGCTATTCTTATTTTGTATCACTGTAGCAACAGGGATTGAGATTATTCTAAATGCAGGGTCAGAGACAGTCCATGTCCCATAGAGCTTACAATCGAAATAGACAGGAGACACTGAGATCTTGCCCAAGGTCAAGAAAATCAGTAGCAGAGCCAGATATAGAACCACATCTAACTGCCAGTACTATACCCGGTCCACTAGACCAGGGGTTCTCAAACTTCATTGCACTGTGACACCCTCTGACAACAAAAATTACCACATGACTCCAGGAATCAGCCCAAGTTCCACCGCCCTGGGTGTGGGGGGCAAAGCCTAAGCCTTACCACCCCGGGCGGGGAAGGGGTCAAAGCCCAAGCCCAAGGACTTCAGCCCCAGCCGGGGGGGGCCTGTAACCTGAGCCCCACCGCCCAGGGCTGCAGGGCTCAAGCTTTAGCCCTGGGCCCCAGCAAGTCTAAGACAGCCCTGGCAAACCCATTAAAATGGGGTTGTGACCCACTTTGGGGTCCCGACCCACAGTTTGAGAACTGCTGCACTAGACCATACTGCATTCTAGTTCTGGTCAGAATCAGGAAATACAGAGGTATGCAAGAGTGAAAAAAATAGCTGAACTTTTCTAAACTTCTAAAAAGCTTCGTTTTGGTTCCAGTGATAAGTGAACCAGTCATGATTCTAAGTCACGACTTAAGATACTGTGAAGCATTGGGTAGTGTAGTGTATATCTATGTACCACTGCCTTCTACTGGGCGGAATCAGATCTGTTCCACTGTCAGATAAGCCCTATTGTCACAAATCTGTGCGCTACAGATAACACACAGAATTACTACATAAAGTACATACCTATTCATAGGGAGCAGAGAACAGAACCCCGATGATTCAGCTCCAAAATTACAGGTCTCTCTCCCTTGAGATAAAGGGGATCTCCTTGGCCGAACCTAGCAGCAGATCTCTTATATTCTGTGTGGGCAGCTACTAGAAGACACCATGTTCATATGCACACACACACCCCGTCCCCAATACTATACGTTACAGTATTCTGCTAAGAGCTGAAGTAGTTTCTCCTTTGGCTGAAGCAGCAGGGGGCCTTGAGAGGGAGAATCTGAGTCCTATACTTGCTGATACAAGAAGTTCCAAGTGGGCACTGTCTGTAGCCTAGGGAGAAGTGTGAAGGCCCTAGGTAGCTATGGATTTCTCACAGTACTATAGTCTCAATTGTAAAATTACTGCTTTCTCTAGGACTTCCAAGAATTAATGCTAGCTGGCTCGCACCAATAGAGGAATCTAGGAGTGTTTCCAGAACATGAACCGTCAGAGGATGAGGCTCTGGAACAGCCTTCCAATAGGAATTGTGTGAGCAAACAGCCTAACTTGTTTCCCTATGGAGATGGTTAAGTTTATGAACAGCATTATATGATGGGGCTGCTTGTGACAGCAGAGGACTAGCCTCGATGAGCCAGGATTCCCCTTCAGTACCAGGTTTCTAATGCCAGATTGCATCACCAGCCTGTCTAGTCTAGGGGAGTAGCCACCAGTCCCTGCTAATACAGAATGGACAGCCTTCACTTGGTGGTTGTTGTTTTAAACAGCAGCCTTGCAAAAAACTAGCCTGTCCACTAAGGTGCTGCAGGCCCACGTGAGGTCTCTTCAGAAATGTGCTCCGATAAGGCCCAATCCAGCCAGTTACTGAGGAAATTCTTTCTGTGAGACACTGAGAGCCCCTGACTCCCAATTGAAGGTATATCGCAGAAGCCTTGACACATTCGGACATGTGGAGGACACCCATTATTTCAGCCATCTGAAAGGAAGCCTGATTGATATAAGACACCCACAGGGGCAGTTGGAAATGGCTGCAGCCCGAGCGCTGACACAGGAAGGTCAGAGGGAGGTGGAGAGAATCATGCTATGTCAGATTTAGAAAATAAATAACCCCTCCCCTTCCAAGGGCTTTTAAAGTGACCTACACATCACTTGTGTAACATGCTCTGTGGTGAGGGGCCAGAGGAATGGTTGCAGCAGCCACTCCACGCAGAAAGAGAAAAACATAACAGAGAGACCCAATTTTTGTACTGGGGCAGAGCAGCCAAATATAATATTTGAGGCTGCAGATTAGCTTTTTTTGTTTTGTTTTGTTTTTTTGGCCACACTTTTGAAATGTTAAGCAGCTCTCATCAATTAAGAAATTTTTGAAATACAAATATCCCATTAAAGCACATCAGTGTCCTTCAGTTCACCAGATGCATGGAGTAAAAGACCCATTGCATTCCAGCAGTTAGTGAACATAGTTAAAGAACCATTTTTCATGGTGGGGGTAAAGAGGGAGAGGGTGAGAAAATTACAAAAACAATCCTATAATATACATTTTCTGCCTAGAAAACCTAGTTTCAGAGTCAGTATTTCTAGAAATGTAAGTACTGAAACTGCACTTTAGTTGTCAGTAAATTCATTATCACATTAACTAGGTCTAAATTATTAAACCTTAATGATGTAGGTTCTCAAAATGTGTTGGGCTTTATTTTCCCCACACAGAATCAATGTTAAACATTAGTAGTATAAATTAAGTAATACTTTACCATGGCATGCTGCTGCTTTGAATTGAGTTACCCTAGGAAGATGTATATTCATGGCTACAGGCTCCTTTTGGCCTCCTAGCGAGGATGATATAGTTTATTGTAACAAATGAGCAGTAGACCTGTAATGACTTAAATGATATATACATTTTTGCCAGTGAAAATGTACAAGTGAAGACCTTTCTGCTTAAGGGAATGAGAAGCAAGCACAATCTTGTACTATAAACATAATTTCCATGAAAGCCTGGGGGAGCATCTCCCTTTCCACTGTTTAGAAGCATGGCGCTTATCAGAAAACATTTTAGGATGGTTAAATTAATAGAACATAGACTCAGGCAAAATTTAGAAGGATAATTTTTCGACAAGATTTTGGCTTTAATTCTTGTGGGGGTTTTTTGTTTGTTTAATCTGAACTGTACAAAGGAGAAGCTAAGTAACTTTATAGTAACTCTCTCAATGCAATGTTAGGGGTCTTACAGAGGGCAAATATTTACATTGCAAAGTTACCATTTCAAGTGTCACATGTCAATGGGATTTTATTTTTTTGCCATTTCTTCTGCTCATCCAGAGAATGTCTCTATGTCAATGAGTGGTATGTATGATGGTCTCAATAATTTCATTCCAATCAGCCCCTTGCAATGATGATATTTGATCTCGGAAAAGCAATGTAAAATAATTACTTCTATTTTTTGCCCTTAGAGCTGCATAATCTATACCATAAGCTCATTCTGAATGTCTATGGAGACTGAGTCAAGATGCTAGACAATCACTAGTATAGGAGTTGCTGAGAAGAACAAATTCAAGATAGCAACAAGCTAGCCTGCTACGGATCCCTAACCTGAAGCAGCTGTGGAAGCAGAGCAAGGCCTGACAGGGATTTAAAGGGGATTTCAAATGCAAACAGTCTCTGTTAGCAAGAGTCAGGCTAACTGTAACCCTAATAACGCGAAACTTGTAGAAGCGAGGACTGTGTGAGGCGAGAGGGAAAGAACTGTGTGAGAAGTTGTTGCGACCTTGTGTAGATAATATGGAATGTAGACTAGAGTCTAAATAAGTGAGAAAAATAAGATATCAGGATGACCTATGTATAAACAAAATGCAGCTGTTGTTTATTATTGTATGTAACAAAAGGTATAAATGCTTGCTGTAATTGTTTACCTGTAGAGAGACCTGTATAGTTCTCTCCCTCCACACAATTGCTAGAGATAATAAAGTATCTGACTTTGCTGCATCCAACCAAAGAGTGAGAACTGTGTTTTTCTCCGACACAGCAAACTATGTCATCGCAGTGAGACGTGCAAAACTAAGGCAGACTCTTGAAAAATGTAGCATCAGTGGCTGTAAACTAGAGGTGGAAATTTGGAGGCCTAAAGCACAGCACAAACCCAGAGACAAGAGACTGCACAACCGATATGACAGAGAGTCGCTTTCTACCACATTGTTTGAAAGATGAGGATGTGCTAGAAAGATAACTCCTCAAATGATCAAGAGTTATAATTGATGTCACATCAAAAAGCGATGATGAAAAACTGCACCTGAAAGAAGATCCACAGTGGAAAGAGCATTGTGCTACATTCCAACATGAACAAATGGACATGGGATACAACCCTGAAGAGAATGTAGCCCAATTCTGGGCAGATAATATCTCCCTCTGACAGACACCCAAGGGACCTGTCTTTCTTATACTTTGGTAACACTTATACAAGTTATGTGGCCAATTAAGTCTCACTGAATTCTATCTTTTGACTTAGAAAAGATCTGAAAAGGTGGCTTGTCTCCTACTTTCCATTCAGGCTGATGAATTAATAAAATGTAGCCCAATCCTGCCCCCACTAAATTCAGAATCAGAACATCAAAGGGAGCAGGATAGGACTAGAGTTCTAGACGTTATCCTTTCTAGATCACAGCACCATACCATAACCATCATCCCACCACTGTATACAGATGACCTCACTTTCTCTTTCCATTCTGGGATTCTGTATCACCACTGGGCCTGTCCATGTCAAACCTCCATTTCCCACTTAAATGGGGATATGTCCCCAAGTTTTTATTGTGAAAATAAAATGAGGCAAAGTTAGAGGTGCCCTAAATAATGGCACAAGTTACACATTAGTAAGCTGGTATCCATCTGATTGGTAAAAGATAGAAGATGATGTTATAGTTGGAAAAGCTTAAAAAGGAGATATCAGCTAAAGCCAGGGGTCTGCATTTCCTGCTACAAACTTACACTTCTGCCCCATTAGTGTGTAAATCAGACCAACTTACACTCACTCATGCTCAAATTACTAGCATTAAACTAACACCACCACTTCTGAATTTGGCCCAGTGTCTTTAATCATTCTGCCATGTTGCTCCTCATCTTCTCTCTACTCTCACACCTACAAAACATGTAAGAATGGAACCAACTTACAAAGCTGTTTTAACAAGGGGATACAAGACTTGTCCTTAGCCATCACCCATAAGTTCGGGGGGGTGAAGAGAGCCTAGTGAAGCTGCCAAACTTATTTTAGTTTTCCCAACATGCCACATTTCAAATTCCAATTTTCAAGTCACCTTTCTCTTGGAAGGCATTCAATTTTTTCAGAAATGGGCTCATTTGGACTAACTAAGGGACCTGTTTTCAAGCACAACGTGGTGAAATTCCCAGGGAAATGGATTCATTAGCAATTATACAATTCAAGGTGAATATGCTTGTATTGTGACTGCTATAGCTTCACTTTTCATTGCAAAGGGTTCACAGACCTCCACTAATAACAAATATTTTCAGCAATAGCTAAACAGTAACATCTAAAAGTAGTTGCAGTAGAGTTAGGGCCAGATCCTCAGCTGGGGTAAACTGGCCAATGGTACTACATCAATCTACATCAGCTGAGGACATAGCCTTGTGTTTTATAGCTGTCCATTACAGGATTCAGAGGTGGGACAGTCTCTCCAGTTGGTGAAACCCACTGGCCAGGAGCAGAAGAGCCTCAGAGAAACAGGCTATGCAATGAAATCTTTCGTCTCACTGGTTTAAAATGACAGAGTAAGCACTTTTAAAAATGGCACCTACAATCATGTTAGTCTGAGTTCACGTCCTCCAATAGAAAAGGTGCCTTCAGTCGTCATAAATCCTATCCTGCTAATTTACATTCCTGTTTGAAATCAACAGACTAAAGAGTTTAGGACCTGAAGAAAGAGGATTGCATTTGACACTGGTATGGGAAAACATCTTGTCTACATGAAACAGTATCACTATGATGTCTATTATTCATGCTGTATGGGTAGGATGGTAAATACACACGGAATCCCTTATTATCTCCGTCACGTGCAAGGTTTTCACTCTCTTTGGAAGCAGAACTGCCGATCTCTTGTGCCATTAGATGGCCTGTCTGACTGGGAGGACTAACCAGAGGATGCCCTGCAGCCCAGGGTGCTGGACCAATTTTTATAGAGGGGATGCTAGAGCTGTTGAAACAAACTGTAAACCTGGTATATAATGGAAACCACTTCAAGCCAGGGGGTGCGGTAGCACCCCCAGCACCCTAGTTCCAGCACCTACGCCCGGAGAATGCCAACAGAACATAAGCAATTTATGGTACAACTACCCATATCCAAGTGTCCAGGAGCAGGAAACATTTAATGCAGAACTAGGTGGCTTTATATTAGGTGACAAGTTTCACCCCAGTGGAGCTTTGTTTTTTATGTTGCAAGTATCATTTCACAAGAGGCTCAAAAGCAACGGAATCTTTAAGTTGCTAAGTAGTTTTCTAAGGCTATAAGGAAATTAAAGGTCCAACCCTGCATCCCTTACTTATGTATGTCACTCCTTAGAAGTCCATGGGATGATTTGTGCAAGGACTATTCCCATGAGGAAGGGTTGCAGGATTAGAGCTTTAAGGAAAATAATAGTGTCTGAAACTTTTACTAGATATTGATCCAAACACCTTCCAGTGTAATCATTTCTGAAAGACAAAGCCAAAAGTTTGGGCCCGAAATTATATGGTAGTGCCCTTTTAAGGTTTGGGTAAAAAATAAAAAGTACATTATGAGACTTAATAGACTACACTCTACATAATGATTTATGATAGGAGGTTGTTAGGCCATTGAGATACTGCACGGTTCCACTTGGAAAAGCAACTAACAATTGCTTCATAGGAGTTCCAGGTTTATGGTGTTTCAGTGAATCTAGATCTAATTTGTCAAGGTCAAGATTTTCACAAGTGACTAGTACTTTTCTGGGCCCAACTTGGGACACCTTAGAAAACCTGTGATTTAAGAGGGTGGGTGCTCCCCACTTTCTGTAAACATGACTCTTTAAAAACATCTCACATTGGGCAGCCAAAAACCAAAGGACCCAAAATTACTAGTTATAAATCTATGCCAAGGTTTTCAAAAGTAAGTAAAAAGATGATTCCCCCCCCCCCCTAAGTGCCAGCCCTGCACATTCAGCCTGGCATTTTGGAGTCAAGATGATCTCTATCTGACTCGCATACAACCACCAGTAATAATTCTGCAGGGTCAAATGCTGCCTTCAGTTACACCTGTGCATCTTAACGAACTGTGCCTTCAGTTATGCCTGTGTACTCTAAAGTGGAAGGCAGATAATGCTAAAAAAATGGCCTTATTTAAGTGATAGATTAACCCACTTTTACACTAAAACCCATTTTCAAAGAAAAAAAGTTTGTATGCCTCTTTAAGAACCTTGCATCAACAACTAAAGTTAGTGTAAGTCACACCCAAAACACACTGGTAAAGAATCTCAACTGCAGTTTCTATACCGTGATCTCCAATGTAATTGCTGTAGTTGGTAAGACATAAAATAAAAACAAAACTGGATTTCCATTTAAATAGTATACTTGCAACTGGAATTATTTGTATTTATTCATTTCCTCTTGGGTTTCATTTCTGACTCAGGGGATCTTTAGCTCATGTAACCCTTGTGCAACATTTTTATGACATTGCAATTCAGGTACATATTATAGTTTAGAGTTCAGGCTACATATTTTCCCATGGGAGTTAGTTTTCCACTCACATAGCTTTAAACTGATAGAATGCTATTCCCAGTGAAGTAGTAATAAGCTCCTTCCTTGACTCATTTGGTACAGTTTCTTATTGGTTAAAGCACAGCTCAGAGTCTATCTGTTCTACCCAATTGGTAAACTCAGAAAATGCAACTAACTGGTTCCTTGCTCTGGCTTGCAGAAAACTATCTAGAGGAACTCAGACATGGCCTGATTCTGATCTCACTTACATCAGGATAACTCCACTGACTTCAGTGGGGCTCCTAATGATTTACACTATTGTGAACAGCAGTAGAATCAGGCTCCAAATTTCCTGTATATCTTTAAATGCAATAGCAACACAATAGTGGCTCAGAAGACCACTTCCATCCTCTTACAGGCTGGTTGTTGAATGGCAACAGATTGTTTTCTGCCTTACAGGAAGCAGATAAAATAAAGTACATGAAAAAGAATTTAAGCGCCTTTTTTAAAAAAAGTGTTTCTACTGCAGACTACAACACAGTGTTTCTCAAACTTCTTACTAGTGTGCACCACATCTTAATAGAGAGAGTGGACCGAATTCAGAAGTGAAGTAAATCAGACACCCCTTGTACTAACAATCTTGTACATTCATGTAAGATTCCATAGACCTCTCAACACCTGTTCTACCAATGTGTAAAGAAGTCTAGGTACGTGTACGTTGCAATCAAAATATTATACACTCCCCCCACCCCCATATTATTATCGATTATCTGTATTGCGATAATGCCAAAGAGCCTTTCTTGATCATAGACCAGGACGCCATTGTGTATAAACAAAGAACAAACAGAGGGTTCCTTCCCCAAAGAGCTTCCAAACTAACTACCAGAGATGTGATGAACACAGACTGATGGGTGGACACAAGGAAACAATGACACAACACTGGTCAGTGTGCTAGACAAAGGTCTCAGCAAACCAGACGCCTAAGCATTGTCAAGTTTCTTGCCGGTATCATGACACAAAAAAGAGTTTTAAGGAAAGATTTAAGAAAAAAAACAGAGGAAAAAAAGTGGGCCTTTATGTGGAAATGTCAGTGTTTGATCAGCTCTCGCCGTGCCATCAGTCAGGAGTAACTCCCCTGCAATCAATGGAGTTATAATAGTGCAACATGCATGTAAATGAGCGTAGTATCAAACCCACAACATATAAGAAGTCTTAGGACCGAATGGAGGAGTTTGGCTAGTGAACATTTTAGCCGGTGAAACCCAAAAGGCTCAGATAAATGTGCAAATGTATTCAGATTATCCATATCCCTTTGCAGTTTCAGCATTACACTACTGTATCGTTCAGTGTCCCCTCTTCGTCCTGTCCAAAATGAGATACTTACAGAGATTACAAAGTTAAACTGAATTTTTCATCCTCAAAAAAGGATTCAGGCTTGGTGCAGTTCGGTTACGGGAACCGGGATGTCCTCACTTCAACAGCAGTTTTGTTATAGGATAACTTTCAGTTTTTAATTAAGAGGGTGACATTATAAATAAACTCACACTGCAGTGTTAAAACTATAACAGTCTTTCAGGCTACTATTAGAGCCAAGGAGAATTTCATTAGGGACCTCTTCAAAGATCAGCTCCTTGAAAAGCAAACAGAAATTATCTTGTGTGATCTGGCTATTCGCAACAGCACAATTACATTACGCATGAATCGTGACTGGACCTAGTATGTGCAAATTGCAATGTGCTGTATTAGGGATTTTCAGTTTTATGGTAAGGTTGGGAACCTATTGGTGTTTTTATGTTAATGCACTGGTGTTCTGAGTACTTATAAGATCTTGTTACATTTCTTATTAATGGGATAGTGTAATGTATAGCGAATGAGATCAATAAAGTTTCCCATATCTATGCATTTAGAGTATTTAAAAATAAGACATAACATAGCTAGTCCATTTGGTTCACTTTTGGAGATGTGTTTCCTAAGCTATTTCACCTCCCTGTTTTGGGCGAGGGTTTTGCATAACTGAGATTTATTGTCTATTACAGTGAATACAGGAATTAACTCGTGCAAATAGAGAGGATGGGGCTCGGGGTTCTAGTCCCAGCTGAACCACTTATTTGATCTTGGCAAAGTCACTTTGGGGCCTGATTTTTAAAGGTATTTAGGCACCCAAAGATGCAGACAGGTACCTGGGGGGATTTTCAAATGTCCCTAACTCCCACTGATTTCAGTGTCCCTTTTCATCTCTATGGTCTTGAGATAAAATGAAAGGTGCTATGCACCACAGGCTAAATTGTGGGTTTAAACCACAAATGGATAGAGGCACATTGTCACAGGAAGGTAACATTATCATACCTCAGTGGACACAACACATAGCTCCCATGCATATCAACTTGGGCAGAGGAGAGAAGGGGTGTGGGGGTGGAGAGTGGGAGAATGAATCTAGAACCATGGTTAGCCCTAAATTTTACTTTGTGTTGATCTACAAAAAGGGGGAAGGCTCTTCATGTATCCCCCACTCCTTCACCTTGCTGCACTAAGAGCAGGGCACTACTCTTGGTCTGATAGAAGAGTTACTAATGTACAATAATGGAGTACATAGGACTCCATGTATGCACGTTAGTGAATTCTGTTATGCTGTTACTCTCAGCCTGTCCCTGGAAATGCTAAACACACTATACAAGTTATCCCTTCCCTGGGGTTTGGCTTTTTTAGTAACTCAACCAATTACAGAACTTAAAATGTAGTCTGAGCTGTCTCACTAGGCCGGGCTGTCTCTACCATTTCCTGCAGAATCTCCCTGTCTCTATCTCTGGTTCCCTGTGAGGAGGGACTCACACCCACTGCTTTCTACCTTCCACTGAGGTTAATAAGCTGCACCTGTCACAATGAGTCAGCAGCACTCAGTGCTTTATAAAAGCTAACATCTCGAATACTGACCTGGCCAAGAGGGCAGCTTACTGTAGCATTTGGCGCCTCCAACCAAGTGTGACCAAGACCATTTTGAGCATTTTCCACCCCACCACTGCAACGCAAAGTGCTAAGCATGAGTTAGACGTCTTCCTCAACAGAAAACGACTGAAACATGAGGCAAAACGGGTCTACCGTGCTGTCACACTGGACTGCTCTTTGATTTTCCATAACCATCTTAAAAACACTGCTGCCAAAGTCAGGACCAGGAATAATCTAATCAGCAAATAGCTGGTTCACCATAGGTGCAGGCGCACAGACACTTCACACAATGGCTCTGGTGTTGCGCTATTCCTCAGCGAAATACTGTGCCCCTGTGTGGTGTCGTTTGCCTCACACTAAACTGGTCATGGTCAAATTGAACTTGACCATACGTACCATCACAGGCACCCTGCGCCCCACTCCTATCACATGGCTACCAGTTGTAAGCAACACAGCCCCTCCACACATGCATCACAGAGAGTCTACAGCCAGACTGGTGGAGAAGCTATGTGCCAATCCGGGTCTCCCACTGTACACAGACATTTTCAGTCAAAGCATGACTTATATTGAGGCATCCATGTGGTCTCAACTGCCAGATCAGAATCTGTCAGCAGCAACCCTACGGTGCAATGAGTAGTCGGCTAAAGACATTTGGTTTCCTTGTCACTGATCCGACTGTTCAGCCATCAGGATTTGGACCTGACACAACACTTTTCGACTCTGCTGACCAGGTTCCGAACTAGCCAAGGAATATGCGCAGCCAACCTCTATACACGGGGTCTGCATGACAACCCACTTTGTCACTGTGGCCTCTATCAGTCAATGGTGCATGTTGTCAACAAGTGTCAATTGACTGGATTTCATGGTGGCCTTAGAGCCCTTCATTGTGCTGATGAAGCTGCTGTCAGGTGGCTTGGCAAGTGCTGCAAGCGCTAGAAGAAGTAGTGGTTTATACAGGGATCTTCAAATACCTGCTAGCAGGGTGGCTCAACATAACAGACTCTGCCCCACATAACCTCCATAAGGAATTATTGCAACTGTGTCTCTGTGCTCAGGGCAGTACAGGAACTCTTTGCTGGCTGTGCCTCTGGGGATTGCATAGTGTCCAAATGGCAGTGAGGAATGGAGGGGCTGGCAAAGGCATGTTTTGTTCCCTTCCCAACCCTACAGAGTCAGATGGCTGCACCATCCTAAGGCACAGATCCTTTCAGAGCTCTGTTGCAAGTAATGAAGCTCCACTTCATCCCTGACCTACTATTCAGACCAGTGGCTAAATGCAACACTTTGTCCCTACATGTTTTCCACAGCCCTCTGAAAGACATGCCCCCTCCAGTGTGGAATGGAACATTGCTATGAGGGTGATGTGTCTGTGCTTTAGTTCCTGCCGGGCACAAGATTAATTCAGGTATCAAGGCAATTTGCACTCTTTGCACTGGCAGAGTGAATCTGGCTTTAGTTCTGTAGTTACTTTGTAGTAACCCAGGACAAATAATACATAAATTTAATGAATGTACAAAAGGAAGAGGGGACCATAGCGTTGGGAGAGAGGATGTTTGTGCTTCAGTGGAAACACTGACTGTACAGGATCTAATTTAGGGTGGTCTTAGCTGCTAATTGTACTGATGGAAAACTGATCAGTGGCTCTAGAATTGAAAATCACTGGTGGTGGGGAAGGAGTATATCCCCATAATATTAGGATCGACATGCAATGCCTTTGCTCGGACCAATTCATGCTTTTGAATGTGTGGTGGATAGGGGGCAGCATGACCCCTTCCACCTATGGTTAGTAGCACTTTTTCTGCTTGGTGCTAGTGCCATTTGTTTGGCATGCAAACATTTTACTTACTCTATGTGCCAGATTTGTTTCAAGCAGTTGGGCACGGAAACACTAAACTATGCAGATAAATTGCAAAAGATGAATGAGCCTCTGCACTCCAATATAATTTATATGCAATAATACATGTTATTTATCCACTCTGAAGGCTCTGTGAGCCAAAACATCACCATTTTGTCTATTTTCAGAATGTATAAATAAGACATAGTATTGTAGAGAAATTATATTGGAGTGCAAAGGCTCATTTATCTTTTGAAATTTACTTGCATATCCTTTACACTAGGAAAAAAAAACACCATGTAGAATTTACACAGAAATAAAATGAGTTGGATGAAAGGTGTTACAAAAAATTAAGATGGTATAGTAACACACTCAAATTAAGTAATTCAACTTCTTCCCTATTCATTAACCCCCACAATAACCAACACAATTTTCCCCAATTTAACAATCCAAATGGGGAAGGCATGATCCAAAAATCAGAAGTCAATTTAGCTGAAAACAAAGAGCTGATCTTGGATAGAGGACCAAATTTTTCTCTCATTGACACTGGTATAAAGGCAATGATTTCAAAGGATTTATTTGAGCTTTGCACTAAATGACAGCAGAATCTCACCTAGCAGAAGAAACTGACACATGCTCATAATGGTAAAACTTTATAGTTGTCAACCCTTGAGATCTGTAAATCCTAGAGAAGGTGCCTCTGCTAACTTCATAACTAATCTCCTGTATGTGTAACCATTACTACGCATAAGGAATTGCCTTACATGATATGCTTGTTTGCTATCACCTACTGTGTATATCTCACCTTTGGAAGTAAGGTCCTGGGATTCAGACCCTCTGTTTTGAAACATTTTGAAGAAAAATATTCTAAACTTTCTCCTCAGTCTTTTTTGTACCAAAATCTGACCATTTGTTAAAATGAGAAATTTGGTAGCTGAAGGTCAAACTCCATGACCTTCTTCACATACGTAGATTTTCCCTTCCCCACTTTATATTGCCTAGTCCTTTGCCACATAATCTGTTGTGTCTTCTGTTCAATTATTACAGCCCAGATGCTCCAGTGCAGATCCTCAGCTGGTAGAATTTGTCATAACTCCATTGACTTGAATGACCTTATAGCCATTTACACCAGCTGAAGATTGTCTGTTCCAACTGTCCATTTCACTCACAAGCATCTCTGCACCTTCTTTCAAGTCGCCACCTGTGGATGGAATGCCCTCTCCTATTCCGGTCTGCCAAGCCCATGCCCTTAATTCATTTAAATCCCTCCTAAAAGCTCCCTAATTTCTCAACGGCTGCAGTTTGTGAGTCAGAAACATTCAGTATATTCTACTTCAGTAATTGAGCAGACCTATTAAGATGTGCATGTTGTTACTGAGCCTGAACCAAAAGCCACTGAAGTCAATGGAAACAGGAGTTTGTTGAATTGTGCATCTTTTAGTGCACTGTAGTAGTGACCACATAGGATGTTACTGCGTGGCAAGCCAGTACGCTGTAGATTTGCACTCTGGCTGGCTGCGCACTAAGATCCCGTGTAGATAAACCCAAACTCTAGTTGACTGCAGTGAGCCTTGGATCAGCTCCATTGACGTTACCAGCTAAGAATATTGTCATAAGCCTCATCCTTCTTTGCTGTACCTCTTTCCTACGGCTTTTCACTCTCACTTGTTGTGTCAAAACTAAAACTGAGATTGTAAGAAGTTTAGAGATATGGATGGAGTCTTCCTATATCCTATGTTCACCACCTAGCTTACTTTTGGGTACTATAGATTATAAAATTAATAAAACCTTGAGAAAGAAGTTGGGAATTTTAAGTATTTTTGTTCTTAACTGGGACTCTTAACAGGGATTTTTTCCATGTGTAAGTAAACATTTGATTAACTATATGACAGCTGGATAGAATATACCAAACCAGCGGAAGAACAGTTTCAGATTACATTTTCAGTGGAGATAGGAAAACTGCTTCGGATAAAATAGGAACCAAATGCACTTCCTAGAAATCAGTAAGTATTATTATCCCCATTATACAGCTGGGAAAACTAAGGCACAAAGGATGGAATTTTCAAAACTGCCTAAGTGACTCAGGAGCACAAGTCAATACAATTTGTGCTCCTAAGTCAATAGGAACATCTGAAAATCCCATCCAAGAAGTTTAAGTGATTTGCCATTACTGTACAGATAGTCTGGGACTAGAACATTAGTCTGCTGACTCCGAAGCCACTGCTCTAATTGCTAGCTATGCTTCCTCCCCTATGATATAATCCTTTAGATGTAGATATTTGTCTGGTTAAATACAGTACGGGATTGCTAAAACTTCTACAGCAAACTGCACAAATAAATCATTGATGTTTAAGTGCGCCTTGGTATGAATACTTTATAGATCCAGCACCATTTTTTATCTACTCAGGTCTGTGGCCTGTACCTACCTAGGGCTTTTGTCAGAAGTGCATGCAGTTGCAGTCAGAGGGATTCTCAAGATAGCCTTGTATCTTACTTTTTCTATATGTACTTTTAGGAGTTGTCCTCTCAGTGAGTATTATATTTGGGTACTAAGTATCTGACCTGAAACTTGGTAAGTAGGAAACAGGATTTTTTAAAAAATCTACACAAGCAGAAGCAAGTATAATCAAAATACGCTGAGACTGATGGATGGAAGGCACAATACAAATGCAAAGTACTTTACATACACTAATCAGTTCAGCTTCACATCTAGAGCTGGCAAAATGTTTACAGAGAACAATTTATTCAACTGAATTTAGCCCTCTTTTCAGTTTGTGACTTTGATTTTAGGATCCCCCCCCCATTTATATAAAAAAATAAAACTCAGCCTGTGGCTTGCTCATGTATTATTCACTGCAACTACTGACCTGTTTGCGCTGCAATTTACTTGACGCACTGTAATGGTTCACCTAAGTCACATAGTGTTGTTTCTGCTCCTGGATTGGATTACTCCAAAACCCAAAAGAGCTCTGGAGACAGCTATCCAAAATGCTTCCACCATAAATTGCTCAGGCAGTTGTTCATAGAAAGCCAATAACAGGAGTTTTGAATAGTGGCAAAGAAAACATGCAGGGGGTTGATTGGAAAGAATTTTTCAGGAATAGTTTTTTGCAGTAATCACACTGGCTGTACTCATGGAACCCGTCCTGAGCTAATTACTATTATACCATCATTCAGAGATGGATAAATTGAGGCATACATAGGCATGGCAGACTCTCTCTGGGACCTTGGGCAAGTGACTAAGGAAGTGGTATTGTCCCCATTTTACAGATGAGGAACTGAGACAAAAGGAGATGAAAGCCCTGATCTGGCCAAACACTTATTATTTGTATTAGGGTAACACTTAGAGGCCCCAGCTGTGCTAGGAACTATATAAACACATAGTAAGAGACAGTACCTGCCACAAATAGCACACAACTAAATAAGCATGTGCTTTAAGTTAATAAATGCTGTGCTGGGGAACGGGACTTTAATTTCTCTTCATGAAAGGGGAAATCGAGGCACAATGGGAGTGATCCTTTGTCTGTCTTGTTTATTTAGCCTCCAATCTTATGAAGACTTATGCATGTGCTCAACTTTATGTGCTCTGAGTATTTCCATGGAGGTGAATGGAACTACTCACCGCACGTAGTTAAGTACATGTTTATGTCTCTGCAGGATCAGGACCTTAGACTGTAAGCTCTTTGGGGTAGGGATGGTCTTTTACTATGTGTTTTGTACAGCACCCAGCAAAATAATAATAATAATTAATAACAGCACCTAGCTCTTCTCTAATGCTTTTCATCAGTAGATCTCAAAGCACTTTACAAAGGAGGTCACTTTCTTTATCCCCATCTTACAGATGGTAAAATTGAGGCACAGAGAGCTGAAGTGACTTGGCCAAGCTCACCCAGCAGACCAGTGGCTGAGCCGGGAAGAGAACTCAGGTCTTCAGAGTCTCAATCCAGTGCCTTATCCACTCAGTAACACTACCTCCTGATTTTGTGGGGCTCTCTAGGCATTACTATAATATGAATAATAATTCATTATTACTAGCCTTCAGTAACTAGGAGTTTCACGGGGAGATGGTGAGTCATGCAAACATGCCTTTGTATAGCAAGAAATAAATCATTTAGCACATTCCAGTATTTTGGGGTGAGTGATGGGGAAGGGGGTAAGGAAATGCAAAATGAATCTAAAATATGTTTGATCCTTTACATTTATAATAAATCCAAGTGATTTGCCAGAATGGAAAATTCTCACATGTAGATTCAAGGACAATATTCTATTCATGTGTAAGAGTCATTTATTCATTTATAATTAGATAAAATGAACTGCAATTTTTTAAGAAAAAAATTTGCATGTGGCAACAGTAATGTATTACAGAAGGGTGGCACTTTGTTATAGCCATTTGTTAGTCAGGACACTGGAGCTGCAATTTAATAGACAAGAAATAAGTACAGTAGAGGAAGGGAAAAAATTAAATTCCGCGTGATCAGCAAGGTTTCGAACAATCGCTAGCCAACTGAAGTGGGTGCCATATCTATAAGTCATTTTGTTTTATAGGCCATTAGGATCTCCTGAGAGAGGCTGCATGGAGACCGCTGCTTTTTGTTGAAATTAAAATGTCAGAGAAAAAGAAATAGAACAAAACAGGGAATCTGCAATTAATTACAAGGCCATAAAAATTCAATAATCAGGAGGCAGTGCTGCTGTAGGCACAGCGGTATCTGATTCAGGCTAACAGGAATGGAATACATTAATCTTTTCAAATTAGTTTTTTAATCTGACGGGGATATATAGTGACGTGTTCTTTTACTGTTTGAGGAGAACTGCTGTCTAATATATAATGCTGAGTGTCTGGAATTAGGACATCTATAGCCATTTTGTGACTACAAGATTTTCACTGCATTTATTCAACCCTATCTATACACCTGTCCTACAGCAATCAGGCTAAACATGTTCGAAGTTCATATCCCAGATACTGCTTATGAAAAAGAATTAAAATGCTGGGATTAAGACATATATCAGTAACATCAAGTCTGAGCTTCCCTGGTTTTGCTGCAGTCCTTCTTGAAGACTCCCAATGTGTACCATGAGCTCTCATATGCTCATGAAAGAAGCAGGAGAGGACTGAATATTTAACAAAGACTTCACTTCTCCAAAATGTTCATTGGTCATTAGCATTGTATTGGTGTTACCAAAACTATTAATATGTTTAAACAGACTAAAACCCCCTTTTTCCTCTAAATTGATCACTTTCAAGTCACCGAATCTTGCGGGGTTATAATTTCACTAGTTCTCCAGTCTCCATAGAGAGTGTGGCTAGGGTAGACAAGACGTGAACTTTTATGTAACCCCTCCTCTAAACAAACAGAATGTCCCTCTTTGTCTCCCGCTGCCGCCGTACCCTCACCTTCTTTTATTTATTTATTTAGTTTATCAAAGAATCTGTCAAGCCTTTTTTATGCATCATAGAGGAGAAATAGAAAGGTACATGGTCCCCCAACCCCCTTTTTTCTTTTTTGCAGGTCACCTCTAAAGTTTTCCATCAAGACTCTTCAACTACATCCTGCCCCTCCATTTTATATTCTGGTGACCAATATCATTAGTATCACAAAAGCCCAGTGCCCCCATACCTTCACATGGGCCCCACATTTCATAGGACTGTATTATTGGTGAGTTTTATGTAGCTTGGGCATGCTTTGGGAGCTCTCAGTGTAAAGGCCAGCTTGTTCATCCTATCTGTTCTGGGGATTTTCTTTCCTTTGAGTTTCAATCCTGTATGGGCATATTAAAAACCCCACAGATTCACCAAATGAGCCTAAAATGGCTTAGCCCAGTTTTGAATGAAGATTTAACACCTTTGGCTTATTTACTTTTTACTTTACAGATTTTTCAATCTAATTCCAGTGCACTCACTTGAGAAGCAGTTTATCATATTTGTTCAGTGCCAGCATGTAGAGGAACATCATTTATGCATTCATTGCCTTTTCCTGGAAGGCAGGACAAATGGGCATGAACAAGTCTTTCTCATGGATCCTTCAGAGGAAAATGCTATGTAAAAACCGAGAGAGAGAGAGACTCCTTATACTTTAGGGAACCAGGGGTGTAGGAACAGAAATAAGTAGCTACATTTAAGGGGCATATTCCGGGTAAGGAGGAGTGGGAAAACACCTCATGCTGTTTGCATTCATCCTGTCCTATCACTCCACTTTTTGTCCTTTGTAACACCATCTTTGACCTTTATAAATCAAATCAAAGTGTGAGCAGCAGGCACCCGTGTTCTCTAATAATCACTCTCTGCAAATATACCTCAGTATTTGCTTAAAAATCATTGTTTCTGTGACTTCTTCCAGTCAAGTCAATCTCTAAAAAAAAAATTGAGAAAAATGAACATGGACAGGGGAAGTGAACTTGTTTTAAAACTGGAATGAATATTTGAAGAACAGTTTTTACATTATTTGCCCAGCTCTAGTTGAGACACTTATGCCTTGTCCACAGTAGAAGTATCCTTAAAATTTCCAACCGTTGCTGCTACCAGTCCAACTCCTCTGGCACTAGTGATGCTGGATTGCTAGTATTGATAGACCACGTGACACATAGCTCTGTACAGAGCAAGGTTAGACGAGATGGCAATTGCAATGCTAGAACTCCCTCCATGACTGCTGCAGAGGGAGTTGTACCAGTGAGAAATTTTAAGGAAGAAGTCTGGTGTAGATACAGTGATTGGCAGAGAAGTGTGGAGCAGCTTTTACTGGCTATCTAGATAATCTCATGAGATCCACTACCTTCGCACCTGGCAGGTAATTCACCATGCAATTCTCCCAGTCATCACAAACCCAACTATCTATTTAATGATGATGCTTTTTCTATTCACAGATGTACTTGTATTATAAGAATATATAGAACTAACAATCTAAATACATCCTGAGTTATGGTTGGCAAATATCTCCACATACAGGATTGTTGTTATTATTTGCATTATTAGGGTTACCATTCGTCTGGATTTACCCGGACGTGTCCTCCTTTTTGTGCTAAAAATAGCGTCGGGGGGAATTTGTAAAGCACTCACAATGTCCGGGATTTCCCCCCCGCAGAGCAGAGCGAGCGGCTGGGAGGGCTGCAGGGAAGTCCCGGGCTGGACTCAGGAGCAGCTGTAGAGGAGCCGGATCCGCCCTGCATTCTGAGCCGGCAGCTCCCTTGCAGCCCAGTCCGGCAGCACTGTGCAGGGCCAGACCGGGTTTTGTTGTGCAGGGCCAGGGACCGGGTTTTGTTGTGCTGGGGAGCTCAGCCACGTGTCCGGCTCGGCTGCACAGAGCCCAACACTCTGTTCTGAGCAGCAGGGTAAGGAGGTCAGGGGGCAGGAAGGTTCTGGAGGTGGCAGTCAAGAAACGGGGGGGGCTTTTTAGGGGGAGTGGAGAAAGTTTTGGGCAGTCNGGGGGGGCTGTCAGGGGGTGGGGAGTGGTTGGATGGGGCGTGGGAGTCCCAGGGGTCTGTCTGGGGGTGGGGGTGTGGATAAGGGTTGGGGCAGTCAGGGGACAATAGGCAGGGAGGCTTAGATAGGGAGTGGAGTCCTGGGGGGCAGTTAGGGGCAGGGGTCCCAGGAGGGGGCAGTCAGGGGACAAGGAACGGGGGGAGGGTTGGGGGTTCTGGGGGGGTGGGAAGTGGGAGGGGCAGGGGCGGGGCTAGGGCGGGGCTCCTCCTGTCCTCTTTTTTTCTTGCTGAAATATGGTAACCCTATGCATTATGCCAGCCATCAGAGGCCCCAGTCATGTACTCTGGTAAGAGATAGTCCCTGTACTGGCAAGCTTACAATCTAAATGGACAACCAGATACAGGGTGGGAGGAAATATTCCTCCATTTTACAGATAGGGAACTGACGCACAGAGAGATTAAGGGCCAGAGTTTAAATTAAATTAAAGGGAGTTTAGACACCTAAAACCTTTAAAAAATCTGGCCCTAAGTGACTTTCCAAGGGTCATCCAAGAAGTCAATACCAGACTCTCCTCAGCCCTAGTTCGTAGGCACAAGACCACCCTCTTTGTCTATAATTTTATTTTATTCTAAACCAGTCAAACACAGCCATTCCAGATATTGCATCTAGAGATTTTTTTGATTTGCAGGAAGAATGACGATAGGCGAATACATGATTATGGTGGCTCCCAGTCCAGGGGCCATGAGACCTCCCCTTTGGGGGCACAGCACTGCGAGTCTGCAACAATCCATGTTTGCACAGCACCTAGCACACTGGGGCCCTGGTCTTAGATTGGGGCTCCTAGATGTGACAGTAATACAAATACTAAACAAATCAAATGGTGGGAAAACAAACATGGGCCTGATTCTGGACTCAATGAAGTCAATGGCCATCACTCCCACCAACTTCAGCAGGGACAGGAATCTCTGCTCTTTCCCCTGCTCCATCACTGCCTGGCCACTACGGGATAGGAAGGAAAAGTGGTTGGAACAGCAGGAGACGTCAGCAGAGAATAAAGAAGCGGAGCAGCAACCCCACTGCAGAACTATTCCCTAGTGTTGAAGCAGGGAGGAGGGTGAAGAGAACAGCTCTTTTTAAGCCACCTGCTTGGCTTCTCTTAAACAGCTGCCTGCCCACTGAACCTGTTTTTTGCTCCCACAAGAGTGCAAAAAAAAAAAAAAAAAGGCAGCAACAGATCCTTCTCCAGCATTCTCAGCTGACTGCTCATGAGGACTGAGAGCAAACACCTTAGTTCCTGAGTCAAATAGACTGTAGAAATCTGACCCCAGCATTCCCAGCACATGCTGATATCTGAAAATTGCATTCCGTATTCTAGATGGGTAAATTGGCTCACCAGGGCACCCTGCCCTGCACACACGAACCTGACTGGTTACTCCTCATATGGTACGTTCACCTCTACAGCAATAGGTGTGCTTATTAAACATCCACCTATGTTCCCAATTGTACACTAGATCATGTACCTACCGGCAAACAATCCTTTGAATAGGACCAAACAGAAAAGGTGAATTATTGTGAATGGGTGGAAAAGATAAGTAAGGAGAGAAAACCAGACAAAAGAACAGAGAGAGGACTAGCGACGGAGAAGGAAGAAGTGGGAAGGAGGGGAGGTTAGGAATCGGGCAGAAAGAAAGGCAGGGATGGGGAGAAAGAAGCAGAGGGGGGAAAAACCAGAGAGGAGAAAAACAATGAGAACAAAAACATTAATGCAAACTGGAAGGTGAAAACCACACAAAAAGTACATAAAGCAGAGATTTTTCCCAAGTGATTTTGGGGTGTCCACCTTGAGTCATCTTAGAGGATCTGATTTTCAGAAAGTACTGAGTACCCACACTCTGAAAGCCAGGTCACTCTGAACTTCTAATTGTGCACCCAGAAAGTGGGGCACTCAAAATAACTAGTCACACTTGAAAATCTTGGCCCAAAATGACAGGTAAACAGCAGAGAGAGAGAAAGGAGGGACAAAGATCAGGTGAGATGTGGCCACCGCAGCAAGGTAAGAGCGTGGAAGGGCAGGCACAGAGCGAACATAAACTGAAGGTGATGGGAAAGTGCTTCAACCCCAAAGACTGTGGGAGCCACAGAATGACTATGAGATGCCAATAATCCCCAACAACGCAGTCATTTGGTGTTGTTTTAATAGTTCACTCAAATCTGGTACCCTCATTATCTTCGTTCTATTAAAAATTAATTTAAAATGCATCATATGCTTTGGCATCCTGTATCACCACAATATGCCCTATCTGTTATTTTCTCTCATGTGTAATAACAAGATTGACCTTTCAAAAATACACCATAACAACAGATGGCATAGAAAGATAAAGCCAAAATTGAGTGCAGAGCAGACTCTGCCTTGCTACTGGCATTTAGAGAGAGAGAGATGAGATGGTATGAGTGCATTATTCTTACAAAATTTATACTTCAGTAGCATGATCCAAGAGACTCAATGGTTTAGTAAAAGACTGGTAACTAATCCAACTACTATTGCTTTTTTCTGTGGCTTGCAGCTATTCTTCAGAGAATCTAGCCTGCTGGAGATTCTAGATTCACAATCTCAATCATTGCATTTTCTGCTTCCACCACTTATTAAGCTCAGTGTAAAAAGCCAGCCAGAAAACTGCTGAGAATCACACCAACCTCCAGAATGCAAAGTCATGCCAGAGGTAAAGTATTCTCAACCTGCAAAGGCATGATAATGTCATGTACAGAGTGAAAGCTCTGGGTCCTAATCTCCTTCTGAATAGGTCTTGTTGTGGTTTTGCTGGGAGCACCAGAGGGAGAGTATGGATTAGGTGATATCACTGGTATAAATTAAATGTTACGCATAGAAGCTACTCAAATCCCTGCTTGCTGCATTAGTCAGTATTTATGATCCGGGTGACAAAAACTCCTTCATGTGTCTTTCTATCTCTTTATTTTGGCTTGGATTGGTTTCATCAGGCATGCAGGGAAGTGAGATACAGTAATTGGACTGACAAACCCCCAATCAGCAGAACAATGTATTTGTGCTCCTACGATCCCGCACCCAGTGAAGTTCATACATGAAATCCCATTGACTTCAACCAATTCAGGGTTGGGGTCCCTAATTCTAAGACCTCCAACTACAATGTGTGTGATGCAGGCCTTTCAAATATGTGACAACAATTGAACAATGAGGGAGACACAATAGGGGAGGAAGCATTCCCTAGGGCAGTGTTTCTCAACCTTCTCAGCTTGGCCTGAAATACTGCTCTGTGGTGTAAAGAATTGCACCAAGATTGAAAAGAACAGGGTCCAGTACCCAGCTCTGCCACAGACTTCCTGTGTGGCCTTGGGTAAGTCTGCCTTAGTTTTAGCCCAGTTCTCAAGCCCCTAAGCCAGGTTGCCTCCCATCTGTAGAATGGGGGTAGAGTTTTCCCTCTCTCAGGAGGGGTAGTATAAGAATCCATTAATGATTGTGACATACTGAGATGCTACAGGGAGGAGGGCCATGTGTGTTTAGATAGAACAGAAGAAGGTTGGTTGCGTGCCTTTAATGTTTTAATTTTTTTTTAATGGAGCTCTCAGACTAATAGCAGAGTTAAATCAAACACAGCATATAAGAAGTTAGCCTGAAGTCTATTAAAGGTCTCACACACCATCAGAAACTAGTGAGTGAAGACACCGTAATAACTGCTGAGCAAACTTTCAAGGACATTATAGT
This sequence comes from Trachemys scripta elegans, assembly GCF_013100865.1. Lineage (NCBI taxonomy): Eukaryota > Metazoa > Chordata > Testudines > Emydidae > Trachemys > Trachemys scripta. Next base: position 63,382,122 of record NC_048304.1, on the reverse strand, counting down.
TTTATACAGAAGTCATGAACAGCTCATTAGAATAACTTTAACCAGAAGAGATGTTCCCCACTGAAGATTGCTTCATAGTACCTTCCAACCAAAGACCTGAAAGCATTTTACAAACGTTAATGAATTAACTAAAGATGGACGCATTCCCAAATCCTAGATTGCCAGGGATCACTGTTGGGTCCTATCTTGTTTAGAATCTTAGTTAGTACCTGGAAAAAAGGGGTAAACAGACTCATAGACTCATAGACTTTAAGGTCAGAAGGGACCATTATGATCATCTAGTCTGACCTCCCGCATGATGCAGGCCACAAAGCCGTCCCAACCCTTACCCTTGACTCTGCTGTTGAAGTCAGAAACACGAATGAATGAAATAAAGCACTACTACTCTTACTAGATCAAATTCCACCTTCTCATCTGCACCTTGCAGATCCTACCTGCTCTCATTTCCTCCTTATACACTTCCCAATCCTCTCTCCATCTCCCTGCTCTTCATTCTCACATTCTTGTCTTTCTTTCCTCCATCATGCAGACCCCCAGAGCTGGAACAGGTTCCCTCCTCTTGTCCAAGAATCTTTTCTACTCCTCCTCCAAATGCCTCTGTAGACCTAGAACCATGCAAATCATGAGATGACTTGTTCACACTTTTAAGGATGCAATTCAGTGATGTTCCTACCCTTCTCGTGTTTGTTCCCTGTACTTGGGATTTACTGGCAGAAATGGTCACAGAAATTGAACCTCAAAGTTGTATGGACAATTATTTACAGGGAGAGTTCTATTATTAGTTTTCGTAAGCATTTATGAATAATTTTCACTTGAAAACATTCACAGTGGAAGTCCTGGTCACGTAGTGGCATTGCTACATAGCCGATGATTGTGTGGTTGCCAAAAGCTTCATGGCATGATAAGATGGTGGACATATATTGAACATCCAGCCAGACCATCTTAAGGACTTAGCTAGAGATAGATCCAGGTGGCACTCTATCTACAAGGAGGTTACATCCCCTTGGGATTTGCCTAGATGACAATTACAACAAGGGAAATCCATGCATGCTCATCCAGTCAGGTATCCATGTGACTTAATGGAAAAAATCACATCTAAGCCATACAACTCAAAATTTTTGAATATTTGCAATTAACCCATGGAGCAAAATAATAATATTAGTTAAATTTGAATAATAAATACATTCAGGGAAGCCACAATATGTTTGTCATATTCTGTGAGCAGTAATGAGAGAACAAGCATGTGACAGGTGTGTAGTCATGTTGCTTAAAGCACTACTGGAAGGTGCTCAGATATGACAACGATGAGTGTAGTATAAAAACCTGCACTGAATAGAAGTTCATAAAACAAATTACTCATTGAGAACTGTTTTCTCTGTTCTCCACTTCTGCCATTAATCCTTTTGGACAGTGGTCACCATTCAAACATCAACATTTATGTTGTGGAGCGAGGAGATAATAGTCCGTCTTTGTATGTCTCCACTGTAACTGCGCCTCACCTGCACCACGGTGTTTGCTTCCAAGCATCTCATTAAGAGGATGATATTGAGAAATTGGAGGGAGTTCAGATACAAGCTAAAAAATGATTAAGGAGTGAGAGGGACTGATTTATGTGGAAAGATTAAGAGAGGCAAATATAAATAGCTGGGCTAACTGAAGATTAAGTAAGGCACATGATAACAGTCTATAAATATATGGCTGGTATAAACACCAAGGAGGGAGAAGAATTATTTAGCTCAGTAAAAGGGAGTATAACTAGGAGTAATGAGATGAAATTAAGAGAGAAAATTTAGGCTGGCTATCAGGGAAGAGCTTCCGGAGAGCGAGAACTAATAGGCTGTGCAATGGCCTCCTAAGGGAGGTTTTAGTGGACATAATATTTAGTTTTGCTCTCAGGAGTGAGACTGGTTGAAGAGCAGACTCCATGCAAAACCCTTAGCTCAGACAGAGTTTTTTCAGGACTTTTTGGAAGATCTAGTCCATGCTGGACATGCTCAGGAGCTTAACACAGGCATGGGCACGGCCCCTCTTATACCATCATTACAGCATCTCACTTGCACAGCCACTCCCATATTAGTCACGTGATACCCATCAGTGGAGTGAGAGCCCCCGTTACTTGGTACATTTAAAACCAGACTGGAAAGGCACTGGAAAATGTACTGTAAGATACTGGCCCGGGGTGTGTGTGTGGATTAAATGACCTCCGAGGTCTTTTCCTTCCCTAATTTATGTGATTCTATGATAAACACTCTGCTTTTTGCTAAATATTCATCAAAGTTATAATGAGTGTAATAATCATGATCAGATACAACAGTTTTCTCCCAAATTAGATGGCTAATAAAGTCTTTGTCCTCATTGGCTTTCCCCTTCTGCAATTAACTCAACCATACTCTGGCTCAAGAACACATGTAATCACTCTGGGAAGGGCTTTTTCCTAATCCTCTGTGACAAGCCTCACAGCAGGTTTGATATGGAATCCAAGAAGAGAGGACTCTATGTAACTAGAGAGACCCGTATAGCAGACTACTTTCTGAAGCCTACTGTGTTCTGTTTATAGTTACTGCAGGTTGAGGGCTGTCCATTTTTGTTTTTACACTAAACTCCCAAAGTTCTGTGAGCAGAAGGATGGCAGGAACTGTCCAAATCAGTAGCATTAGCAGGAAGCAGGAATTGATCATTCAGGCACCAAGTTGTCCTACTTCTCAACAGTTATAATTTGGACTCGTCCCCATCCTCTCTTTGACTAGACCTCAGTACCTCATGGGGAGCCCCATGACTCAGCGACAATGTCAGATCTTTTTGGTTGATCAAGCTTTTGGCTGACCTTTAGCAATAGTATGAAATGGGTTGTTAGCAAGCAAAGGGAGCTCATGTTAACTGTTAGATCCCATTCCTATAACTATACACACACGTCATTCTTCAGTGATGCTATTGATAAACAAGAAGTTAATTTAAATAAATAAATAAAAACATACGAGGAAGGAACCACCTTGGTTGGTTTAAAAAAATGTTTAGGAAAGAAATAAAAATCAATGGGGAAAGAAACATTATCTTCAAACTAAGCAACTATATTAGAAACAATGGATGGTGAAAGACAAAAATAGGACAGGATTTTCAAAAGTGATTAGAGGTATTGGGTGCCCAGAATGGAACACCTTAAAAGAGTCTAACTTTGCAAAGAGTAGATGCTCAGCACATTCTGAAAATCATACCCGTTTGAGCTGCCATAAGTTGGGCACCAAAAATTTGATGCACCCTAAGTCACTAGTCAGTTTGGAAAATATTGGCCTTACTGTTCAACCATTACCATGGTAACTAGACCATATATTGACACCAATATACTATAAAGCTGTGTAGGCAGAGGAGTGGGGGGAGGGGAGAAGTGCTACTAACAGCAACCACTTCTTCAAAGTTCATAGTCTCATAGACTTGAAGGTCAGAAGGGACCATCATGATAATCTAGTCTGACCTCCTGCACATTGCAGGCTACAGAACCTTAGTCACCCACTCCTGTAACAGACCCATAACTTCTGGCTGAGCTACTGAAGTCCACAAATCATGATTTAAAGACTTCAAAATACAGAGAATCCATCATTTACACTAGTTTAAACCTGCAAGTGACCCGTGTCCCATGCTGGCGAGGAAGGCAAAAAACAAACCAGGGTCTCTGCCAATCCTTCCTGACCCCAAATATGGTGGTCAGTTGGACCCTGAGCATTTAGGCAAGGTCTAACAGCCAAACACCTGGGAAAGAATTTTCTGTAGTAACTCAGAGTCCTTCCCCTCTAGTGTGCCTTTCAAGTGGTTCAAAGTAGAGTCTAATCCAAAACCCAACCAAAAAAAATAAAACTTTCAAATTTGGGAAGCCAGAGCCATCCATACAAAGGCTCTCCATGCCGGCAGTGGATCCATCAGGCCCATGCCAGCAATGTGGTCCCCTGCTGATCCAAGGGCTTCCCCCTTTTCTTTAAGAAGGGATTCCGTCTGTGCCATAGAAAGTTAACTTAGTCCCAAGCTGTGCTAACTTCCTTCCCCAATTTCCACATAATCAGTGGTGAATGATGTGCCATCTCTCTGACGTGTCCACTCCTTCCCCAGTCTATCCATTTAAAACTGGTCCAAAAGCTGTTGTGGAGACAGCTGACTTTGTCCCCACCCTTTGCACATGGGAGGTTTAGGATCCACGCACAGATGGATGCATTGATCTATCAGACCCAGTGATTGAACATTTCTTTACCATACAAAAATGTATCCATGATGCTGCGAACATGCCACCTCTGAAGGAGATTTCTCATAAAATTTAATCTGAAATTTCCTTCCCAAAATATTATTTTTCAGAAATAACTTAAGGTTGGTAAATCTCCATGAAGCCACCAAAGACAAAGTCTTTACATCAGAAAACCAGTTTTACTTACCTCTTTACTACCTGTATGAGCCAAGAACTCCAGTAGTTAGACTATGCAGTCCTCATTAAGGCAACCCTAGTGTGAAAGCCTGAGTCAAGAGTGCAGGATTTGGAGCAAGAGTGCTCTGAGATCCTAAGCCACACCCCTGTCGGGTTTGTCTATGCTAGAAGTTGTAGCCCTGTTTTAACAAGAGTTAACTGATTGCCAATTAATTGGAGTTAGCTAATATGGATGTACATGGTAATTTAGGTGCTCCAAAAATATTTGTTCCATGACACAAACTTTTGTGGTTTACCCTAGGGCTGATTCAGGAACAAATGCTTGGGGAGTGCTAGTACCTACAGCAGTATTTACAATCTTATTAGTGAACTCAGGTTATTTGGCAGAACCACAAATTCTAAGCTCGATAGACCCTTACTGTGTGACCTTGGGAAAGTCATTTGGTCTTCTTGTTTCTCCAACAAAGCATTGGGTAAAAAGTAAAAACTCCACCGAATACCAGATACTGCTCTGGATTAGCTTTGCTACATTAATAAAACCAAATGAGAAAACTAGTCTTGTTTTTCAAAGTGTACGGTTTCCAGTCACTCCGACGCTGTCCTGCGATAGGGCCCGATTCTGAAAGGTGATGGAAGCCTCCTAGGAACTGATGAGCAGGCTCAACTTCTGACCAAGCTAAAGAGAGATAAGGACATTCAGCATCTTGTGGGATCAGGCACTTACCTTTGTATCTTTTTGGTTTCAATATGATGATTTTAATGCAGGGTTTTATAGCTTTACTCACTTGTGATTTTGGGCTTTGGAAGCTTTGTAAAAGAATTCTTATGCAATTATACACCTATATTCAAGATACTGGAGGCAGACTCAAGGCAGCTGATTAAAACGTTGCTCCTCAACTGGTGTAAATCAACATAGCTTCACTGAAGTCAATGGAACTACTCCAATTTACATCAGCTGAGGATCTGCCCCAAAAATTTGGCCTACACCTACTAAAATAGAAATGGAAATCCCAAAGATGCTGGTATATTGGTATAAAACGCTGAAAGGCATAGGAATTAATGGTTTCAGTTCCCCCATCTCCATTCCTCTCAAGTGCTCTGAACCTTACAGAGGTGTGTGGCTATGACCTCAACAATTAGTAGCTCATAGTTTTCCAATTGCCTGATTATCCATGCTTTCTACTCCCTCTAAAGAAACAAAAACAATCTGAGGAAGACGACTGACCTAAGCAGCTAAAGACAAATCAGCTTCACATGTTTTAACTTGAGAAATAGCGGAATCGTTACAGTTTTTATTAGAGATAACCATCGTGAACTCAGCAAACAAAAATTCATTCCACCAACCCCCCGTGAATATCTTTTCTTATGGATTACAGATAAGGCTATAATGGCACTAAATATGACATAATTTATTTGGATACCCAGAAATCCTCAGATTAAGTTCCACATGATGGACTCTTGTTTAAACAATGAAATAAAAGATCCAAGGTAGCTCATAGGGATCATTGGGAGAGCTGGCTTAAAAAAATACACGGAGAGGGGAAATACATGTGACTGAAAGGGGAAAAATGAGGTCCTAGGAAGGTCAATGAGCAGGACTTTGTTCAAACCATCTTTTTGTTGTTGTTGAGTTTTATTCCTTATAAATGATATAATTAGTGGGAATATAATACAGAATTGGGTGTTAGAGAGTGTAGTGAATATAGATACTACAGTAAGTAAAGTTAAAAAAGAATGGCATCCCCTTTGTAAAAAAAAAAAATCCAATGGAAAAATTAAATCTAATACAGAGACAAATGAAGATCATCCAGCTCAAAAGTAATACATATTAGTACAAATATTTGGAGTGGGGCAGGAGAAGAGAGGAACAGATTTAGAAAAACAATTGGATTCTTTAAAATTTTCAGGACAATAAGAAAATGCAATTTAAAAGTTGGATAATGGATAGATTTGGTTTCTCAGGCTAGGTCTACACTAAGGAGGGGGGTCAATTTAAGATACGCAAATTCAGCTACACAAATAGCGTAGCTGAATTCGGCGTATCCTATTCGACTTACCCCGCTGTGAGGACGGCAGCAAATCGACCGCCGCAGCTCCCCCGTCGACAGTGCTTACTCCTCCTGACGAGGTGGGAGTAAGCGTGTCCATTCGGGGATCGATTTATCCATCTAGATGAGACGCGATAAATCGATCCCCAAGTGATCGATTTCTACCCGCCGATCCGGGCAGGTAGTGTAAACTAGCCCTCAGTTATATGGGTGTAAATCCAGCGGCTTCATAGGATTACTCTGGATATACACCAGTTATCTCAGGCTGGCATCTATGTCATAGCGAATATGCAGGAATATATCTGCCTCAACAGCAAAATATTTATCTTCAGGAAACCCTGCACAAGTCCGTAAGACGGGGGAGCTGCGGCGGTCAATTTGCTGCCATCCTCACAGCGGGGTAAGTCGAATAGGATACGCCGAATTCAGCTACGCTATTTGTGTAGCTGAATTTGCGTATCTTAAATCGACCCCCCCCATTTAGTGTAGACCTAGCCTGAGAAACCAAATCTATCCATTATCCAACTTTTAAATTGCATTTTCTTATTGTCCTGAAAATTTTAAAGAAACGCAGGATGTTAGCAGCATTACCTCCATTGCCTTTCATGTCTTGGAGTACAAGTCTACCCTGATAAGTAACTGGAAAAATGCCATTGTGAGGTTCCACATTCAATGTCTCTCATCGCTCCAGATCAAACAATGAGTTTACAAATTAAAAAACAAACAACCTTTTTTCCCCTGAACTGCCAGCCCTGAAAACTCACCCCTGGCTCCAGCAGTCAAGCTGAGGTCTTTCCTTTTACTATATCACTAGTGATTAAGGTCCCTCAGATCAACCTGAGTTTGTACACAACCTCATAGTCTTCAATGGGTTTGCAAAGGTGCTACACACCAGCCCTTTCACTCAAACTAGATAATCTAGTTGATTATACAAGAACAAATAGCATCCAGTTTCACACTCTGCAGGAATTACAGGAATAATAAAAACACACTTTCTCCACTAAAGTCACAGGGAAGAATACGCAGGGAAGAAATCTGAAGAGTAAGAAGGAGTCATTTTTTTAATAATCCCATGACTACATTTAAATTACACTTCAGCTCACCCAATTGCAGCAATACTTTGGCACTATCACCTGGGTGGAGTATCACTCGTTATTCTGAAGTGCGCAAAGTATTTAGGTTCTCAGGTCCGAACAAAGCATGATTCTACTAGGCAGGGAAAAGGCAAGAAGGCAAAGGTGACTTTGTGCCACCTTTCAGGTCCTGGCACAATTTAGGGCATTCTCATGGAGTCTCTCATTTGTGCCCGGCTGCAAACCACTCAAGTGGGCCATTCTAGCAGCCAGAGATGGCCAGAGTCCCGCTTTGCTCTGACAACATCCTCTTTCACCCAGCCATCAGGAGCTGTGAGGATGCAGCAGACTTTGCACCACCAAGGAAGTCCTCAGCTGGCCAGCTAGGCTGGCTTTGCACTGCTATAGTGGCACAAAGGAGCTACAGGGGGATCTGGAGCTTGGCCCTGAGAGGAAAGTTAACTGTAATTCTATTCAGGACAGGACAGTTCTCGCTTACAGACAGCCCCCAAACCTGAAGCAAATACTCACCAGCAACTACACACCACACAACAAAAACACTAAGCCAGGAACCAAACCCTGCAACAAACCCCGGTGCCAACTCTGTCCAGATATCTATTCAAGGGACACCATCACAGGCCCTAACCACATCAGCCACACCATCAGGGGCTCATTCACCTGCACATCTATCAATGTGATATATGCCATCATGTGCCAGCAATGCCCCTCTGCCATGTACATTGGCCAAACCAGACAGTCTCTACACAAAAGAATAAATGGACACAAATCTGACATCAGGAATTACAACATTCAAAGAACAGTAGGAGAACACTTCAACCTCCCTGGTCACTCAATAACAGACTTAAAAGTGGCAATTCTTCAAAAACAGACTCCAATGTGAAACTGCAGAACTGGAATTAATTTGCAAACTGGACACCATCAAATTAGGCCTGAATAAAGACTAGGAGTGGATGGGTCATTACAAAACCTAATTTTATCATACTAATTTCCCCCTACTGTTACTCACACCTTCTTGTCAACTGTTTGAAATGGGCCACCCTCATTACCACTACAAAAGTGATTTTTCCTCCCTTGGTATCCTACTGTTAATTGAATTGTCTCGTTAGACTGACCCCCGACTTGGTAAGGCAACTCCCATCTTTTCATGTACTATGTATATATACCTGCTACTGTATTTTCCACTCCATGAATCTGATGAAGTGGGTTCTGGCCCACGAAAACTTATGCCCAAATAAATTTGTAAGTTTCTAAGGTGCCACAAGGACTCCTTGTTTTTTTTTTAATTCTGTAGCACATTTCAGCCAAAGATCACAGAATACTTTACAAACTTAAGGCTTCTCTTGACTGCTGTGCAGAAGGCATTCAGACAGACAAAGAGTGATGAATTAAGGCCTGTATGTTAATACATTTTAAGATGTGTCATTGACCAGCAAGCATCCTGCTTGCAAATGGGTAGAAAGACAGGCTAACCTCTCAAAATGTTTTTGGTCTGGATTGATGAGACTCAAATTGGGCAGAGAAGAGGTAACAGTGAATTTGCAGATGAAAATGTATGGAGGGTAATATTTTCTACTGCCAAGTAATTGTATATTCCTGCATAAATCTGGAAAAAGCAATATTCTACTCCTGATTTTTTTCATTTATATTTTTGTGGTATCTGAATAATTCTGACATAATTTTTGTGAGCAGTACAATTTATAACATGCATACAGAGTCTCTTCTAGGAAACTTGGGACAAAGTCTCACTTAATGTTAAATAAAAGGTCTTTTGGTGATGATGCTGTTATGTTATGAATGTAACTTGACTTTGACAGAAAACTTATAATCATTTCTGAAGATCAAGAGTTATGAGCTCAGTTAGGAGGGCTGTAAAAAGCTATAAGTGATTGCTCAGGTTGACACAAATATTTATATTTGTAATCTCTGAAAATGTGTATATTCCAGAAAACATTTCAAAGGGTTATTAAGAAATAACTTCAGACACTAATTGCTTTTTTCAAAATTATTTTCATGGGGTTGTTTTGATAAATCAATTAACAAATGAAATATGTCTAAAAAGGATTTAATTATGCATGTGTATGTTTATAGCTGTAAGGATAATAGTGGGTAGTGAAGTAGCACAATTTCATCATCATATTCCAACACCATACAACTTTTCTCAGAGTATTGACAGTAATATAAAAACAAAACAAAAAAACCCACAAAAATGATAGGGCATGGAGAAGTAGGAAAGTGCCTACGTAATTCTAAAGAACAACATAGCTGTATGAGTAGCTAGAAGGGGGTTTTCATTAATCATTAATTTTCATTAATCAAAAGCTACTAAGGACTCTCTACTGGTTAGTTTACAGCCCTTGTTTGAATGGCAGTTCATTTACATTACGAGATCAAAGGTCAGATAGCTCTGCTGTTATGGCATCAGAGCCATCCTCCTAACAGGTTGCTATTATAATGGACATTGATCAGTGAATAAAACAGCACATCAGTTTGAACAGAAGGGATACTTAAGATTGACCACCCCATATAGAATTTACCTTGACACACCTCACTCAAATAGTAACCATTGCTAGTAGCTCCTTGAGTATTTTGTGTAGACAAATCATAATCAAGCAGTGACTTGTACAGCATAATTTGTGCCAATGTCAACTATACAGCATCTCTGCTGTTAAGAGAGATGACTAGAAATGGCAACAGAAAGCTCTAAATAAGAACCATCAAGATGCAAGTTCCACAGCAGACAAATATTACTGACACTCATGCAAAACATTTGGAAGTGAGATACAGTAATCAAGACCTACGCACACAATTCCCAGACATCCTGAGATGCAGACAGGTCTATGAATTTCCCTGAGAGATGATCTGATTTGGAAATCAGCAGAAAAATTATCTGGGACTATGTTCTTCTTAAATAGGTAAAAATACAGAACCCACCAAAAATATCTCAAGTAGTATTTAAAACCTGCATGGACAGTTTCTTGTCATTATGGTAGACGGTTTAGTAAAAGTGTTTATTAATAATGGATTGTCTTTCATTTTATTAAAGCAATGCAGCCAATACTGCTCAGTGTTCCTGGGAGGTTGATGATTTTCTTTCATTAAACAATGCATGCTGATGAAAAACTGTAAAATAGATGGTGACTGACCTAATGGTACACGGCAAGGTAATCCAAACAAACTTTGGTCATCCTGCCAAGCAAATATTTTTATTCTTGGGGCTGACTTTGTACAGAAGGCTGGTCCTATAATAAATTCAGCTTTAGGATATTGCTACTTTGAGCGAAACCCAAACACAGTGTTTGCATTGGAAGATCCTAATGAGACCAGTCATTTAAATGGATAGGATTCAGAACTGACACCCAAAAAAACATTCCTTTTGGTTACAAGCCATGTCATCATTGGGCATTCCAACCAAATTAACCAAAATTGAGATGAAAGAAAGATACTGGGCACTACCCAAGGAATTTAAAAGTATCAAAATAATCACCTCTGCCATAATCACTGGAAAGTTGATACTGGTTTCTATGGTCTAGTTAAACAGGTCTTATCTGGGAGCTTAAGCTAGGGAGCAGGAGTTTTGGGAGATGGTCTTTGCAAGAAACTTAGGCCTGGTCTACACTAAAAAGTTAAGTCAAACCAGCTACGCCACTCAAGGGTGTGAAAAATCCACATCCCTGAGCAAAGCAATTAAGCCAACTTAACCCTGATGTAGACAGCACTACAGTCCCAGAAGAATTCTTCTGTCAACCTAGCTACCACTCTTGGGGCGGTGGATTTACTACAGCAATGGGAGAACCCCTCCCATTAGCGTAGGTAGTATCTACACTGAAGCACTACAGAGGAGCAGCTGCAGCACTGCATCTGTGCCACTGTTGCGTTTCAAGTGTAGACAAGCTCTTACTAATACATAGCAGATAATGTCCAAAAATTCATCTACAGAATGGTTTATTTGATTTCAGTAGGAGTTTACCCTGAATAAGAAGTGCAGGAACAAACCTTATGGTTTACAGTGATGCAAGAAAGTGGAAAAGAGTAGGAGAGCTAATTCAGACAATATTAGGGGAGAGTTTCAAAGGCACAATGGGCAGTTAGGAGTTGCACATCTAAGTTCCCTTTCTGCCTCTGAAGCCATGCCCCTTAAACAATTAAATGTTTAAACCAGTTTATAATGTTTGAGCTCTCCTGGTTTGATAATATGCTCAGAATTATACGGAGCAACAATTTTTTATTTATTACGCACATTAATACCAAAGGAGTTCAAGAGCTCATTGTGATCAATACTGGATAATAAAGGACATTGCTTTGATTGGACCGTTTTTATGAATGGAAGCTAAACAAACAAACTAAAAAAAAAAAGTCAATATACTTTTCACAGCTCAACAAAGAGTGGATTCTTTCCCAGGTGCCAAATTCTTGAGTAATTCCGTTAATCAGAAAGCGTTTTGACGAGCACAAGCAAAACTTGGTACTATTTTTGTTTTTTATTTTTATACACATTTCGGGGGGGGTTAAAATTTAACATAAATGATCTGGAAAAGGGGGTCAACAGTGAGGGGTCAAAATCTGCAGATGATACAAAATTACTGAAGATAGTTAAGCCCAAAGCAGACTGAAGAGGTCCAAAGGGATCTCACAAAACTGGGTGACTGGGCAACAAAATGGCCGATGAAAATCAATGATGATAAATGCAAAGTAATCATATTGGAAAACATAATCCCGACTACACATACATAATGATGGGTTCTAATTTAGCTGTTACCACTCAAGAAAGAGATCTTGGAGCCACTGTGGATAGTTCTCTGAAAACATCTGCTCAGTGTGCAGCGGCAGTCAAAAAAGCTAACAGAATGTTAGGAACCATTAGAAAAGGGATAGATAATAAGACAAAAAATATCATAACGCCACTATCTAAATCCCTGGTATGCCCACATCTTCAATACTGTGTGCAGTTCTAGTCATCCCATCTCAAAAAATATATTAGGATTGGAAAAGGTACAGAGAAGGGCAACAAAAATGATTAAGGGTACGGAACAGCTTCCGTATGAGAAGAGATTAAAAAGACTGGGACTTTTCAGCTTGGAAAAGAGATGACTTAGCGGAGATAAGACAGAGGTCTATAAAATGATGACTAGTGTGAAAAAACTGAATAAAGATGTGCTATTTACTCCTTCTCATAACACAAGAACCAGGAGTCACCCAATCAAATTAATAGGCAACAGGTTTAAAACAAACAAAAGCAAGTACTTCTTCACACAGCACACAGTCACCTAGTGGACCTCATCACCAGGTGATGTTGTGAAGGCCAAAACTATAACAGTGTTCAAAAAAGAACTAGATAAGTTCATGGAGGTTGAGTTTATCAATGGCTATTAGCCAAGATGGTCAGGGATGCAACCTTGTGCTGTGAGTGTTCCTAACCTCCGATTTTCAGAAGTTGGGAATGGATGACAGGGGATGTATCACTCGATGACTGCATGTTCTGTTCATTCCCTCTGAAGCACCTGGCATTGGCTACTGTCAGAAGACAGGATACGGGATTAGCTAGACCACTGGTCTGACCCAGTATGGCCATTGTTATGTTACGTTGCTCTCTTGAGACTTTTAAAAACTGCCAGGAAATTTTCAAAAATTAAAAAAAAACGTGGTATTATGAGAAACAAAGAGCATGAGAAGCAGTTTTCTTTGTTGGTTCAGATCTTCTCCTCTCCCAAGTTCTGAGCAGCATTCTACTGATTTTGGGAGATTACATTCAAGTCCAATGATACAAGACCCATCCTCAAATTAAAATCAAGGCAATCTGCAATATTAATAGTGTTGGATCAGATATTCCAAATATAGGATTCACATGCACTTCTAAGAGTAACGTGCAAGAATATTTGGCCTGTTTTGAGTCTGTGAAATGGCCACAAATTTGCAGGACCTTTGTGAAAATTGCCTAAGATTATTTCAAAATAAGTTAAATTAAATTCAGTGCAAGCTTTAAAATGACTACCAAATATATCTCAAAAAGTTCAAGCCACTTTTTCCAATTATTTTACAGTCTTACAAAATCAGCTGGAGGTGGTTGCAATGGCCATGTAGACATGAAATTTAGTTTGTCTTATCTTGAATTGAGAACAGGGCAAGGAAGACCCAAGTTCTATTCTCAGTTCTATCACTGAGACACAATGGGACACGTTCTCATTTTCAATAAGACTTTTTTACACCACACTGTTAGCATGAAGTTGCCTTAAAGGAGGTCTAAATGCATAGTTGCGCGAAGAGTTTCCATCTAACGCCTTTTACCAACACTAAAATTCACTTTAAAAAATTTAAAAAGAAATGGCTTTTGAAGGCAAAACATGTTGGCACTGGTACTTTCAAGACTGCACATTACAATTCTGTCACCTGGGGAATTAAATTCAAGACTCTCTCTGTGCTATTGTGGAATCCAGCCCAGCGTATTGTATTCCAGCCTTCAGTGAAGACAGCCTTCAACCTGACAACATTAGCCCTCCTTTAAGGCTCAGAAATACAGTTCAAGAATGCATTTGAATGAGATGAGGTTGTACATATTGTTACTACCATTTGTCAAATAGATGAAATAAGGAAACATCAGGGGACACGGAATTGCTCAGCCTCATAAAACCAAGACTCCTTAGAAAGGGCAGCTAAGGAAGTGTGGAGGGTGAGGAATGACCTGATACTTTAGAGGCGCATTCATCTTTGAAATAAAGACAAAACAAGCTTTACCAAAACTGCTACTGAGTGACACTCTTGTTTTTGGAAATATAATATTATTCAGATCTAGTTGCAGAAGATTCTTGGAGTAAGTAAAACTATTGTCCAGTAGCAACATGTTGTATGAAAACAGAAATTCAATTTCAATGCTGTCAGCAGCAGTCTATTGATGGCGTTGATGATACTTTCCTTGATCCAAAAGTCTGTGAATCACCTTGGTGGGAACACTGTGGCACACACGGTATGAGACTGCAGAAGTGTCACTGGAACCCATGAGATTCATGGTCAAACAGATAACAAATCCACATGTATGGGGATAAACAAATGCATTTCCCTAAAAGTCCACATTATATCATTTTTTAGAGAAGCTGTCTTCTATGAATACACACTTTCATTTATCAGCCACATCAGTACAATGAAGCTTTAACAGCAGTTGACTTTATATAGCAACCACCTAGGGTTTTTTAGCATCTGCACCTTTACTAAAGGTAGAACAGACTATAAAGGGACTAGAGTCACCCTTGATTTAAAAAGACACAGGGAGAGGTAATTGAAATGAACAGGAACTGAGGTGTCTAAACATAGATATGTATTAGCTCAGATTCCAAAGCTATTCAAAGTCTATGAATTGCTGCTTCTTCTCAGACAAACATCTCAGTCTTTGTCTGTGCCCCAGTCCCATCAATGCATGAAGGAAACACTCCCATCCACATTCACAGCGTATTACTTACGGTAATATACTTTTTGACAAGTGAAGGATTAACTACCTGATGGTCCTAGCTTTGGCCAAAGTCACCAAACTCTAAAGTACAGCAAAAAGGTTGTATTATTTGAACAATTAAAACAAACTAACTCTCATCCCACTGACTCACAGTCTGTTGGAGGGTAAGCACAAGATTTTCTAAGATTCTGTAAAGAGTTAGAGAAAACTATTCCACTTGGTGGCAGCAGTGTTCTAGAATACAGCAACATTCCATGTAGTGAAGTCTTATTTAAAGATTTATAGCTTTTATATATATATATATATATATACTATATATATAAAATGGTAGGCAATATAAATACATATATATATATATAGAGAGAGAGAGAGATACTTGTAAAACACTTAATAAAAAAACAGCAGGTGTGGTTCCAAATGATTTGTATCCAATCTCTCATTAAGAGTTCAATCAAAATTGTACCCCCTTACCCCCATTAAAATATCATTTGTCAAACCATTTGTTGAAAGAGCATCTAGGCTCTGGAACCTCCACCCTCTCCACAAACACACACCCGTCTTTCCCCACCATAGGAGCATAGTCTTCAATTTTTAAAAAGGATGATATTGCTCAAAAGTAGCTTGGCTCATCAATATACATCCTGGAATAACTTCCTGCACAACCACCAAATCAGGCTTTACCATGTCTACAAAGAGAATGGAAACCCATGCACAGGGCTGGATTAACCCATAGACTAATAAGGCTGTAGCCTTAGGCCCTCCTATTTTTAGGCCCTAATGTAGGCCCTCCATTCCATATTGAAGTAACAGCTGAGCAACGGTAGTGGGACCATCTGAAATTTTTTGTCTCATTAGATATTGCTTTGTACGATTGTGGCGTGTGGATACCCAGCGAATGGAGATTGGCATTGGTGTCCTTCATCCCGTGCAGCCTCGCATCAGTCTGCTTGGAGAGCAGACCATTCCCGTCAAAAGGAAGGTCTTGACTGGAGGTCTGCATCTTCTGGGAGAGTCCATCAGTTTGAAGCCAGAGCTGCGCCTCATAAGCACCAGGGATGCCACCACCCTGGCTGCCAAGTCTGCCATGTCCCATGTCATCTGAAGGGCACAGCAGGCTGCCACAGTGCCCTCCTAAGCCCGGTCTTGTGGGCAGGAGTCCTTGAATTTATGGAGAGGACCCATAAATTGAAGTTATAACGGCCCAAGAGGGCCTTCAGTCACCCAAAACTGAAGTAGACTTGCAGTGGAATAAATTTTCCTTCCAAACAAGTCCAGCTGCTTCGCCTCCTTATTTTGTGGGATGGAACTGGCATTCCCCTGCTTCTCCTTCTCATTGGCCGCGGAGATCACCGAGCCTGGGGGAGGATGGGTATAGAGATATTCAAAGCTTTTGGCCAGCACGAAATATTTTTTCTCGGCCCGCTTTGAGAAGGACAGAGGAGGGTGTCTGCTAAATGGCCTTGGAAATTTTGAGAACCCCTTCATGCATGGGTAGTGCAATACGGGTTGGGGCTGAGGCTGACAGGACGTTGAATAGAGTGTCCTCCTGCTCAGTCTCCTCCACTTGCAGGCCCAGGTTATCGGCCACCTGCCGGAGCAAGGCCTGGTGGTTCTTGAAGTCATCAGGTGGGCTGGTACTGGAGGGTCCCACAACCGCTTAGTCGGGGGATGATGAGGAGGACTGAATCAGTGGAGGGGGTGCCCGTTCCTCCTCCTCTGCTGAGGAGGATGGCTTGAAGTTAGGGCAGCCTCCTGAGGCTCGGCCACCAGGTATGCCTCTGGTACCGGGCCTGATGCCGACGGTGCTGGCAGTCACTGCTCCATGGCAGCAGCCAATGAGTAGACCTCAGGTGTTACAACATGGCCACTGAGCAGGCAACTGCCCTGGCTGCCACTGTCCTGATGCCACCAATGTTGGCTCGGATGCCCAATCTCACCGTTGAGGTCGAGGTGATAGGATGAAGCGTCCCTCGGTTCTGGGGGAGACCCCTTCTGGGGACCACGGAGGGGCTGTCGAGGCCTGAGTTTGTCTTGAGACCACTGACACCGGTGCTCCGCCCGAGGGGAATGGTACCAATGGTGCGGCAAGTGGGTGCAGTGCCGAGGAGATTGGAGGTGGGAAGGAGCTCGTTCCCATGGCATCGGCGACCAGGAACGGCATCGGGACAACAACCTCCAGGACTTCGATCAAAGTCAATAATAGGGGGATCGGCAGCTTCCTCTCGGCAAACCGTGTCAAGATGATGGCAACCTCAGAGCCGGAGACTGACAATAAGTCTGCGACTATCTCGACAATGGTACTGGCATCGCAGAGGGGAGAGTGCGCCATCGTCTCGAGGGATTGGCGGCACTCCACCACTCCTTGGGGAG
Source organism: Trachemys scripta elegans (assembly GCF_013100865.1). NCBI lineage: Eukaryota > Metazoa > Chordata > Testudines > Emydidae > Trachemys > Trachemys scripta. Next base: position 63,364,767 of record NC_048304.1, on the reverse strand, counting down.
CCTTATTGACTGGCTTGCCCTCTTGGGGAACCTTAGCTAAAGCCTGTGGCACTGGTTGCGCTGTTGGTGCAGACGGAGACCTGTCCTTCAACGTCTGAGCTCTTGGAGGAGTCGGTGCCGGCAGGGGGTTCAGTCCAGTCTCGCTCACAGGAGTCGGAGGAAGACCTTTTTCCAGGCTAACAGCCCTACCTGGTGATGGCAGACTGTGGGGCTCCTGTGTGGGCGGGCTCCTTACTCACTGTCGACTGGCCCTTTTTTGTCGTGCTGGGAGCCGTGTTACTTTGCCCTCTTAGGTACTGGCAACGTAGAATGGTGCTGGGCGGGCTCCCAGTACTAGGCAACTCCTGCTGGGACAGCTCGGATGCCAGGCAGAGGGCGGATTCCATAACAAGAGCTCTGAGCCGGATATCCCTTTCCTTCTGCATGCGAGGCCGAAAGTTCTTATAAATCCAGCACCGCTCTTTAACGTGTGCTTCCCCCAGGCACTTGAGGCAGCTGCCATGGGGGTCGCTAACAGGCATAGGTCTGTTACAGGAATCGAAGGGCTTAAAGCCCAGAGACCGGGGCATGCACCACCAGGGGCTAAGTCCCCGCTGGGACCTAACACTAACTACTACGATTAACAGGTACTTAACACTAAAGATAACTATGTACAAACCTAAAGGCACAAAGTTCAAGATAAGAAAAGCCGCGCGTCCTTGATGAGCAAGAAAAGGCACTCCAACTGATTACCACGGGCAGGCAGTAAGAAGGAACTGAGAGGGCGTAGGGCTGGCAGTGCCTAATATACTAGCGCATGAGCACGGCACTCAAGGGGACGGCATAGCCGGCCCTATGGATACCGCTAAGGCAAAAATCTCCGACAGCCGTGCACACGGGCGCACGCACACCTGCAATGGAATTGACATAAGCAAGCTCTCAAAGAAGAACATTAGAGATAGCAACTTTATTAGCAGATGTTGAGAGGGACACAACAGGGACAAAAGCACCCCACACAGCAATCCCCTAACCCAAGCTCCCACTCAACAAGATTAAGGGCTTTTCTACACTGGGAATTTACATCAGCATAGTTATGTGTAATAGGGGTGTGAAAAATCCACGCTCCTGAGAGACATAGCTAGGCCAGAATTCTTCTGGTGACCTAGCTTCTGCCTCTCTGGGAGGTAGATTACCCACAGCTGACAGGAGAACCCCTCCCATCGATGTAGGTAGTGTCTACACTGAAACGCTACAATGGTTTAAGTGTAGATTCACCTTACCAATGGCAACAAACACAACAGTCTTGCTCATGTGTGCCTCACATATTTAAACCCAATCACCTTCCCCACAGGTAGAGCACACTCTTAAATGGAGTAAGAACTTGGAGGCAAAATCCACAGCCCGTGGCCATGGGTTAAGCCTCAGAATCCACAACAAACCAAGGTCTCTGTCCCTCTGGGCTGGCAATGCCAGCCATGCCGGCCCAGAGAGCAGACAAAAGCCTGCTAAAACAAAAGAAATCCTGAAATTAAACCCACAACAACCAAAAAACTACACACACGCAACCCATTTCCCTAGCAGAAACACAGAAAGAATAGCAAAGCATACATATTCTCAACCTCCCTCCCAAACACTCCCACAATCTTCTGAGAGTGAACGAGAGAAAGCTCTTTCTTCTCTTGAGAACCTCCCATATTTTATTGTCTTTCTTTTAAATATTAGCAAGGCTCACAATCTTCCCAGCTTCTTTCACACTATGATTTTGAGTCTTATAATAGGGTTGGAAACAGGTTTAAAAAAAAAAATTCAAAGAAATGTCCTATTTGGCACAGACATAAAAATATGTGGAATTGTAGTCGCTGTGGATGCGGGAGGGGAGGATGACTTCATTACCCAACACATTCACTACATTGCTCTGTCCAACTTTTATAAGGCAAGAACTAAGGAAGAAATGTCACCTTCCCATAATACACCGTGGATTAGTGCTCTGGCAAATGAAATGAGAGTTATATGGGGTTATATCATCCTATGTGCTTTGAATACAGCTCCTGGTGTTAAAGGAAAGAATAGACCAAAGCCTGATCCCTGCACAAAGCCTTGGTACACAAGAGATGGACACGGATTCTCCCTGCAGTCAAGGGAAGTAGAACCCTAAGCTGTGGAGCACCTACAGAGCTGTTCCATGCAGCCTCCTGAAGCCCCTGTCCACCCTACAAACCATGGCTTTTTCTAGTGATTCACACTGCAACACCCTGGATCCTCTTCCCACTCAGCAAAAACAACCTGCTCAGTTCAGAGACAGCTCCCACTGTTGTCTTCTTGCACAGCTTCTCCATGCTTAGATTGAAACAGATCACCACTGTCAGTTCCTCTGCCTTGTTCTTGCTTCCACAGACCACAGGGTCTGGTTCTGCAGAAACCAGCCTTTCTAAAGGAGATGGCCTGTATACAAGTAAGAGACTGTGAAGGTCTTTATTTGATACAAAGCATATTAAAAAATAGGCAATGACATCAAGCAGCAGCATCATTAGCTTAATAAAGTCTGGACCTGGGTTTATCCTCTAAATATTATCACTATAAAAACAATCTATATTAATGGAACTGTTTGAAGCCTGAAGTGTGAGAGTGCACAACTGAAAGGAGATGACTAGAAATTAAATATAGAGAGAAAGGTCACGATAATGGATCTTCCTGAGTTTGCCCAGCTTTGCTCATCAATAGTTACACTGGAGAAGAGAGTTTAAAATGTATATCTCTTTGTTTAGTATAGGCACACTAATCTTTTCCTTGCTTCTTTGATTGCATTCTCTTGTAAAGAGCTGGCTCTTGGAATTGGCTGCCCTAGGCAAACTGGAAAGTGTGCACCGTTCCCACCCCGGCCACTCTCACACCAAAGAGTCACTAAACATTTTTCTGCCCCAGGCAACCTCCCGCTTGGTATGTGTGGCAATGCCACCCCAGCTCCTGTAACATAGAATGCACAACACCCAAGCCCTGGGCAGAACTCTCCTCGCCGATTCATGCCATCCATCTCTTATCTACAATCCTCTGAACGCGGGGCTGATGGACAGAGGGAGTGATGTGGGCAACCATTATTCCAGCTAGGGTGAAAAATCAGGATAATGGGGTGGCTGGTAATAGGCGCCTATATAAGACAAAGCTTTGAATATCAGGCCTGTCCCTATAAAATCGGGACATCAGTCACCATAATTCCAGCAGGGATTGCTGGAACAGGAAAAAGCTGATTTTTTTAATATTATATATATATATTGGAATATGTGGAATTGTAGTCGCTGTGGATGCGGGAGGGGAGGATGACTTCATTACCCAACACATTCACTACATTGCTCTGTCCAACTTTTATAAGGCAAGAACTAAGGAAGAAATGTCACCTTCCCGTAATACACCGTGGATTAGTGCTCTGGCAAATGAAATGAGAGTTATATGGGGTTATATCATCCTATATATATATATATATATATATATATTGAAAACAAATAAAACCCTCCCATACTTTTAGATGATTTTGGAACCATCAAGTTGTCCATACATGTCCTAATCTCATACCCAGTGAAGTAAATGGAAAGCTCCAATTGACTTCAAAGGGGATGAGCCTATGCAAATGCATGTCCTTATTATTGCTACTTTTATCCTCTCCTCCCTTTCCCCTTCCTGCCTACCATTTGTTACACTCGTTTCTTACATTTTGTCTTGAATTAGGCCCCTGATCCTGCAAACACTAACACACGTGAACAACTGGGACAGCTGCCATCTTGGCCAATACACCACAAATTGAACCAGGTACCTTCCGAGCTAAAAGTCTGACCTGCTCCAAACTGAACTAAAACTTCCCAGCTGGGGACTGTAGCAACTCTGTCATCTCCTCTCCAAATTGGCACCGCAGGGAACCTGTAACACAAGTAATCCTACTTAATTCAATGGGACTAAAGTTACTCCCATGCATAAGTGTCTGCAGGATCAGGGTCTTAGCTTGTAAACTCTTTGAGATAGGGACAGTATCTTCCTATGTGCCAGTAGCACAGTGGAGTCCTGACTGGGGTCTCCTGGGACTACTGCTATACATCTCCTAAATAACCATGCTAACAAGTCTGACCATTGGCAACCTTTTCCCAATAGTCACGTTAAAATGTTCCTATTCTTAATTACACCACTTTCTTTAGTTTGTCTACAAAAGTTTTCTTTTAAAACACAGACTAAATTAAACATGATAAAAACCTCAGGTTTATGGATTACTTTTTCAGGTCAAGAGTGGGGGGAGGGAGAAAGCTCTCTCAAAATCTCAGTAAGTAGTTTAAAACTCATTTTTCCATTTTCTTTCTTCTGGTTTGTTTGAAAAAGAAAAAGCCATTTGTTACCCCCAATTTATCATCAAAACAGGCCTGACATTAATTGCATTCTGGTATTACAAACGGAGGTCATATGTGCTTTTCTTAATAGAGTTTGCAGCTCTTATTTTTATAGATATTCCATGTGGGCTAAATAACATTAAGAAAGCGAAGGTCAAAGCCCAGTCACTTAGAAGGAATAAAGGGAAAGATTTACAAGACATCTGGTGAGAACAGTTTACAAAGGAAGCCAGGCTTTTCTTGTGAGATTACACCAATAGAAACCTAAATTGGGGAAGAATTCCCTAAGGAAGACATATTCCACTTTGAAAATCAATATTGTTTGGAGACACAACTGGTCTGTTCCTGAATTCTCGACTGCTGACAGCTACTCAGCTCCTAGCCCCCAATCCTCCAAGAAAAGTCACCTGTGATATACACCACAAACTGGAATCTCTGAGTTCCATAAAACATCCCTGGGTTTTGTTTCACTTCAAGCTTACACCTAACTCTGCTACAAACAACTTTTCTGATCATTACCGCAAGAAAACCCCAATGCATAGGAAAATGTGATTTTCTTGGTCTGAGTGGTCGTCGCAGGCTAATAGGTATTTTGTGATTAAAACCCACCAACTGCCAGCATGTGCCCAGAGGGCTCTAGCTCGGATTCATGAAAACACTTCAGCAGATGCTTAATTTAAGAATGAGCTGAAATCCAGTTGAAGTCAATGACATTTAAGCACACGCTTAAAACTACACACAAGTTCTTTTCTGAACAGAGATAGGATTAAGTACTTTCCTGAATCAAGGCATTTGAGCCTACCTACAATGTACCTTTCAACACATATTTTCTTGCTATATGATAGCAAGAAAATGAATGGATGGATATAATGAATTGCTATATAGTATGGATGGATATAATGAATTGCTGAAACACCACTACAATTTATACTATGAATTTACAGTGCTCAATACAGGTGCCAGATCAAGAGCCACCGATGATGAGGTTCTCAATCTATTTACAGCCTGGGTATATTTTACACAAGCTTCACTTGTCAATGTGCCTCCACTCTGACCTGGAAGGATCATATCTAAGGCAAGAAGTTTGTTAAGTCTCTATGGGTCACACAACCCTTGTTCTATTTAGAGTGTCTACTAGTGCTAAATGGTAGTAGTGTTTTTTAAGACATGGACATTGATAACTGGTCTGAGACCACCACCTCTTAACACAGACCATAGAACAGCCATCAGGAGGTAACGTGTTTTGGTCACCACTGACCTGAGCTGGATTTGACTTTGCATTGGTAACCTAAAAGTGTAAAGCTCTACATCCCTCTGTTACAACCTGTACGGAACTTGCAGGGAGGGGCCCAGGTTGCATGAGGGAAGCATTTGGAGGAGACACCAGGAAGTCAGTTCCTTAGGATTGCCAGGCATCCAGTTTTCAACCGGAACGCTGGGTCGAAAAGGGACCCTGGTGGCTCCGTTCGGCACAGCTGACCGGGCCGTTAAAAGTCCGTTTTTTTATAAATGTTTCATGTGCCAAGTGCTGGGTAATAACATGAGACAGCTCCTCCCACCATTTCAATTTGAAAATGCAGTATGGCTCCTGTCCATGGGTGATGAGAGGTCAGAGTGCTGGAGCGGGAAGCTCAGCCCAGCCAGCCTGCAGGACAGGAGCCACTTCAACCAGGGCAGAGTTTTGTGGGTCAAAGAGTGCCAGTCCCACGAAACCCACGAAACCCAGGACAGTTCTGATGACCCTGGGAGGTCTGATGAGAGGACTTCATGCTTGTTCTCAATGGGAGTGAAACTGCTGGATAACTTTAGCAAAGATGTCCTGTTTCAAAGTGGCCATCACATCCCATTGTTCCCAGTGGGAGCAAAGATAAGCTACCCTCAGGGAAGATGGTAGCCCTTGACAGTGTTGGTGGTGCACCTAGGGACTACTGCAATACAGATAAATAAAAGTAATAGAATCATAGAAGATTAGAGTTGGAAGAGACCTCAGGAGGTCATCTAGCCCAATCCCCTGCTCAAAGCAGGGCCAACCCCAACTAAATCATCCCAACCAGGTCTTTGTCAAGCCAGGCCTTAAAAACCACTAACGATAGAGATTCCACCATTTCCCTAGGTAACTCATTCCATTGATTCACCACCCTCCTAGTTAAATAGTTTTTCCTAATATCCAACCTAGACCTCCCCACTGCAACTTGAGACCATTGCTCCTTGTTCTGTCATCTGCCACCACTGAGAACAGCCTAGCTCCATCCTCTTTGGAGCACCCCCTTCAGATAATATCATTAAGTACCATCAGTATGTTTGACATTGTACCAGAATCAGAGAAATACCCGGTCCCTGTCCTGACTTCACAGTTTCTCAAACACACACACCATCAGGTGAACCTGGAAGCAGCTCAACAAGTTAAACCTACAGTGTGGCATAAGAGCCTTGGTTTCCCAATATGACACAATAATGGCATTTGTATTAGCATTAGCAGCAGGCATTCCAAAGCCTTTGCTCCTAGCAGCTAACATTTTATTCCCCATGATTAATGTAACCATTTGCAGAGTCACAGTCCTCCTTGGTGTTTTACCCACATGGAAGTGAGATGACATCCTCTCAGAGTTCAAGAGAAATCATGCTGCACATGGATACATCTGAGATTTAACCTACTGCCACTCCTCCTATTCAGAAAGCTCGTTAGAATTTTGGCCCCACAGCCTAGGTCATTGCCTCTAATATAAAAATAAACTAGGGAGAAATGAGCAGACTTAAATATCTGTCTTTCCAAACAATTTCACTTCAGTAGGATCCAGTCTCTTCCATTACTGCTGCTAACATCTGCCGTAGAACACCATCCTAATCTGATCAAAGAAATAGTCCAAAACAATGAAAAAGAGGGACTCTGCACTAGAAAGGGTCCAGACCACTTCTCCAACATTGCACAATCTCTATGAATACAGGGCTATTTTGACATTGAAGGTTAAACGGCAGCTTTCCCTTAAGGAACTACACTAACTGATTTTGATTTGGGGGTAGTCATTTGCTTATGTGAGGATGCAAAGAACCAGGCTTCACTTGCTAACCCAAAGGATATTCCTTCCCAGAGTGGATGTTCATACAACCAAACAACTGGTTTATATATATATTAAATTTCTTTTGATCAGTCTTCTGGTTACATGATAGTGTGAAGCTTCAGTCTTCTTTCCAAACCTCAAAATTCTAATTCATTAGGCCCCTAGCACCACACCAACCTGTCCTACAGCTCAGCAATTATGCATCTCCTAGCCACACTTTGACTCTGCCCCCAAAGCCCCACATCTGCTTTTTTTGCCCCTCTACTCCTCCTGCAACTCCAGGGTTTCTGTGCCCCCGTCAACCGCAACTGTGACAAGGTCTGTTCTTCCCATTCCAAAGGCTGGTGCAGCAGTGAGATGGAGAGGAAAAGAGGAAGTAGAGAGCAGATAGACTTGTTTTTCACAGGAGGAGGAGAGGGGAGCAGTGACCCTGAGCTCCTGGATTTTTTCTGCTCCTTCTTCCACTGCTCCCCTCTTTGAAAATAGGGTCAGCTGCTCCCTCCTCCCCATCCTCTATCCAAAAACTCTTCTTGGTTCCTGCACCTTTGATTGGCTGCTGTTCCCTAGGAGGCAGGGAAGAGGAATAGCCAATCAGAGGGAGCTTTCCCCTGTTCAGAACAGAAAATTGCATGATGGCTGGAGCTTTTCACTAGGGCTGGGCAAAAATTTCTGTGAGTAGGATTTGGGTTTTTTTGTTTTGTTTTGTCAAAAATAAATAATTAAATAAAGCAGATTCAGGACAAACAAAACTATCTGAGAATTTGGGTCAACTTTTCGACTTTTCATTTTGGATCAATGTCTTGGTCCAGAATTTACATCTAGTCCAGACCCCTGCACTCAAGGCAGGACTATGAAATAACTAGACCATTCCTGACAGGTGTTTGTCTAACCTGTTCTTTAAAACTTCCGACAATGGCCATTCCACAACTTCCCTAGGCAATTTGTTTGAGTGCTTAACCATCCTGACAGGAAGTTTTTTCTAACATCCAACCTAAACATCCCTTGCTGCAATTTAAGCTCATTGTTTCTTGTCCTACCCTCAGAGTTAAGGAGCACAATTTTTCATCCTCCTCCTTGTAACATTTTATGTATTTGAAAACTATTATCATGTCCCCCCTCGGTCTTCTCTTCTCTAAACTAAACAAATCCAACTTTTTCAATCTTTCCTCAGAGGTCATGTTTTCTAGACCTTTAATTGTTTTTGTTGCTCTTCTCTGGACTTTCTCCAATTTGTCCACATCTTTCCTGAAACGTGGCACTCAAAGCTGGACACGAGACTCCAGTTGAGGCCTTAGCAGCTCAGAATAGAACGAAAGAATTACTTCTTGTGTCTTGCTTACAATACACCTGCTAATACATCTCAGAATAGTGTTTGAGTTTTTTTTTTTTTTTTTGCAACAGTGTTACACTGTTGACTCATATTTAGCTTGTGATCCGCTATGACCCCCAGATCCCTTTCTGCCGTACTCCTTCCTAGGCAGTCATTTCCCATTTTTTTGTGTGTGTGCATTTCCTAAGTGGAGTACTTTGCATTTGTCTTATTGAATTTCATCCTATTTATTTCAGATCATTTCTACAGTTTGTCCAAATCATTTTGACAATGCAAAGCACTTGCAATCCCTCTCAGCTTGGTATCGTCCACAAACTTTATAAATGTATTCTCTATGCCATTAACAAAATCATTAATGAAGATATTGAACAGAACTGGACCCAGAACTGATCCCTGCGGGATCCCACTCGTTATGTCCTTCCAGCATGACTGTGAACCACTGATAACTACTCTCTGGGAATGGTTTTCCAACCAGTTTTGCACACAGCTTATAGTAGCTCCATCTAGGTTGTATTTCCCTAGTTTGTTTATGAGATGGTCATGCAAGATAGTATAAAAAGCCTTACTAAAGTCAAGATATACCACATCTACCGCTTCCCCCCACCCACAACACTTGTTACCCTGTCAAAGAAAGCTGTTTGGTTGGTTTGACATGATTTGTTCTTGACAAAGTCATGTTGACTGTTACTTATCTTATTATCTAGGTGTTGGAAAACTGAGTGCTTGATTATTTTCTCCATTATCTTTCCAGGTAAAGAAGTAAAGGTGATGGTCTGTAATTCCCCAGATTGTCCTTATTCTCCTTTTTATAGATTGGCACTATATTTGCCCTCTTTCAGTTTTGTGGAATCTCTCCCATCTTCCATGAGTTGTCAAAGATCATCACTAATGGCTCAGCTATCTCCTCAGTCAGCTCTTTAAGTATTCTAGAATGTATTTCATCAGGCCCTGTTGACTTGAAGACATCTAACTTGTCTAAATAATTTTTAACTTGTTCTTTCCTTATTTTAGCCTCAGATCCTAACTCGTTTTCACTGGCATTCACTATGTTAGACATTCAATTGCTACTAACCTTTTTGATGAAAACAAACAAAAAAGTCATTTCGCATTTCTGGTATTTCTATATTTTCTGTTATTGTTCCCTGTACCCCCTCATGGAGCAACGGGCCTATCCTCTTGCTTTTAATGTATATTGCTTGCTCTTAATGTATATATAATGTATTTTGAGAACCTTTAAGTCTCTAGCTTGTTTTGTGTCTTGGCCTTTCTAAGGGGAGGGATAGCTCAGTGGTTTGAGCATTGGCCTGCTAAACCCAGGGTTGTGAGTTCAATCCTTGAGGGGGCCACTTAGGGATCTGGGGCAAAATCAGTACTTGGTCCTGCTAGTGAAGGCAGGGGGCTGGACTCGATGACCTTTCAAGGTCCCTTCCAGTTCTAGGAGATGGGATATCTCCATTAATTTAATTTAATTTAATTTAATTTTGAACCAACATGCTTGTGTTTGTTTATATTCATCCTTTGTAATTTGACCTAGTTTCCACTTTTTGTGGGACTCTTTTCTTGAGAGAGAGCGAGAGAGAGAGAGAAATGAGATAAACAGTTATGTTTCAAGTAAAATAAAACATTTAGCTTAATCCACATTTTTTTATTTTTACTTTTTTCTTTCACTGAGAAATTTGAAATTTTTTTGTTTCAGTTCGATTCAAACAATTTTTTTCTGATTATTTGGGTAATTGCCCAGCTCAGATTCCCGCAACATCACCAGACTGGCTCCAGCAGAGACCAAAATGCCATTATAGGCATTTAACTCAGAATCATTAGTAACACTGCCAAACTGCCTAAAACATTACGTTTTGTATCCCATTGAGCCACTGTTTTGTGTACTGCCATTTGTTCCATCTCCCCTGATTGTGTTAACTGCCATCATTACAGGACTGGGGACAACTTCTTGCCAGGTTCGATGACTGTATCTTTAAAATTATACACCCTGGGCCTGTATCTCAGCTAGCATATCAGTTTAGCTCCATTTCCTTCATCTATACTCACTGAGGGGCTGGTCTTTAAATATTTTTCTACTTATCCCATGACCCTCTAGATTATTATTAATTATTATTATTTTAAAGGGATGTAATGCATTACTAGGCTCCCTTCTTCCTAGCACTCATTTAAGTGGGTTGCACACAGTATCCAAGTATTTGTTCAAAGACATATCTGTTGCCTAGCATGGCTTTAAGTGACTGTTGAAATTCCATGTGGCCATCTGAAATACCTTTGCCTGTGGCCTTGCCTCAGGCTAAACCATTTCCAGCACAAGCAGTCAAAGCAGGAGTTTTCTCCTTTATTAAAAATGTGTTTAAATCAAATGTACCAACCAACCGCCATGACTGATGGACAGTATAAAAGATAAAAGAAATGGAGCCACAAATGTTTAGATTTGGGTCCAGTACTGACTTTCACTCCTCAGAAAGTATAGATGATGTTTGGATCAGCCAAATCTGAAGATATTTAAAAATATCAGCTGTGAAATTTGGATCTGGATCAGGGTTTGGATTCTGGAATACACAAATGCACTCCAAAATGTATAAGACTGAGGCAGGATTGGGTTTAGGCCTCCATCTAATTCACAAGAGAAATAACTGAGATATAATGAAGTCTTGTTAAAGTTAAGACCTGTAGGCCAACATTTTCAATCTGAGAGCCTGAAGTTAGGCATGTATAGTTACTGGGAGCTCAGCACCTTAAAAAAAAAAAAAAAAAAAAAAAATCAGACAGTGAGGTGCCTAATCTTCTGCACCCACATTTGAAAACATTGATATCAGCATTCACTGTGACTAAGCAGAATACTTAGAGAACTGTTACAAAATACATGAACACACTGAAAGTTCCTAAGCCTGATTCGACAACCAAAACACCTGCTTAACTTTAAGCACATACCTATGTTTAAGCACAAGTTTTCCTATTGTCTTCATTACGACAATCAAGCAAATGTCGCAAGGGAAAGCACCCAGACTAGATGGCATTTTGACAGAGACCGCTAAGCAGGGTGGCTACCACACTGCAAGGCACCTCACATGGCTCTTCCATATTATCTGGGGACAAGAGTTGGTGTCATGAGATTTCAAGGATGCCAAATTATTCATCTCTATAAACGTGCTCACTCAATTGATGACATTCAATTTATAACTAATCACTTTACTCATGCAGTGAATCGTTTTGGTTTCACAATCAGCCTAATGAAAACTGAAATACTGCACCAACCTGTGCTGGGAGATGTGCTGTATACCCAATTATTAAGATCAGCAATGCTCCTCTCAAGTCCATGGAGAAGTTTTGCTACGAAGGGCATATGCTGTCACAAAATGATTTTGAGATTATCCATTGCATAGTCAAGGCCAGCTCTGCGTTCGGAATGCTGTTACACCACCTATGGAACAATAGGGGCATCAAAATATGCACTATGCTAAATGTCTGTTGGGAAGTCATGCTTACAATGCTTTTATATGGTTGTGAGGCATGGACAACATATCACCACCACATTAGGAAACTTGATCAGTTCCATATGCGCTGTCTTCGGTTGGTTTGCATCATCAAGTGGTGGGACAAGATTCCTAATATCAAAATCATTAATAGCTGTTGGATGTCTGGCAAAGTATGCTCATAAAAGCTCACTTGCTTCAGTCCAGACATCTCCTTCATATAGCCAACTTGAGAATTCCCAGGGCTATATTTTATCATCAACTAAAGCAACACATCCGTTTCTCATGGAGGCCAGTACAAACGACAAAGACACACTGAAGTCAAACCTGAAAGCATGTCAGGTTGACCCCAACAATTGGGAAGCAATAGCCCATGACAAAGCAAGCTGGCAGCAGATTTGTCTTAATGTGCCTCACTTCAAAGAGGTTAACACCCTATGTGAAAAACATGAACAGCACAAAGCAAGAATGCAACGGCCTGCAATGGTCGTGACCAATCTCGTCTGTCCCACATGTAACTCTGTTTGCAGTTCTTGTGTTGGTCAGACCTCATGTGTGTGTTCATCTATACTGTTTGCTGAATCCTCATACATCGACACTGACATGAGACTCCATCTTCGTCATCATCAGTCTTAATGCATTCAACAGGACTACTCATGTGTTTAAAATTAGCCATGTGTTGAAGTACTTGTTGAACCTGGGCCTAAGGCCTCTCTCTTCAGGCATGCCTCCCCACTAAAGACAGCACTACCAGTCAAAGGGAGGAATCAACTGTCCTGGAGAACAGAAACTGCAGTGTGCAATGACTCAACTAAATACATATATTTATACCTAAAATTTTAGATACTCAGACATACTGCAAGATATATGGAAACGAATTTTCAAAAGGTTTTAGAAATAACTGTCACTATTTCAACAGCTCCCTAAAAGAATCAAGTTGGTGGTTCTCCATAAGAGCTGGTGTTTTATTCGGATTCGTCCTAGCAAGAAGGCTAGTCTGATGACACAGTATGATGCAGGGGAACATAGCTCAGCATCTAAATGCATGAGAAAGGCCAGAGACTTTTTGAAACTGCTGAAGAGTAAAGTCTACAAGTCCAGATTCTCAGATCCTACTGGAGTTATGGCCATTTACAGCAGCTGAGAATCTGGCCCTCAAGTTTTAAAAAATCTGCATGGTTAATTTAACAGCGGTTTAATAATAATATGATACAAGGTGATTAATGATCTGCTGGGCAAGAAAAACAAGAAGCAGAGATAATTCTTTATGAAAAATTGAGCTGATTAATTCTAAAGCAGAAAATATTTATCTTCTAGCAATTTGGTTACAGTGACTTTTTCTCTATTGTTCTGAATGACTAATATACTGTAGACAGTACATTTTATCTGATGGGTCCTGGTTCAGTACAGTGAAAGGTACTCATCATCCTGTTATTGAAAAGGGTGATAAGCTAACACTAAGAGATGGTAGTGTTCTGAAGCTCAGGCAAATCAGAAATCAGCTTGCTCATGAAAGTAACTCAAATAATTGTATATTGCGTAAATATGAATCAACGAGTTTTTGATGATAAGCTGAAGTTTTAGCAATCAACTGGCTGACACCAGGTTTCATATCAGGCAAGTTACAATCAGAATTAGAACAATGATTCAATACTTCAGAAAGCTGCCACAGACTGTTTTCTTTATCTGGGACTATATTGAAGGTTTTGGATCTCAGCAACAGTAGCAGTGATATTTTTCCAGCTCTTTTACCTCCTGCAGCCCAGGCACTCCTCCTTCAAAAGACAGCATCATGGTTAAGGCTCTGGTTTAGGACTCGGAAGATCTGGTTCAATTCCAGGCTCTGCTAGAGGTTTCCTGTGTGACCAAATCATTTAAGCTTTCCTAAAATGAAGCTTAATGACCACTGGACCTGTCAGCTTCATTTCTCTGCCCCCGTTCTCCACATGTAGAAGAGAGGCAGTAGTATTTTTCTCGTGTATTTTGATTGTCTTCTCCGTTTTGATTGTAAACTCTGTGCGGGCAGGGACTGTCTCTTCCTAGGAGTCTGTACAGTACCTAGTACTACAAGGGCCCTGATCTTGGAGGCTAAAAATTACAAACCCAGAGAAGTTATTACTTGTGACCAACAAATCCACATAGTTGTGGACTCATCAGCCCCACTGCCACTCCTTTCCTGGCACCCATCACACCTCTCAGAGTGATAAGAGGTGAGAAGCACCCATGAAAGTAGAGAGAAGAGGAGACTCCATGCATGCGTATCAAATCTCACCCCACTTTTTCCACTGGTTCTTCTGGGCCAAGATGTTCTGCAATTTCAGAGGCGGGAGCAAAATTTGGTCCATAATGAAAGGAAGAAATATGTACAGTACAGAAGAACCAGGTGGATAAACGGTTTTGGGATCTTCAGCACCATGGATTTTGAATGAGTTTGATGGTGACAGATGTGGGGCTTCTAGAAGAGAGTACGCCAATCATATCACAAATCTGCCATCCCAGTTGCAGCAGGTATAGTAGCTGGACAGGCAGAAGGGCGATCCAGGCAAACAATAAGTAGCCATGGTTTCTCCACCTCTTGAGGTTTTCCAATCAAGACTGGATGCCTTTCTGGAAGATATTCTTTAGCCAAAACCACAAAATTATTGGACTCAGCATGAGGTGAGTGGTTGGAATGTAATGGCCTGTGATATGTACAAGATCAGACTAGGTAATCTAATGGTCCCTTCTGCCCTCAAACTCTATGAATCTAAGGTAGGATAAAGAAGTACAAGGGGGAAATAGGCTACCACAGTTTAATTCAGTATTAGCCTACAGCTACCAAAGCTGAACTGAGGATAAGCCTACATTCTTGTATATGGCACTTGTTGCTAATTAAAGCAACTAGTCAGGTAGTGAAGATTCCTCCCAAATCCATTAGCCCATTGGATTAATCTTGACCTTCTTCTGTGTGGGCCCATACGTATCTACTAGCCCCGTATGCCCTTGTATGTTGACTATGCACCCTCACGAATGATTATGAGGTCCATGGCAGAAGTGGGTACATGCGGATTTCTCATCTCCTCCACAGTCTGGATTCAAAGAATTACTCAGCTCTAGCTCATACCCTTCTATTGTCACTGCCCCTCTCCACCATACAGAGACTGTGGTGATTAATACAGCACAATTCAGATCAAAGAACCTTACCCAATAATTTCTGCAGCAAGCCCATACCTTCTGTGCTATCTTTTAGAAAGAAATCCAGTTTTGACGTAAAGCCTGCAAGTGATGGAGAATCCACCGCGTCTCTACTAAAGAGAGGCATAAAAGATGGTGCAGGACAGTCATTTCCTCCTTCCATGCAAGAAGTGGTGGGGCTGGTATTACTGGTAGAGCAAAGGTGGCAGGGAGAGACATGAGAGGAGACAAGGACAGCATTTAGGAAGGAGTAGGATTTTGGAGAAGGTTGAAATACCTTGTCAATGTGCTTTAAAATGCCTCTAAGATTTCTCATACAATTTTGTTCAACAGCCCTTAGTTAAATTCCATCTCAGTCAATTTTTGCAGGTGCTTTGAGAAGTCATTTGAGACAACTTTTGATGCATCTTCTAAGTTGTGGGAGATACCTAGCACAATCAAATACTGTAGATCCCTGAGTTACATTATTATATCTTAAACTTATATAACTAGCTATCATGATTTTTCAGAGTTCATTTTCTGTGATATTGCTGCAACATTTCTGGTGTCTCTTTTGAAAGACTTATTTTTTAAATAATTTTTTGCCTTTATAGGGGATAATATGGCTCATCAGAGCAGCTTTAATGCAATGGTACAATGTTAAGATAATGCTGCATGTATAATAATTTACATTAAGTCTTTTTGCTAAATACATATTGTTCCCATCAGTGAACAAACAGCCTATCTAAATGTCCAGATAATTTGTTTTAACAACACGTTACTGTTCCAGGGTAATGCAACAAAGCAGGCAATCACAGATGAGTGAGCAATATGCCAATAAAATTGAAAGAAATAAATTAGTATCATGGTAACACATGTGTCTTCACAATTAATAAATTCCACTCCATCAGTCCATGATTTAATTATGCATTATGTATAGGAGCACCATGAATCATTCATATATTTTTTTAACTAAATGGTTAGATATGAAGCATGTGATGGGAATATTTACATAAAAACCTCATGAAGTGTAGGACATAAAATGATCTGAAGTTTATTTTCACTTTCCAGTATTTTAAAAAGTTGTATTTAATGCAAGAGAGAGACAGTTTCTTCTAAATGAGAAATGACTTTCAGCTGCAAGGAAGCGAGATGTTGACCTACAGTAGTAATTGTGACCTTAACTATAGGCACGCTATTGAGTGATTCCATAACACAGTCTTTTGCAGACATGTCTCTCAAATGCCTAGCCATAAAGTCTTCATTGTGATACCCTTCCCCACCTCTACCTCATTTCTCTATCAGAAGAGCCGCGTTAGTTTCTTTATACAGCAATGGATGATCAATGCAAGGTTGCTTAAAATAACTTCCCTCCATTTCCATCCCACCCTGACCTCTTCTATCCAACCAAGATTATCACTCCTATCTGTCAACAGCTATGTCACCATGCTCATGTTTCCTATCCCCAGACTGATCAGTCCAGGGATTAAATTTAATAATTCTTAAATAGGAGAAACTCTGCCTACTAGACTGGAATCAGAACACTCTGTGGCAGACAGTACTTTGTGACTTCAGCTCTGAAGCTACAACAGGTGCAATACTCAATCAGCCCCTGTTCTGAGGCATACACATTAGTCATCATGCCTTATTCTTGGATCAAATAAAGAGCGGGCATCTCCTTTTGCAGGGCATGATCCAAAGACCATTACAGCCTTCAAACGGACTTCAGAGGGCTTTGGATCAGTCCCATAGTTAGTGAATACACTGAGACCAACGGGGATGACTCATGTTCTACACAGACCCTCTCTTGCACCACTGAAATCGAACGGAATTTTGCTGTGGCTTCAATTACAGCAGAATCAGGCCCCTGTGAGCCTTCTCTGCAGTCCATACAAAGGCAAAAATTCCTTTGGCTTCAACAGGAATTTTTCAAGAGTACTTATGACAGGTTTTGGGCCTGTACAATAAATCAAGCGGGAGATACAGAAGGATTATAGGAAGATCTGGAATGCTCTCATAGCGAAAGCCAGTGGATACAATGCCCTTACTGTATCTATGTTAGGAATGGATGAACATCAAACGCTCCAGATATTCCATTCAGATGATAAAATATGGCTGGTTCTAGATGCTTATTTAAAAGTGTATCCAGACTTTTCCCTTTACTCTGGAAAACTGACTGGAAATCTCAAAAGAAAGTGTTCCTACAAGATCACTTCTGGATTTTTGGATAGGCTTGGAATACCAAGTCAGTCATGGACACTGGAAGGTTATAAGACTCTTGAGACCATCCTGAGAAACCCAGCACTATGCTTCTCCACACTGGCCAGATCTTCATGGGTGTAGGAGATCTCCACCTTGGCAGGATCCTTCAGTCATGCCAGGGCTCCCCATACTGGTGGGCTCCTTCCCTTGGGGCCAGCACTCCTTACATTGGTGGATCGTCATACCATATGGGGCTCCTCACACAGATGGTGTCTTCCTACCATGCTGGAGCTTCCCATGGTGGCAGGATCTTCATGGGGCAGGGAGAGGAAGATGAGACTTTTCACACTTTTGGGGTCTTATGGGGATCTAGATGAATGTGACCCCCAAAAAAGATTCCTGTGCATTTTCTAGTCTCTATGAAGGTCCTGCATAGTAGCTTTGTGTTTAATAAGACCTGGCATTTCCACCCTCTTGGCGGCCACCCTCTTGCTGAAAACTAACACCGTTACAACAATGTCACATTTCATCAAGATGGCCACCCTAGACCCACTCAACTGTGGTATCTGCAAATGAACTTCACAGTTCATACATGGTGAGAAGTGCTTCTTATGGCCTTTCAGACACCTGGGTGAGCAAAGGATATGAAAGGTTTGCATTAACGTCACCTCCTGGCAAAGCCCAATCATAGTGATTACTTTTAACTATTTCTGCAGCCATAAAATGGTGACGCTGCCAAAGCCTCCAGCACCCCAACTATAAATGCCGCAGTGGGATCACAGAGCCACAAAATCCTCAACTTGAAGCAACAGTTTTTTTTTTTAATCTATTCTTGCATTCGGACTAAAAACCCCACAGCTTCCATAGCCTCAAAATGGGGCCAAAAGAAAATGCCACATCTACACTACAGTGAACGTAGGGGAGATTCTGAACCCAAACATAGACACAGGGCTGAGTCTCACTACTGAAGAGCCAGGTAAAATACAGATACACTTAAAAGCAGCACAACCTTAATTATCCAAACTCTCTCTGAAACACCGGGTTATCGGAAAACAGGGTCCTGTCCCTTCCATCCACTAATGACACTATTGAAAATTACCATGGTTATCTGAACCCTTGATTATCTGAACATACTCAATGTCCCCTATGCTGTTTGGAGAATTGAGGTTATAGCTTATGCAATATGACACGGTATGGTAGAGTTAGAATGACATGGGAGTATTTCCTGGATACTGTAATGACAAAGAACTTTTAAGCATAGGATTTTCTAAGGTGCCTAGGGGATTTTTGCACCCATTTCACATTCATTTTGAAAGGAAGGGGGATGTGAATAGATGCAAGGTTGGGAGCATGAGTGATACCAGTTATGATATTTTCAGGGACAAATTTTGTCCTCAGAGGCATGTATGCACTTCCTATTGACTTTGTGGGAGTTAGATAGCTGTACCCAAGGACAGAATTTGGCTGTGATTGAATTTTGCTTTGCTGACCTGTTGCTGTGTGTACAGAAGCACTGAAGAGGTTATTACCCTACCAGTATGTCCTTCATTGAGTTGCAAAGTAAAATCTATAGACTGCAGTGAATCACTGCTCATGTGATTTTACTTGGCACGTTGTGTTTTAAAACAGGATGCCAGATATTTATGCAGTTCATTGGGTCTAGCATAAGCAATCTGCAGAGTATCCTAATAAAGCACCCCTTGTCGTGCTTATGGCATACAATCCTCTCTAATGTAAGTTAGGTGTTTTACATGTGAAAAGCTATGTCTGACCTATTTTATAAAATCTATAAGGAACAAATACTCAATATACTCTCCTGGTCTAGTGAGATGTGAGCTCTGAGGAATATTGTTTAGATCAGTGGTGTCCAACTTGTAGCCCAGGAGCCAACTGTATTCTTCAAGACTCTCAACTGAAACCCTCGATGGCAAAACATTTGTATTTGTTCACACATTGAAAATATGCATCTTGAACTGTGCCCTGTGACTTTTAAAATGAAGGGATCGAATCTGCTCCATTGCTACCAGTAGAAGATGGAGGGCACTGCTTCCTCTGCAGTCCTAGAAGCAGCTCTGTTGGGATCACTGAACACTGCTCCCTTCCTTCCTACAGCAGCTCCACCATTGGCTGCCTCCTTCATTATGGGGGTGGAAGGACAGAGTTGCTCTGGCTACTCCATTGCCTGCTTCCCTGTCAGGCTGTGTGACCTCCAGGGAGAGCAGTATGGGAGCCTAACTGGCTCTCCTTGAACCCAAGGGGCAACTAGCAAAGGATGGCTTCTCTTCCCCAGAGGATCTCAAGGGAAAAAAAGCTGTGAACCCATCACCAGTTACAACTTCCTTATTCTCTGCCCTAGGCTACTGCTGCTCTACTGAACTTGCACCAGTTGGAAACAATGCTCAGGATATTATATGTCAGCTGAGGATAGCTGCAGTTAGAACTGGGGCCAATCCACAAAATTGGTGTGTGGATTTTAAGTACCCCAAGTTAGACAAAGGAACTGAAATTTTGAACATTGATAGCTTGAGAGTTATGGGATCACATTGGAGTGGGGAGGTAGGAGGAGAGGTGGGAGGAGGAGAGGGAAGTGTCAGATTTTCAGAGGCAGCAAAGCCAGGGTGCAACCCATCTCACCCAGCCCCAATAGTTGGGGGGAGGGGGGATAGTGGAGGTCTCTTGCTTAAGTAGAAACCTACTTAACCTTAGCCTGTCCTTGCCAGTTTAGGTAAGACAATATCCATGTAGGTTTTTGTTATTTTAATCCACTTCTCTCCATTTGTGATGTTTCTTTAGGATAAATAAAGCACACACTGTTGCGAAGAAGCTGTTTTCTGTCACTATTTTTTACCAGCTTGGGGGTCAGCTCCCAGAGAGGATTCTACAGCACAGATCCAATCCAGATGGACCTTCTGGTAATAAATACAGTTGGTAAACAGGGGGTGTGGTAGCCTGGTCAGTCCACTCTAAAAGCGGGGCAGACTGTAGGGCTCTGCTCAGTGACGTGCAGGTATAGGTCTTTTACTTAGAAGTGCCCACAGAGAGACTGAAATAGGGATCCTGGATTTGAGCCTGAACCCCAACAGATGGCTTCTCAGATGGTGACTCTGTATTGTGACCCACTTGCTATCAATCCTACCCTGATGCATCTCAGACTCCTTTCTGCTTGTTCCTGTGGTGCTTCAAGAAAGGCATTAAAGGAACTTGGACAATATTTTATAGGATGCTCCTGGCATCTAATGAGGACTCGGTTCTAAATAGCCAAGAGAATCTGTTTCAGCAGAAGACCTGGGACAGGCTCACAATTCCATAGCCAACTGCTGGCAAACTCTTTGTGGGCAACAAGCAATAGCCTGAAAACTGTGACTTTACAAAGCCAACCAGACTCTTTCCCACTTCTCCAGCAGTCATGGATCCTCGCCCACCTCCAGCCCCTTCACGGACACCACAGCATTTCAGGATAAGGAACTGATAAAATGTACTCAAGTGGTGGGAGATACACAATTAGGAGAATTCCAATCCTCTTGATATAATTTTGCTGTCGCTAAACCTTAATGTCACTGCATTTGTTTATGTAACAAAGTTTTACAGGGTGTTTTAACGGTGCTGTAATTATCATTTGTGATTACTTCCGCCCATGCAGGAAAGCTACAGTATGTGAATTTCTTGCTGGAGGGCGTGTTGTATTTTATACAATATAAAACATATGTAATGCATGTTGACATGTAATATACTTGTGGGATGGGTACTGAAAATGAGAAATCTGGATTTAAGGTCTCTTTTGGTGACAAATTAAGGCAAGATCAAATAGACCAGCTGATCCAGGGTCCATGCTTCAAAGGGGCCACATCAAGGGTTTTTTAAGTGATTGCAAGAGATTGGGTTTTAGTCCTCTGAATTCCACTGGTACCCCACATTCTGGGTCAGTTGGGGCCACCTTTAGCTTGCTCTTGTTCAGTGGTGGAGGAAGAATGAGTTTGAAACTTTCTGAGGAAGAAGTAAAAATCTCAGCATTCTTAATTCAAGCATAAGCACTGCCTGGGGGGTTAGAGAAATGCCCTACAGCTAATCAAGTGGTAATAAAGAAAGCATGTGCATTAGATGAATCTCACCATCATTTTTCTAACAATGCTCCCTCTACTGGGGAAAGGCAGTTTGTGTACCAACAGTGCAATATTGTTATGGAAATTATTGCACTAGGAAGGTACTCAAATTCTGATGGAATTAATTTTGCAATAAAAGCCTTGTTATATTCCACTGGAGGTGGCTTGTATATCTTGCATTAGGGTTTTTATAATCAAAGCAATGCACTCATGCTGGGTCATCATGCAATCTTCATCTTATCCAAAATGTTTTTAATACATAGATATTTGTAAACAGCTGTGCACAATTTCACTTTTGTGCACTGAGGCAAGGCAGGTTTTTTTTCCCCCCCTAGACCAGTTAAAAGACTCACTAGATTAATCTTAGGGGAAATGTCTGTCGTTGTACCAGCTTACTAACATGGGATCTCTGGTTTCCCGGGATGCCTTGAAGCAGAAGAGCGATGTGTCTTAGCTTATTAAAGAAGTGAAAATAGGGTGAGGGGGGGAATTTGACAGTTTACTGGCTGGACCCAGCCTACGTGTATTATGCCAAGTCTGCTCTAGAAAATCACTTTAGTAAAAGGCTGATTTATGTTTCTGAACTAATCTGGTTTAATAAAATATTAAAAACCAGCCATCAAAAGGGAACATGTCACTGTGAACATGCCTTTCCCATACAGAAGTGTTCTACAGTAAAGTGACACTATATTAATGGTGCATTCTTACTCGGTTCCTTTCCCATCACTGCCTGGCTTCTGTGTTCTCAGAGAAAGTGCAGACTGGTTTGCAGAGCCCAATGTCTCAGTGGCCTCAGTGTAACATGGAGGAGGAGGAGGAGGACACAGACAGTGAGCTGGCAAAGTTTGCCACCACCACTAAATTGTTTCAGCCTACAGTGGCTGGCGAGTTACTCCGGTTGGACTGAAACACGCTGGGGGACCAGGCAACATGGTGGCAGATGAAATTTAACTTGCATAAATGTAAGTTAATACACATTGACAAAATGGTCTAAACATCTCATGTACACCGTTGGGCTCCAGACCAGCAGGGATCTCTGAGGGACAAAGGCTTAGGAGCCATCTTGGTTAGCTCAGTTGCTGTGCAGTAACAACCATTAAAAAAAAGCAAATAGGATGCTTGCGGCTGTCAAACTAGGCATAGAAAACAATATGAAATACATATAAGAGGCATTTTAAACAGCTGTAATCAACCTTCGTCTAGAATACCATGTCCAGCAGAGGCTGGGATCTCCCAAAGAGATGATTAGAATGACAGTAGGATTTACATTTGAGGAGAGGTAGCAGAGATGACAGTCATGATATTTAGTCTAACTAGTTAGATTGTTCCCAGCCATCGCACAGAGGGTCCTGAGCACCCATGCACACTTACATGGTGGGAGGGCAACACAATCACAGTTCTTGCATTGGTCACTGCCAAAGGGGCCAGGGGAGATGTGGGGTCATGGAATGAAATCGGAGGGGGGTGGGGGCATGGAGGAGATAAGACCACAGTCCCACCCCTTTACACATTGGCTAGCAGAACATCCCCTGAAGTAGCGCAGCCAGCATGACTCTACCATGGGCTGGCTCTCTCCCTTGTGTTTCCCCAAGGCACAAATGAGCCCTCAGGGGGACTTATTTTAAGAGAATATTCAATATTAGGCAGGCCAGATGTGTTGGGGAAGCTGTCACTACTAGTATACCTATAGAGCCATGTGGTGTGCGCATTTATATGATTATAGGTTTAGATTATTATAGGATACGAATCTACCAATGATTATAGGTAATAGGTATAGATTATTATAGGATACGAATCTACCAATGACATGAACTTTAAAGAAATTGATACATTTAAATGAACAGATGAATGTTCTACTCAGGCTTGTGCTGGGCAGGACTCAGATATGCCTGGGAGAATAGTGAATTGTGTCGATACTGTAGCAATGTCTCGAAATGATGGCTAAACAAACAATATACAGTTGTCATTTACAACATAGAGATTGTCAAATAGAAGTAACAACTTGTTTTTCAGCCACCAGGAAGTGAAACAATTTCTCAATATAGGTAATAACACATGGGATGGTCACATGGTTTAGGGGAAAAGGCACCAGACTGGGAGTCAGGAGCCTGGGTCCTACTTCTGGCTTAGTCACTGACTTGGGCAAGTCACTTCACTCCCCGTGCTTCCGTTTACACTCCACACCTCGCCTGTTTAGACTGTGAGCTCTTCAGGACAGGGACTGGTTCTCATTCTGTGATTATACAGCACCTAAGACATGGGACCCAGTCTTCAAATATAAAAGTTACAGAATAACAACTGAAGGTATCACCTCATCCACCACGCAATGTACCATGGACCTCTTCTGGGGACAAATTTTGCCATTAATTTGGCATCTTTCACAAGTGTTAAGTTCAGTTGTAAATATTGCGGGGTGGGGAGTGCAAAAGAGGGAGATGACCAACTTTCCCTGCTTTGCCAGTGACTAGAATTTGGCATTGCGGAGGAGGGCTTAGCAGAATGTAACTTTGTCTACGCTATTACAGCTCAGTAAGTTACGGTAGGAAAGGTTCACTAATGAAGATAATGATAGATAATGTGATGATGATTAGACTGACAAATTCTTTTGATATAGAGTGAAATCTAGGACTAGAAACAGATTTCAGAGATGTCAATTAGTTCGGTATTACAGATTTCCAACGTATTCACAAATGAAAAGTGATTAAAATTGTTCCAAGAGGCACACAGGGAATTGGTTAGTTAAATGGGGTAAAGTCCTGTGCCCCAGTGCTCTCACAAGCCCAGACACCAGCCACATTAGAACCCAGCTTACTCCTCTCTGAATGAGAGGTCACCGGCACCCTAACATCCAAGTGTGGCTATCTATTTTATAATTAATCTGTGCTGACAGATCCATTAATTGGATCAGATTGCAGTGCCTGCACAATGTAGGTCAGGATACGTTCCATGACACTGATACAAAATCAGCTGATGTTTAAACAAATTCATGCCACAGCCATTCCTTTGGAAGAAGGGCTTCCGCAGAACAGAATCCCAGTCCTAGCCCATCTCCTCCCATTGCAATCTCCTATCATAGGAGAAGATCAAGCTGAGGGCAGATGTGGGAAAAGTCATTTGCTATGCGGGTAAATGTTAGAGGCAAATGCTGTGCTGTCAGTTGCAATTTGATTTTACAAATTTTTTCACTGGAATTTTTATGTCTAGCATTAAGATTTCCCTCAGCACCAAAAATAAATGTGTCCATCCAGTTAGCACTAAATTATCTAGTGTTAACTTCTTTAGTGAACAGTACATTTTTCCTATTCCAGAGGGATATGAAATTAAAAAAAAAAATCCTAGCCCAGCCTGACCCTAACTCAGTAACTATCCCCACAAGCAGGTGCTTTTGACTCACCACACTGCCTGGGCCTAAATACATTACGTACTGGGAGTTAAAGATGCTTTAAGAACAACCTAAATCTGTGAAGAACTATGATGGGAACACAAGTTATGCCGACGTTTAGTGGTACCGTTGGTTTCAGGTCAGCTCTTTGGCCCCTATTCCAGTTGGATGTAGGCAGCTTTACACCACCTTCTGCAAAGGCCTTGCCTTGGCTGGCAGAGCAGGCACAAGGTCACACAGCAAACCAGCAGCCTAACTGGGTAAGGAAACTAGGTCTCCGGACACACAATTCTGCATTCTAGCCATTTAGGCTGCTGTAAATTATACTGGGAGCTGTTTCAGGGAAGTGGGAAAGGTAGAAATCAGAGCCACAAGCTCACTCCAGCTGAGCTCTGGGTCTTCAAGCGTTGTACATACAACTAATCCTCACACGTTAGGGTTGCCAGGCATCCAGTTTTTGACCAGAATGCCTGGTTGAAAAGGGACACTGGTGGCTCCAGTCGGCACCACTGACCTGGCCATTAAAAGTCTGGTTGGTGGCAGAGCGGGGGCCCAGGATTAAGGCAGGCTCCCTGCCTTCCCTGGCTCCACACGGCTCCCAGAAGGGCAGGGATAGCCAGGAAAGCTACAGGCGCTGCCCCACCCCGACTGCCATCTCCGCAGCTCCCATTGGCTGGGAACCGTGACCAATGGGAGCTGCAGGGGCGGTGCCTGTGGATGCAAGGGCAGCGCATGGAGCCTCCCTGGCCGCCCATGCATCTAGGGGCTGTAGGGACCTGGTGGCCACTTCCTGTGAGCCGGGGTAAGCGCTACCAGGACTCTGCACCAGGGTCGGATTAACCTTTTGTGGGCCCAGCGCCAAACATGTTTGTGGAGCCCCGTGGGAGCAATGGAGCATGGCACGAGGAAATTGGCTCCCGGAGCAAGGGAGTTGGCCAGGGACATGGCATCTATTGAGGAATATGCAACTATTTTTAGAGAGAAACTTTATTGATTATGAGCTTGATCCTGTGGGCTGCCGAGAACTTATATGCCCATTCAGATCAATGGTAGACAGTGCTCCTTGCAAGAGGCAACCTGCACTTCACAAGATCATGTAACCAAACTTTAAAAATGGATCTGGACTTTCCTGAAAAAAATCAAGCCAATAACCAACATTTCATTTTCAAGTTCACATGTTACATTGTACACATAACATCCCAGGGTTTTCTGAATGTGGCCCTTCTTTGAACAGACTAATTCAACAATGTACTTTGAGGCTCACATAGTCCTGAAAGATACAGATCTCCTACTAACAGCTTTGAGCCTCTGTTTTACTTTTTTATATATGCCAGTTTCCTCATCAGTTTCAAGCTGGTACTTAAGGATTTTGTTCCACTGCTTTCAATTATTTGCTGGTGCCAAAAAAGCAAAAGGAAGATAGAATTCCCCTAAAAGACAAAGTCATTTTTATAGTGCTTGCTCAGAAATGAAACCATAAGAGGCATTAACAATAAGTGCAAAAGCCAGATACTTTAAAAGTATTTTGCATCTCCGAAATATCACCTATTCAGTAAATTGAATAATTTCAAATATCTTGCTTCATGTATCTTGTTGATACATTACCTGGTAATTTACCGTATATCACATGACATTACCTAAGTCACCATCCTCAGTATCTAAGGGTAGGTCTATACTTACCTCCAGGTCCGGCGGTAATCAATCGATCTTCTGGGATCGATCCCGGAAGTGCTCGCCGTCGACGCCGGTACTCCTGCTCGGTGAGAGGAGTATGCAGCATCGACGGGGGAGCCTGCCTGCCGCGTCTGGACCCGCGGTAGGTTCAAACTAAGGTTATTCACGTAGCTGAAGTTGTGTATCTTAGTTCGAAGTGGGGGGTTAGCGTGGACCAGGCCTAAGATCCCAAATGAGAAATAGCTCATCCAAATTAATACACCAGCCAGGTGTTCCCCCAACCCTTAAAAACAAGTAAATAACCTAGAAATACAAATTCTCTTTTTTATTTATGTTTCCAACTGTCTGCATTCAGTCTGAAAGATTTTATGTTAAGGGAAAAATAACAAAACAAGAAAGAACAAAAGTAAAGCCCCCGATAAGAAAGCAGAGTGCCCCTCCTCTGTAACAAGCTGCATCTTAACTAAACTTGGAATGGCAGTTGCCTCCAGCAGACAGATGCCTTAACATGTGAGGCTGTAGCACATAATCACAACAGTTACCTTGCTACATAATGACAGGTTTCAGAGTAACAGCCGTGTTAGTCTGTATCCACAAAAAGAAGAACAGGAGTACTTGTGGCACCTTAGAGACTAACAAATTTATTAGAGCATAAGCTTTCGTGGACTACAGCCCACTTCTTCGGATGCATATAGAATGGAACATATATTGAGGAGATATATATACACACATACAGAGAGCATAAACAGGTGGGAGTTGTCTTACCAACTCTGAGAGGCCAATTAATTAAGAGAAAAAAAACTTTTGAAGTGATAATCAAGCTAGCCCAGTACAGACAGTTTGATAATAAGTGTGAGAATACTTACAAGGGGAGATAGAGTCAATGTTTGTAATGGCTCAGCCATTCCCAGTCCTTATTCAAACCGGAGTTGATTGTGTCTAGTTTGCATATCAATTCTAGCTCAGCAGTCTCTCTTTGGAGTCTGTTTTTGAAGTTTTTCTGTTGTAATATAGCCACCCACAGGTCTGTCACTGAATGACCAGACAGGTTAAAGTGTTCTCCCACTGGTTTTTGAGTATTTTGATTCCTGATGTCAGATTTGTGTCCATTAATTCTTTTGCGTAGAGACTGTCCGGTTTGGCCAATGTACATGGCAGAGGGGCATTGCTGGCACATGATGGCATATATCACATTGGTAGATGTGCAGGTGAACGAGCCCCTGATGGTATGGCTGATGTGATTAGGTCCTATGATGATGTCATAGAATCATAGAATATCAGAGTTGGAAGGGACCTCAAGAGGTCATCTAGTCCAACCCCCTGCTCAAAGCAGGACCAATTCCCAGCTAAATCATCCCAGCCAGGGCTTTGTCAAGCCGGGCCTTAAAAACCTCCAAGGAAGGAGACTCCACCACCTCCCTAGGTAACGCATTCCAGTGTTTCACCACCCTCCTAGTGAAATAGTTTTTCCTGATATCCAACCTGGACCTCCCCCACTGCAACTTGAGACCATTGCTCCTTGTTCTGTCATCTGCCACCACTGAGAACAGCCGAGCTCCATCCTCTTTGGAACCCCCCTTCAGGTAGTTGAAGGCTGCTATCAAATCCCCCCTCATTCTTCTCTTCTGGAGACTGAACAATCCCAGTTCTCTCAGCCTCTCCTCATAAGTCATGTGCTCCAGACCCCTAATCATTTTTGTTGCCCTCCGCTGGACTCTTTCCAATTTTTCCACATCCTTCTTGTAGTGTGGGGCCCAAAACTGGACACAGTATTCCAGATGAGGCCTCACCAATGTCGAATAAAGGGGAACGATCACGTTCCTCGATCTGCTGGCAATGCCCCTACTTATACAGCCCAAAATGCCGTTAGCCTTCTTGGCAACAAGAGCACACTGTTGACTCATATCCAGCTTCTCGTCCACTGTGACCCCTAGGTCCTTTTCAGCAGAACTGCTACCTAGCCATTCGGTCCCTAGTCTGTAGCAGTGCATGGGATTCTTCCGTCCTAAGTGCAGGACTCTGCACTTGTCCTTGTTGAACCTCATCAGGTTTTTTTCTGCCCAATCCTCTAATTTGTCTAGGTCCCTCTGTATCCGATCCCTACCCTCTAGTGTATCTACCACGCCTCCTAGTTTAGTGTCATCTGCAAACTTGCTGAGAGTGCAGTCCACACCATCCTCCAGATCATTAATAAAGATATTAAACAAAACCGGCCCCAGGACCGACCCTTGGGGCACTCCACTTGAAACCGGCTGCCAACTAGACATGGAGCCATTGATCACTACCCGTTGAGCCCGACGATCTAGCCAGCTTTCTATCCACCTTACAGTCCATTCATCCAGCCCATACTTCTTTAACTTGGTGGCAAGAATACTGTGGGAGACCGTATCAAAAGCTTTGCTAAAGTCAAGAAATAACACATCCACTGCTTTCCCCTCATCCACAGAGCCAGGAATAGAATAGGAATGTGATTAGGTCCTATGATGATGTCACTTGAATAGATATGTGGACAGACTAACCCAGGAACCTATCCTTGTAACAAACCCCGATGCCAACTCTGTCCACATATCTATTCAAGTGACATCATCATAGGACCTAATCACATCAGCCATACCATCAGGGGCTCGTTCACTTGCACATCTACCAATGTGATATATGCCATCATGTGCCAGCAATGAACAAAAAAACTATTCCATTCAGATCCAGATCAAAATTTCAGGAGTCTTTGGATCCAGACTTTTATGTCCAGTCCATCTAGAAAGGGAATTCTCATTTGTCACTTCTCCAAATTTTACTCTTTGCCGGTCATCTTTTAGGGGCTTAATCTGTAACCTCTTAAAATGCCCCATCAGTAAATCACAGTCCGCACTGCACTCTCATCTGTCTTTCCTAGCCAATGAGACCAGCTGATGTACCAAAGCTTTAGAACTGGATATGAACCAACTGATTTTCAGAGATTCTCAGGATGAAATATGTTAATACACCTGCTCTGTTTTTATGGGCAAAGGGAAAAAAACATAGATGGTTAACTGAGGACTGATACAGCAGCTCTCCCATTAAATGCTCTGCACATACCCCTAAATGTTTTATCTGCCTTCTGAAACTTTATTCTTATGCAGCTAATGAGCAAGAAATGGAATTTAACTGACTCTTGTATAGGACTGTAACAAACACAAGCTGAAATTAAGATTCATCTTTTAGATACAAAACTTGGCATCTCATTTAAGCCACTCTGCAGATGCAGGTAGTAGAGGACTTTCATGGTATTGACATCTGCATGCACATGTTCCCATTGCAAGATTACTTATGTTTTATGAAGGAAGGAAAATGCAAAGCCAAAAAGAGTCCCAGATCTGAAGTCACAACTAGAGCTGGGTGGAAAACCATTTTTCGTGACTTGCTAATATTTTCAAGAGTTCACAAATTTTTACTGTCACAAATCAAGGCAGAAATTCAAAACCTCAACATTGTGTGTGAACTAAAAATGTTTCAGTTCAGGTCAACTGCAATGTTTTGTTCTGATGATTTACAAACATTTTGTTTATATTTCAAACTTTTTTCTTTTTAACCTTTTTTTCCAATGTAATTAGCTTAAATTTCAAAGTGAAAAGCCATTCAGAACAGAATTCTTTTCCCCGCACAAAAAACGTTTCAAGTTGGGAGATTCACTGAAATTGGCCATTTTGCAAACTGTTTTGTTTTCAACGAATCAGTATTTTTAGATGGAAAAAAGTTTCACTGAAAAAAATTCCCAACCAGCTCTAGTCACTACTACCCTTACCAGACTGGTTTTCAATTTAAGATTTTTTTTTTTTAAGAGACAACACATGTCCCCTGTATTTATGTATTATATGGGTGACAGAATGAAACTCTTGTGGTAACTGACTGCCGATTCCGACCCATCCTGTTCTCATTCCATTTTCGCAGGCAGGGATCCCTTTGTCAGAGCTGCAGTCACACAAATGGTAGGAAGTGAGGCCAGGTGGAGCAAAGAGTGTGTAATCCCAGCTCTGGTGGGGAACCATACTGGGAGGAAATGGAGCACTCGACTTTTCTCCCAGCTCTGGCAGTGTACTTGTCACTCAGGAGCTGAGACATGCAGCCTTCACCAGAAGAGAAGGAGCTTTGTCAGAATGATAGAGAGCCAAAAAGAAATTAAACACCTGAGGCCATATTCATCCCTAGTGTAACTCCACTGACTTCTGTGCAGTCACGTCAATGGTGAATTTGGCCCACCTATAATACAAAACAACTATGCCAAGGCTACGGCTTACTGTCAAGCTTCGTGTATGAAACACGTGGCCTGATTCTCCTCACACAGACACTGGTTCTACACCAGTCTGACTCCCTTACTGGAGTTACTGCTGATTAACAGCCGGGCAAGGGAGAGCAGAATAATGCCCCGCAACCACAGTCCAACCAGAAACAGCTCAGCCCTCCGCTGAGGCAACACAGACTCGTGGAGATAGACCTGGATCTTCAGCTGGTATAAAATCACTATGGCTCCACTGAAATCTCTATAGAAAAGACAGACAAAAGGCGGGAGAAAGGAAGTAATATTATCCACATTTTACAAATGGGAAACTGAAGCACACAGACACTGAAGCGACTTGCTCAAGATCACACAGGAAGTCTTTGGCATATCCAGGAAATTAACTCAGACCTGCTGACTACCTCAGCCACGAGACCATTCCTCCTCTCACGTTAGATCAAGTCAGTCAAGCAGTTGAACCCTACTAAGCTGTAAGCTAAGCAGCCTTATCTCATTGTAGTTAAGAACGAAAATATTTGAAATGATGAGAAACTGAGCAGCTTCCCAACTGTAAATTACTGACTAGTGACATGCAAATGAAGATTGGACAGGATGTGTATGGACAAGCTAGGTAGCGTGTGGACTCCTTTTTCCCACAGGGATTTTTTTTAAACAGGTTGGCTGGGGGAGTGGTGGAAGAAATGGGAGGAGGGGAACTCACCGCAAATCCAACTTTTGGAATTAAGATTCTCATCCAGTAGGTGGAGAGAATGGAGAAGCAGAGGACAATCTGAAAGGTTGGCTTCTAAATCTAAACTACTCCACACCAGCAACTGACAGTACTTTCAATGAAGAAGCACCTGAGTACTTAATAACAGAGAATTAACGATCTGACAATAGGCAAGGTACTTGCTCAGGCATTAGTAAGGAAACAGAGTGACACCTTACATAAAAAGCTACTTGAATGCCATTTAAACTTGTCAAATTGCAGAAAATAGAGCTGCAAATTGATAAAATGAGGATTATTCATTATGTGAACGAATGTCTAATTTTCTTAAATTGCATCCATTTTCCACGAGTTAAAACAAGAGAGATTCTCTGCCTGAAATACTAATGAAAGGGAACGATCCTGGATAGTGCAAAGGACCCAGTGCTGCCAGTTAATCCATTCTAGGGGTATGTCTACACTATGAAATTAGGTCGAATTTATAGAAGTCGATTTTTTAGAAATTGATTTTATACAGTTGATTGTGTGTGTCCCCACTCCAAGACCATTAAGACCATTAACTCGGCGGAGTGCATCCACACAGTACTGAGGCTAGTGTCGACTTCCGGAGCGTTGCACTGTGGTAGCTATCCCACAGTTCCCACAGTCTCCACCACCCACTGGAATTCTGGGTTGAGCTCCCAATGCCTGATGGGTCAAAAACATTGTCGCAGGTGGTTCTGGGTACGTCGTCAGCCCCCACACCTCCCTCCGTGAAAGCAACGGCAGACAATTGTTTCGCGCCTTTTTTCAGCGCAGATGCCATAGCGCATGGAGCCTGCTCAGATCACTGCCGCAATCATGAGCACTGTAAACACCACGTGCATTATCCTGCAGTATATGCAGAACTAGAACCTGCAAAAGCAAAACCAGGCGAGGAGGCGACAGCAGCGCAGTGATGAGGACATGGACACAGACTTCTCTCAAAGTACGGGGCCCAGAAATGTGGACATCATGGTGTTAATGGGGCAGGTTCATGCCGTGGAACGCCGATTCTGGGCCAGGATACAAGCACAGACTGGTGG
This sequence comes from Trachemys scripta elegans, assembly GCF_013100865.1. Taxonomy (NCBI): domain Eukaryota; kingdom Metazoa; phylum Chordata; order Testudines; family Emydidae; genus Trachemys; species Trachemys scripta. Next base: position 63,332,002 of record NC_048304.1, on the reverse strand, counting down.
GACCGCATAGTGTTGCATGTCTGGGACGATTCCCAGTGGCTGCGAAACTTTTGCATGTGTAAGGGTACTTTCATGGAACTTTGTGACTTGCTTTCCCCTGCCCTGAAGCGCAAGAATACCAAGATGAGAGCAGCCCTCACAGTTCACAAGCGAGTAGTGATAGCCCTGTGGAAGCTTGCAACGCCAGACAGCTACCAGTCAGTTGGGCATCAATCTGGAGTGGGCAAATCTACTGTGGGGGCTGCTGTGATCTAAGTAGCCAACGCAATCAAAGAGCTGCTGATATCAAGGGTAGCGACTCTGGGAAATGTGCAGGTCATAGTGGGATGGCTTTGCTGCAATGGGATTCCCAAACTGTGGTGGGGCGATAGACAGAACCCATATCCCTATCTTGGCACCAGAGCACCAAGGCAGCGAGTACATAAACTGAAAGGGGTACTTTTCAATGGTGCTGCAAGCCCTGGTGGATCACAAGGGACGTTTCACCAACATCAACGTGGGATGGCCAGGAAAGGTACATGACGCTCGCATCTTCAGGAACTCTGGTCGGTTTCAAAAGTTGCAGCAAGGGACTTTCTTCCCAGACCAGAAAATAACCATTGGGGATGTTGAAATGCTTATAGTTATCCTTGGGGACCCAGCCTACCCCTTAATGCCATGGCTCATGAAGCCGTACACAGGCAGCCTGGACAGTAGTCAGGAGTCATTCAACTATAGGCTGAGCAAGTGCAGAATGGTGGTAGAATGTGCATTTGGACGTTTAAAACAGTGCTGGCGCAGTTTACTGACTCAGATAGACCTCAGCAAAACCAATATTCCCATCATTATTACTGCTTGCTGTGCGCTCCACAGTATCTGTGAGAGTAAGGGGGAGATGTTTATGGCGGGGAGGGAGGTTGAGGCAAATCGCCTGGCCGCTGATTATGTGCAGCCAGACACCAGGGTGGTTAACAGAGTACAGGAGGGCGCGGTGCACATCAGAGAAGCTTTGAAAACCAGTTTCATGACTGGCCAGGCTACGGTGTGAAAGTTCTGTTTGTTTCTCCTTGATGAACCCCCCCCACACACTTGGTTCACTCTACTTCCCTGTAAGCTAATCACCCTTCCCTCCCCCCTTCGATCACGGCTTGCAGAGGCAATAAAGTCATTGTTGCTTCACATTCATGCATTCTTTATTAATTCATCACACAACTAGGGGGATAACTGCCAAGGTAGCCTGGGAGGGGTGGGGGAGAAGGGAAGGATAAGGCCACAGTGCACTTTAAACTTATTGAATGCCAGCTTTCTGTTGCTTGGGCAGTCCTCTGGGGTGGAGTGGTTGGGTGCCCGGAGGTCCCCCACCACGTTCTTGGGTGTCTGGGTGAGGAGGCTATGGAACTTGGGGAGAACGGCAGTTGGTTACACAGGGGCTGTAGTGGTGGTCTGTGCTCATGCTGCCTTTCCTGAACCTCAACCATATGCCGGAGCATATCAGTTTGTTCCTCCAGTAGCCTCAGCATTGTCTCTTGCCTTCTGTCACCAAGCTGACGCCACCTATCATCTTCAGCCTGCTACTTATTATCTTCAGCCAGCCACCTGTCCTCGCGTTCATATTGTGCTTTCCTGGACTCTGACATTGTCTGCCTCCACGCATTTTGCTGGGCTCTTTAAGTGTGGGAGGACTGCATGAGCTCAGAGAACATTTCATCGCAAGTGCGCTTTTTTCGCCTTCTAATCTTCGCTAGCCTCTGGGAAGGAGAAGATAGTGTGAGCGTTGAAACATTTGCAGCTGGTGGAGGAAAAAAAGGGAGAGTGGTAGTTAAAAAGACACATTTTAGAGAACAATGGGTAGACTCTATTTAAAATGGGTTGGCAATTTAAAAGGAGGGGCTGCGGTTTTCGGGTTAATGTGCAGCACAAACCCGATTAACCCTCCCCATACGCCCCCCCCCCCCAATTCTCTGGGATGATCACTTCACCCCTCCCCCCACCATGTGGCTAACAGCGGGGAACATTTCTGTTCGCACAGGCAAACAGCCCAGCAGGAACGGGCACCTCTGAATGTCCCCTTAATAAAATCACCCTATTTCATGGTCACCTGGTTGAAAGATAATCACTCTCCGGAGGATAACACAGAGTGATAAAGAACGCATGTTGTTTGAATGCAGCAAACACCGGGACCATACGCTGTGTTATGCAATGATTCCAGACTACGTATTATTGGCCTGGCATGGTAAAGTGTCCTGCCATGGAGGACGGGATAAGGCTGCCCTCCCCAGAAACTTTTTGCAAAGGCTTTGGGAGTACATCCAGGAGAGCTTTCTGGAGATGTCCCTGGAGAATTTCCGCTCCATCCCCAGACACGTTAACAGACTTTTCCAGTAGCTGTACTGGCCACGAATGCCAGGGCAAATTAATCATTAAACATGCTTACTTTTAAACCATGTATAATATTTACAAAGGTACACTCACCAGAGGTCCCTTCTCTGCCTGGCGAATCTGGGAGGCAGTCTTGGGTGGGTTCGGGGGGTACTGGCTCCAGGTCTAGGGTGAGAAACAGTTCCTGGCTGTCGGGAAAAACGGTTTCTCCACTTGCTTGCTGTGAGCTATCTTCCTCGTCCCCAAAACCCACATCCTCGTTGCGTGCTACCCCATGGACGGAGTCAAAGCACAGGGGTGGGTAGTTGTAGGGGCACCTCCTAGAATAGCATGCAGCTCACCATAGAAGTGGCATGTCTGGGGTTCTGCCCTGGAGCGGCCATTTGCATCTCTGTTTTTTTGGTAGGCTTGCCTCAGCTCCTTAAGTTTCACATGGCACTGCAGCGGGTCCCTGTTATAGCTCTGTCCTTCATGCCCTTGGAGATTTTTTCAAATGTTTGGACATTTCGTCTTTTGGAACGGAGTTCTGATAGCATGGATTTGTCTCCCCATACAGTGATCAGATCCCGTACCTCCCATTCAGTCCATGCTGGGTCTCTTTTGCGATTCTGGGACTCCATCATGGTCACTTTTGCTGATGAGATCTGCACTCACCTGCAGATTGCTACGCTGGCCAAACAGGAAATGAGATTCAAAAGTTCACGGGCCTTTTCCTGTCTACCTGGCCAGTGCATTGGAGTTGAGTGCACTGTCCAGAGCGGTCACAATGGATAGCTGGGAGGTCAATACCGTCGAATTGCGACCACACTACCCGACACTACCCCAAATTCGACCCAGCAAGGTTGATTTCAGCGCTAATCCCCTCATTGGGGGCAGAGTACAGAAATCAATTTTAAGAGCCCTTTAAGTCGGAAAAAACGGCTTCATCGTGTGAATGGGTGCAGGGTTAAATCGATGTAACGCTGCTAAATTTGACCTAAACTTGTAGTGTAGACCAGGGCTAGGTGTTATGGGTGTCTGGGCAAGTCAACTATAGCAGTGGTTCATGGACCTCTGGGGGTCTGCAGACTATGTCTACCTCCATTTAGGGATCCGCAAATGAAAAGGGGTTGAGAACCACTGAGCTGTAGTGATCTCTTATATGGGCAAAAGGGAACACATCATACATCTTACCATAGCATGGGGATCCTGAGCCATCAGTGGCTATTAGCCAGGATGGGCAGGGATGACGTCGCTAGCTTCTGTTTGCCAGAAGCTGGGAATGGGTGACAGGGGATGGATCACTAGATGATTATCTGTTCTGTTCATTCCCTCTGGGGCACCTGGAATTGCCACTATCGGACGGCAGGATGCTGGGCTAGATGGACCTTTGGTCTGACCCAGTATAGTCGTTCTTATGTTTATGTTCTGAGTGGGGACAATGCAATGGCTCATTCAGATCACTGAAGGGTAAATGTTGCCTGCATATGAAATATTCATATTGCAACTTTAACCTTAAAAGATCCTAAAACACTGGAATCCTTCCCCCCACCCCCCCAATCACTGAAATGCAGCTACCTCTGGGGTGAAAGGCACACATTAACACTACACAACAACAGAAAGAATGCCATACCCAGCTGAAACTGCAGTGAGGCACAGTGCACAGTTACCACTACAGCTATTTCTGGAAGGACAATGGTGGGGATGGACGGACAGATTTTAATATCCACAAGTAGTCAGGACTTGAGTTTTATATTTCCTTTGAACTGTTGCAAGTCCTGTCTTTTCAAAGACCTTTTGCCCCTTGCTGGGGTGATACAGCACTGAATTAGGAGAAAAAGAGGGCTCCTACTGAATCTCCACTACTATATATGGCAGTACTTTGAGTTCCCTTAGCAGATTTTCCATTTAAATTTGACCAGGTTTGGACTGACTTTGATTGTGAAATCCGATGTGATTCCAGCACTGAGCAATGTGGCGTCAGGTTTCTGGAGAAGTGGACAAGATCTATCTAGAGCTGGAGGAAGCCTTCATTACACCTAGGCTTGCCAGGTGTGGCCCTAATTAAAATCAATGTAGAATTCTCAGTCAGGGGGAAATTGATGGCAGCAAGAAAATAATACTAATAAAAAAAAGCCTAGACAAGTGGAAATCAGGCCAAGGAGAGGCCAGAGGGCCTAGATGGAAGTGATAATTGATGTAAGAGATGGGATATGTCGAAGAGCAGCAATGACATTGCAGAAAGGCAATAAAGCAGAAGAGGAGAAGGAAGCAATTAGTGTGTGTGCAGTGGGGGAGAAATGGGAAGAAACTACAGTGTGAGACTAGCTGTCAGGGTACGGGAGTCATGGTCCTACAATGCCTAGTCTTCAGGCTGCCTGTTACCATGACATGCACTTGCTTAGTGCTTTGCATCTGCAGATCTTTAAGCCCTGCCCAAAGGGCAGTGAGAACGATGTACAGGGACAGTGAGACAGGGGAAGTTAAGTGACTTGCTCAAGATCATGGGCAGTTGGGAATGGAACCCTGTCCTCCTGATGATCTGCCCCCTGCTGAAATAACTACTAGACCACAGCTTCTCCGCAACAGAGCTGTGTACATGTCGTGTCCCCTTCAGTACCCAGCCCAGGCTGGGGAAGCTAATGATCCAACCAGAAGACCAAATTCGGTGACAAATCCTGGTCAAGTGCCATCTGACTGTGACCCCAATGTATCACCATCCTTCTACTTTCAAGCCATTGGACTGGCCCTTCAAATTCTTCAGCTTCATTTTGGCCTGTCAGCAGCTAACTGCAGCATCAGTAGTGCCTTGTGATCACTCGTCTGAGTATTGACGTAATCGGTGATGTCACATATCCTTGACGAGTGCCCACTGACTTATTTCAGTGGTGGGCTAGCAGGTCTCCACCTGGCTGATGATGACGCCATCAGATGGCTGGGCAGATTGTGCATAGGCTGACAGCTACTCCATTCCCAGGGTTTGTGGCAGGATCCTTATTCACTTTGCTCCAAGGCTCAAAGTATTGGCTGTGGAGGAGGGGTGGTGACCGTAGGCGCAAGGACTACAGGCCAAGTTAATTATTAGCAGAGGAGAAGTTCAGTCCATGGAGCTTTTTGGTGGGGGAAATGGGAGAGAAGAGTTTTATCATTTTAAAAATTCAGTCCATTCCCTTGAACCCTGTCAGTTACTACAGGCTTCAAGGGTGCCCAGAGAGCAGAGCCATTTTGGGGATGGGGTCTGTATTGCTTAAATTCCCCCACCGCATTCTGCGGTGCTGCTTCGAGTGAGTGGGAGCCATTTTGGGGAGGTGGAGAGGAGCAAGCTCCTAGTCAGGGGGCAGCTTGGAGGAGAGAAGGAGACAGGGGCGGCTCTAGGTACCAGCAAAGCAAGCACGTGCTTGGGGCAGCCCATTTTCAGAGGCGGCAGGGATCCAGCATGGGAGCTGAGAACCAACAGAGGGCCCTGGGAGCTGTAGTTCCTTGGTTAGCTCCCTGCCTATAGAGCCAGCCCTGGAGCAGGGAAAGAACTACATTTCCCAGCATTCCCTTGGCCACTACCAATAAGAAAGAGGGGGAGGGATGAGGTAGCAGAGACCTCATGCTGCAGTGAATGGAGAGCTGCACTGTGAAGGTAGGGATACCATATTTTAACATTCAAAACGTAGGACACTCCATGGGGAGGGAGGGTAGCCCCACCCTGCCCCCATCCACTCCCTCCGACTGCCCCCCACAGAAACCCCAACCCCTCCTGCTCCCTGTCCCCTGATCACCCCCTCCTGAGACCCCTGCTCCTAACTGCCCCCCAGGATCCCACCCCCTATCTAAACCTCCTTTCTCCTTGTCCCCAACTGCCCGCTCCTGAGACCCTCCCCCAACTTCCCCCCTAGGACCCCACTCCTTACCCGTCCCCTGACAAACCCCCGGGACTCCCATGCCTATCCAACCGCTGCCTGTCCCCTGACCCATCTAACCCCCCTTCTCCCTGCCTGTGACTGCCCCCCCCCGAACCTCGGCCCCATCCAACCCCCCAGCCCCCTTACTGTGCCACTCAGACCAGCGTGTCTGGCTCCATGCAGCGCCAGACACACTGCTGCATACATGCTGCCGTGCTCCCCCGCAGAGCCACAGCCCTCTCCCCCCCCAGCACCTGCCTTCCAGATTTGAACACCTCAAAATTCAGGAGTGCTCAAGCTCAGTTTGGGCAGCTGTTACTTCATTTCTCCCAAATCAAATATACTGATCCACTGTAACCTGCTGTAGAAAAAGTAGGATAAAATTGAGCAAGAAATGCTTCCCAGCGGTTATTAGGACTGGAATTGCTATTTTCAACTGCCATTGCCTTGTTTGTTTGTTTAAAAGGAAGACAGTCATATTGCATTGGCAAATTCCCCATAGAAAGAAAGAGAGGAACAAAAGAATAATAAAGGCACCTCAACTTTTCTTCATTTATGTAGGACAGTCTTATAATACGCATTCTGATATCCTCCAGTCACACAAGCTGAAAATTGTTCCACTTTACTACAGTTCTGTAACCATATGGGAACCAATCCTGTCTGTGTTCTGTCCACATCTAAAATTCCTGCTGAATGACCTGCCGTGGGAGCAAGTTACCAGTGACCCAGGGCTGCGGCGGAAGGAAGGTGCAGGTGGGGGAGGAGAGAGCCCAGGGCTGGGGCTGCAGAAGGTGTGTGTGTGGGGCAGTGGTGGGGGGGAATGAGGGAGCCCAAAGCTGGGGCGGCAGGGGGTATGGGTGGAGGGGGGCAGAGCCCAGGGCTGGGGCAGCAGGGGGGTCCGGCGAGGAGCCCAGGGCTGGGACGGGGGGCAGACAAAATTTTTTTTGCTTGGGGCGGCAAAAAACCTAGAGCCGGCCCTGGAAGGAGAGAGCAGGGCTATATTCTCAAAGAGTTATCATGACTCAGGACTGGTAACCTAACAACATGAGGACTAAATACTAGGACTACGACACCAACACAGAGAGCTAGTTTCACAGCAATTCCATGGTAACAGACATAGGCAAATAAATCAGCTATTTAACAGGTTTCATAAAACCGTATTGCCTCTATATTCAAAGAATGTCTGTCCATATGTAAACCAATATTGAACCTATTGCAGGAGTGGCCAATTTGGAGGATAACTTGGAAGAGACAGCATGGCCGACAGTAACAAAACAGAAACCTTGGGCCAAAACCAAACGGACAGTGTCCCTTTAGGCAAACCAACATATTCAAACAAGTCTATTTTTAAAATCACTTATATTGTTGCCATTTTTGACACTGGTACTGCCAGCCACTGTTACCACCAGCAAATTTGGGGAGACAGAACAAGAGTTTTATTTTTTTGTTTTCAGGGGGAAAAAAAAAAAAAAGCAGTGAAAAGATTTTAATGAATTTTGTTTCTAACCCACCCAATACAAAACAACCAGCATATTATGCATTCCTCAAATGGAATGGCACTGGATATGCATAGTTAGTGCTCCGGTCTTTCATTCTCTGCGTGCTCTTGTTAGCCAGACTACTTGCAGTGCTTAGATACTACAGAGTGGGGCACTATACAAATATCTGAAGATAACTGATTAGGTTTATTACTGAAGCTGCAATGCAGGAGAGCTTTGAAGGGAAGGGAAGCCCATCATCCTGCACAGATGACCCTGGCCTCTACTGAAGCTCTCAGGAAATCCATCAGGACTGGGGTTAAACCTTCACTCATTCCGCAAGAGGGCAAATCCTGGTCCCCAGCAGAACGATCCAGGGGAAACTGCACAATTTGCTCTCTACTGTGTTTTTTCAGTGGAGACTGGGGAATCTGACCCAACATAATGAAATGAAAGCATGACAAGGAGATCTACTGGTGAGGTCTATGAAGAGAATCCCAAGGCAAGAGGCGGAAGCCCCATTGCTTGACACACTTAAGACAAGAGCAGACAAGCACTAGTAAAAACGTACTAGGGAACAATCCTGAAGATCCTGTGAGATGGACAGGGTGACCCAAGAAACCTTTTACATCTCCAACTTTTATCAGTCCAAAAAGCAGCATAATGGTGAAGTGTGAACTGGTTCTAAACAATGTATTCAGATGTAATAATCTAGGAGATGCTACGCAGGTAATGAAAGCTGTATTTTTAAAGGTAACTTGAGGTGGACATGGTCCTTTTCAAACAGAGTTTCCTCCTTCACAGCCCATCTCCACATGCAGAGATGTCAGAAAGCTGGTCACAATATTCCATTTCGACAAACTGAGATGTTAGCAGCAGATGAACAAGACCTCGACATATCACTGTTAACAGTTCAGTGTTAGACCCTCAGCTGGTGTAAATCAGTACTGATCTTGGGGCCACGTTTGTAGCTGGCGTAGGACGCTTGTATCGGATTGCAGCAATCACTCTTATCAAATCAAAACTCAACCACAGTCACCACACAATGGAATCAGATACCACAATTATTTCTTATTCTAAATAGATTTCAAAATCTCAATCTGGCCACTGGGAATGGGGGGCAGGGGATGAATCACTTGATGATTAACTGTTCTGTTCTTTCCCTCTAATGCACCTGGCATTGGGCACTGTCAGTAGACAGGATACTGGGCTAGACGGACCTTTGGTCTGAACCAGTATGGCCGTTCTCATGTTTCTTATGTTCACATCTCAGATACCACTATGGGTAAAAGTCATCTTATTAAAAGGTAACCATTGGAGATCACTCAAATGTGAAAGGAAGTGTCATAACCTGACAAGTGAGAATAAATACCAATTATATTCAGGAGGAGAAACTAAGATTTTGTTTCCTGTTAATAAATTCATATACAATGGTCATGCTTGAAAAGTTGCCAATTACTTCAGTTAGGGCCTGACTCAAAGCTCACTGAAGTCAGTGGATTTTGGCTCAGGCCCATAATGCTTTAGACAACTAAATACTCTTACTGAATATTTGCAACATTCTAGGTATTCACTATAGATTTAAGTCAACTTATCTCAGCAATTCTTAATTTTTTTCATATTGCAAACTACAACTTAACATAGAGATTGTCTCCCTGACAACTCCTGCCTCCCATTCACAATTCCTGTGACAACTAGAGCAATTGCTTACATGGAAAAGTCATAGCAGGGAATTATTTAATGTATTGTAGCCATCTTTTATGTGGTCTTTTCATATGATATTCTGCAGACCACCAATGAGACAATCACTACATCATCTAAGGCAAAACGGGAAGTTTCTAAGAGTGGCAACTGTGTAGCATGGACATAAAGTATACTCTTCTGACCCTTAAAAGTGTAATTTCCTAGCAGAAAGTGCTCCCTTATTCATTAACATCAAAGAGTCACTAATGGTGCCACTAGACGTCAAGAAGCAGTTTTTTCAGGAATCTGGCATATTCTTCACTGGCACAGCATTCATCTGAATAGCTTTTTCAACAAATGATACGCACAGCCTTGACACAAAAATGCTTGCACCTCGTCAATCATTCACTCGCCATCAAGTTCAAGTGTTCATCTTCAGAGAGATGGATTTGAGCCGCACTGCAGTTAGGGAATGCTAAATATGCAACTTCAGAGGGGGAAAATGAATGTGAGTAAAATACTAATCCAAAGTGGCACATCACAAAAGTCATGATTTCATTTGTACAGTAACTAGGCAAAGCAACTTCTGTAGCATGTGGAAATTCAGATATTAGCTATACAGAACAAAAGCAAAGCAACATGTGCCGAAGATCCAGCCACAAGCTGGTAACCTAAAATATCCCAGCCAAGAGGTTAGATACTGTTTTATCTATCCAGGTTGTTACATGGCAGCCACCACACGAATAGGTCATAGCAAGTCAAACCTTTTATCACCAGAGAGGAGAGCAGTTCCTGGATTGTTCCTAACACCCAAGTTATTTGTTTCACACAGCTATCAAAGAAATACGATTTGCGCAGGGGGTTCTGTGGCTGCTCATTGCTTTCTCCAGCCAATTCCATTCAGACTGAAGTTACGACCAAAGTTAGCCAGCCTGTTTTGAATTATTCAAGTAAAATCATAACATTTTACAAGTGTGCTGACCAGGAATGCTTCCCTTTCAGTTTCCCTGGCATTCAGCTTTTTGACCAAAAAAAGTCTACATTTTAAAAAAAAAGATTCACAAAAAGATTCTTTAGTTGAAAACCCGATTTTCTGTTGAAAAACAATTTCAACAGAAAATGTTTCCACCTGTTCTACTTGGGTACATCTCCCCTCACACCCAAAGCTCATAAATACTGCTCCTATACCTGACAAGTAAGTCATTTCAAAAGACTAAGAGGTCTCTCTCTCTCATTACGCTTGCTGTCTTACATGGAGACACTGCGGGGCAAGCCCACATGGCTGACTTTTAACTGATTTATTGTCAGGTACATTTTCAATAATATTTAAGGCCTCTATTAATATTCTTCTTACCTATGCTATTAGCTACCATAGGCAATGAGGGCATTTAAAAGAGAATTCAACCAAGAATTGGTTTCTGAGCCAGTATGCAAAGTCCCTAGGTTATTGATTCCTGTAGATTGTAATATGCCATTGAACAATCTGATCTGATGAACTCAATTAAAACAGTCCTTTAATTTAGTGCCGCTCATTCATTACCATGTGGCATTCTTAACGGCCACATGCTGTTAGCTATTTATCTCACTTCACAGTTTTCAGCACCCCCTTTCATAGACCAGGCTGCCATGTACTGTATTTGCCCACAGTCAGAAGCCACATACATTAACCCAAGGAATCACTGCAGTCTTCAAATAGATTTTGAGTAAAGCAGAGTCCACTTAACCAGCCCCTTAACACAAGGCACACCAGCCTAGAGGAGAACACATCCAGTGCAATACATTCCAAGCACCCTGAGCAATGGATAACCGGCACCGCACATTGTGAATTCCTGTTTAAATGATACATCTGGGGTTTGACTGCAAGTTTAGTGACAGCAGAAAACAGAGATGTGAGTCTGGGATAGTGTGAATATTTACTTCAGTTTTGATACTTCATACTCCTATTTGCCCCTAGAAATGCCCAGCACTGTGCTTCCCCTTTCACAGTCACTTGTAACACATAGGTTCCTATTGCATTTCTGCCCCACTGTAACCAAAATATCCCTCTAAGTCCCCATGTTTAAGGCGGGTCTTTCAGAACTGAAGGCTAGCCCTGCAGAGGTGAAGAACATTACAGCAAGTCACTAAGCTCTCAGGCAATGGCATTTAGCTCTTGGTTCTAAATGCCTTTGCTGCAGCTCAGATTTTCATCCTATTGTTTCAAATGGTAGGAACTGGGCCATTACTCACTTTCACTCCATTGCCATTATTACAAAGCAGCATCTCTTTAAATGGTGCCAGGCTTAGTCACTCCAAACAGAAGAAGGGATTATGGTAGGGTGCCCGCTTGCTCACCGCTTCCCTCATTTCATCAGCCATTTACCAACTCATTCTTCAGCAAGAGAAATAAAATCAGTGGTAGGCGGAGCTCTAGCGGTACATTTAGCTTTTCTGGCGTGACACAGGTAGTAACACAGCTGAGATCAAACAGTTGTGTCTTTTCTCCAGAGCCAGCTTGGCTGTGGTATAGCTGCCTCTCAGTTAAAGGCTGGAATGTTTCTGGCAAGGCGTGAGCATCTCTTTCCTAGATGGAACATGCCTGCTGGTAGCTTTGGTATTTAAAAAGTATTCACTTTCTTCTTAGTAACTTGCTTCATTCTTAACCCAAGTCCCAGCTACCTGTATGATGAGAAAGGCACAGCCTGACCACTGAGTTAGGAACAAGCCCATGAGTATAGGGAAAACTCTGGACAGATTATTAAACCTGGTTGTGACAGCACTTACACTGTTTTATAGACTATAAACCCTCCCATGCATTGCAGTAAGTGCTTCCCTGCTAGTCCCTTGCAAAAGGAGGGGAATGATGGCCTCATAGCTACAGTGAGTCTCCGCTGACCTTGGTTCCATATAGTCTGTGCTTGATGTTAAGCAATTCATTTCACCCCTCAGTATCTCTGTCACTTACTTGTAAATCCGGGATAACAGCCGTCGTCTTCTTCACAGAGGTTTTACAAAGCTTAATTAGTTTGTGTTTTGAGATCCTCTGCAGGGAGGCACTTGGGGGTACAGGTCATCCTGAAGTTTTGCACTATGAGGGATGGGGACTGTTTCAGCCTTGTTCTACTTTATGAAAAAAATAAGTTTAATCCATTCATTTGTTTTATACTAATATGGAGCTATAGGGAATTTCGGTGTGGCCTGCATGTCTCCAGAAAAGTTGAGCCTCACTGTTCCAATAAGTCAGCAATAACTTATGTTCATATGGCACCAGAAATTTGATCTTTGCCTATTCTAATATTTGACAGAACTCCTGATCTGGGGGTCACTGTGTTAATAAAGGAGTGTGCCTTTATCATCTTCCCTTACTCATATTATATTCTTTGAGAGAAGGAACATTTTTAGGGTTTAGAACAGGGGATTGGGAGTCATGGCCTTTGAGTTCTTTGGCTTTGCCACAGTTTTCCTGGCTGTTACTTAGTAGCATACTCAGTATCATGTTCAGAGAACACCTGTCTAAACTGTCTGTCTCCATGTCTCTCTCTAGCCTACATCCTGTTAGAGTCCATGCAGAATCCACAAAACAGCACTATGCCACTCTTAGCTCACTAGACCATCCCTTCCAACCAGTACATTTCTCCTATAAGATTAATCTTTGCTGTGGTGGGCCTTTCCTGGCTGGAAAGTTTTGCACCTCACTGCAGCGAAGCCACTCTTCACACATTGCAATGTTTATCAAACTCAGAGGCCTGGTTTTCAGTTTAAAGCCAAACAACCTGCAACAGAAATCAGCAGCACTTGGCTGGCAGGTAATATATTGATTTCCAGATTCTGTAGCTGGTGTTTAAAAACACTATACATAGGAGACCTTTCATATTCAGGCAAGCGTCTCATGCCCTAATGCACTCGTTGTATGTCGTATTGTACAAACTGCTAATACATAAGTAACTCTATAAATAAGGAGGTGCCAGAGAGACACTTTTCATGTTGCACCACATGGCCCTTTGCCAGTAGAGGCTTGAGATATTAGTTCTGTAGATGCATTTAGATCACTATTAAATATGTGATTGTTTAGTCTGTATTGCTGAATATTCGCTCTGCTCCATTAACCCTTTGGAGTCTGCAGATAAGACACGCAGGGTAGGATTTTCCAAAGCACTCCGCTCCCATTGAAGTCAATTGTAAAACTCCAATTGAAACCCACAGTTTGCAATGCTTCCTAATCAATGCAGAGGTACAGCCAGCAGTGTTCTTTAGGCTTTATATAGGAACCATGTTAGAAAAAATATAATAAGGCAATTCAGAGCAAGTTGGGATGATTATTTCCCTCTTCAGCTTGTCAAAACTTTCAAAAACCTTGGTCTTTCTCTCGGTTGGAGTAAGGCATACGGTGTTTTCCCCCAGCAACTGTAGAGACTTAAGGTTGCCACTAGTGTTAATGACTGTTACCTGCTTACTCCATCTGAGCATAGAGGGTAAAATTAATTTCCTCTACAGACAGTAGCATCTCTGTGTAGTCTGCCTCACTAACACACTATAATAATATATCACATATTGTGAAGGGGTATACAAACCCCACACTAGGACAGAAGGGGTTAAAAGACAATACTGTGCCCAGCTAGCCCCGCCTCTCCACCCCTGCAGAGCATGTTCCAGCTGGAAACAGGGTTTAAAAAGGGAGCAACCCAGATCAGACTGGGGAAGGAGTGCAGACTTGCCCTGCAGGCTCCTGCGCAAGTGGCTAGACATGCCTCTCTGATACACTAGGGCTGGATGCCAAGCAGGGGTGTAGCCACAGGTGGTCCTGGGTAGCATCCAGGCCCACACAAATCTGAGCAGGGGTGTAGTGCTGCCACAGCGGCCTGGAGCATCACTCGGGCACCTGAAATCCAAGATGGAGCTCTGCACTCGCCCTTCAGAAAGCTACGCTCCGGCAGCTCTGCCTTGCCATTTTCTGAGCTGTCCCACGCACGTTCCCAGTTCAGCAGGTGAATCCCTGTGTCTGCGGGCATCAGAGCTAGGAAGAGGGCGTGGCGTCAGGGGAGAAGCTGAACTAGCATGGTCTGTCATTGCCTATCCACTCAAAAGTTGGGGCCCACCCAAATTTCAACTCATAGCTACGCCACTGATGCCAAGCCCGATTGGGGCTGATTGATTGGTTTCCTTTCTATTTTTTCTTGTTCCTTATCGGGGACCAGAAGCAGAGAGAGCAGTGGTAGGAAGTGATCCAAGGAGGGTAATACAGTAGGTGCACCCCCCTCCCCAGAGGTCAACGCTGCTGACCCTCCTAGGCCCTCAGATGGGAGCCCGGTGGAGTGGGTGGGCACAGGCTCCCCTGCTGAGTGGACGATAACCACAAGGCCACCTAGCCACCGAGGACCCTACTACATGTATGTATGGCACCTTATGTCTCAAAGCAGCTCACAAAATTGAATTGATATACAAACCAGATACAGCCAGCACTTCATTCACCACTGGAAAGCAGCCTCCCACAGAGTGAAGCACGGTCACTTTAATACTACACTGCAGTTTTAACCAGCAAATGAAGAATGATGCTGCATCCAACTGAAAATGCAGGCAGAACTTAGAGAGGCTGAATGTAATAAGCCAAGCTGGAATACGTTTACACACGGGGGTGAACCCCCACATGCATACTTCCAAAAAGCATCACGTGTTAATGGCCACAACTGATGGAGTCCTCAGCGTAGCAACTCTCAGGAAAGAGAGCAGAACAGTTGGCAGCACATTGCCGGGGCAACTGGATCACTACTGATACACAGGGCAAGAAAGCCACCTACAAAACAACCACATCACTTCCTGCAACACCTGATACTGACCCAGTCTGACCCTGCTTCCTGCAGGGGCCACCCAAGGAACTACCCATTACTGTTGGAATGAGGCTTTTAAAGAGGGGTTAAGTAAGCAGGGGGAGAAGGGAGGCTCCAGATAACATAAAAAGTCCTGTTGCCTCTAATGCCTTGTCATTAGATGCTATGAATACTGTAGTACGATGGACCCTTGCTCTGCACCGAGGGCACCCGGTGCAATCCCCATCAGTATGAAATATGCAGGCTGTTACATTTTACATGCTGCCGTCACTTTCCTGCTGCTTCAGGAACAAGACAATAGTCCAAGGAGAATGCTGCTGCAAACTTTCCTCTTGCTCTTTTGAATACCCTTAAGCAGCACCGCTCTCCGCCAAATGCCAAGCAAACTGGGCTTTCATCCTCCATGGCAGCATGTCTCCCAGAGGAAAGCACATCAAAGCTGTCAGTCCAGCTTGCACATCATCATTCACTGAGAAGTCACCAGCTCCCTCCTCCCCCCACCTGTCCCACAACAACTGAGCAACTTTGCCACATCTGTGTCAGCCCCCGAAAGCAACGCGGAAGAGCCCACAGCCAAAGCAACAGCTGCAGCAGCTGCTGTTACCATTGGTCAGAGGAAAAGGCTGACAATACAGTACCTCTATTTCTTCTCCATTGTTATTTACTGTATTACAGTAGAGCTCAGAGGCCCCAGCCAAGATTGGTGCTAGATGCCCTACATACACACAATAAGAGACAGGGGTGTAGGGATAACTTAGCCGACTTAGACCTGAAGAAGAGCTTAGTGTAAGCTCTGAAGCTTGTCTCTCTCACCAACAGAAGCTGGTCCAATGAAAGATATTACCTCACTCACCTTTAGGGTGACCAGATGTCCCGATTTTATAGGGACAGTCCTGATTTTGGGGGCTTTTTCTTATATAGGCTCCTATTACCCCCCCCACCCCCATCCCGATTTTTCACATTTGCTGTCTGGTCACCCTACTCACCTTGCCTCTCTGGCTTAGATAACTTAGCTTGAGCAGGTCCACGTTAAACTGAAACAATTAACTATTGTGAATATGTTTATAGTAAATAGGGGAGGCCAAAACTAACCATTGTGGGAATGTTTATATTAAACAACAAAGTAGGCAGAAACACACTGAACTGATAAACTTGCCTTACACAATCTGCAAAATGACTGGTCCTTACATGTGAGAAGTATAGAGTTTAGTAGCTTAGAAAGATGTATATAAACTGTGTAGTGTGAGACTTGAATTGGAACTGTGGTATCACCCTGCACCTAAACCCGCTGTGTCTGGCTCTGGCCAGCATAGGAAAAGAGCTATCACGTGCCTAATAAAGTTACCTGAGTAACAAGCTGGAGCCAAACTGAGTTTTTTGGATCACAGACAACTGGACAAACTGTTCTTCCAGAGGTGGACAAGGTGTTCTGGATAAGTCAAGTGGAAGGTGTTCTGGATAAGTCAAGTGGAAAGGTCTCAGAGGGAATCTCAACAAATACCTGCCCCCAGAGCTTGCAATTTAATTATATGAGACAGAGGAAGGATTAGTATCTCCATTGCACAGATGGGAACTGAGGCAGAGAGAAGCTAAGTGACTTGCCCAAGGTCACCTAGGAAGTCAGTGGCAGAACGTAGAGACTGAACCCAAAACTCTCAACTCACACTCTAGTGCCTTCACCATAGGACCATTCTTCCATCACATCTGAGTGGGATGAGCTAGAACTGCAGCCGGTCATAATGGCAATCCTCACCCTGGGGCACAGGAGGAAATAATCAATCTTTTGTGGAGGTGGAACCATTGGTAGAGAACTTCCTGGGGAACCTGGTAAAAGGCAACAGTGACGTTCCATGGCACTCTCACTACAAGCAATAGGACACTTGCAAAGCAACACCCATCAGCAAGGCCTGTAGCCCATCTGGAAGCCCTTGTGAGGCAGTATATTCAGAACAAGACATTTCTTTCCCTTCCCTTTATTTTTAGGTGAACCAGAAACTGGTGAAAGGTGGCAGATAACTTCAGACTCCAAGGCAGTCTTTCGTATCAACCGAAAACACACCACCCAGGCAGCAGCACCCGCTTTCTACAATGAACCTATGTCCTGTGGTGGAGCTATCACTTTCAAGGGCACATTCTTCATGCCTATACATTTCTTGCCTCCTCTGTGGAGACTGCCACCAACAGGACTAAGACCAAAGAGCTGTCAGATAACACTGACGTTCCCGTTGCCACTGTCCTGGGCAAGATTTGAACCATGGACTTTTAGGCTCTGTATCCTAGAATCCAAGCTGCCTCATTTGTTGTCATTTTTCTTTGCTGAGAAGTCAAACACAAAATGCACCAGCCATCCTCTCCCCACCTAATCCCGGTTACAACTGGGGCTTCTCATGGAGTCTGAAAAAGAGTCAGCTGTTAGGGAGGCTTTTGGGAGCTATTTTCCCATCATACCCAACCCCATCAGGGTCCCTACTTCCCTCTTCCACCCCCTGCATCCCTCCAAATCTCTCCTCTCCAGGCTCCTTGACCCTGTCCCCCATACCCACATCAGGGTCCCAAGTCCCAATTCTTGCATCTGGATGAGCTTCAGGTCCTTCACCATGTGACGCTGTGCAGTCTATATGGTTTTATAAAAACTTGATAATAAGTCAATATAATGTAACTGAGATAGTTTTAGAGAAAATACGGTAATAAGTGAATGTAACGTAACTGGGATATGCTTCATGCAAAAGGTCTCTTGTAAGGTATCATTACAAAGCTTATAATCTACTGAGTATGATCATCTGATTTGTATAAATGTACCACTCTTGTATCTAAAACTAGAAATATAAAATGTAACTCTGAGGGCCTATTGTAATTGTGTAAAGTGTGGACCATTAATGATGGTTTGGAATCTTGATGACTCCCATTGTCTGCAGATGGCTGTATTTACCTGTGAGTCTTCCTGTATATGTGTGTGCTGGCAAGTGAGTAATGAAGTCTTGCAGTGACATGTGATCATGTCACCTGAACTGGAATCCATCTTTAACCTGGTGCTTTTCCAGTGAGGGGGGGTGGAAACCCAGAGAGACAAAGAGTTCCCGCCTTATGCAAAAGATATATAAAGGGGGGAAGAGAACAGAGAGGGAGAGGAGCCATCATGAAGAATCCCCTAGCTACCACCTGAGCTGCAACAAGAGCTGTACCAGGGGAAAGAATTGTGCCCAGGCCTGGAAGGTGTCCAGTCTGAGAAAAACTTACTGAAACATCTCTGAGGGTGAGATTATCTGTATTTAGTTTGATTAGGCATAGATTTGCGCATTTTATTTTATTTTGCTTGGTGACTTACTTTGTTCTGTCTGTTACTACTTTGAACCACTTAAATCCTACTGTCTGTATTTAATAAAATCACTTTTTATTTAGTAATTTACTCAGAGTATGTATTAATACCTGGGGGAGCAAACAACTGTGCATATCTCTCTATCAGTGTTATAGAGGGCGAACAATTTATGAGTTTGCCCTGCATAAGCTTTATGCAGGGTAAAACGGATTTATCTGGGTTTAGACCCCATTGGGAGTTGGGCATCTGAGTGCTAAAGACAAGCACACTACTGCGAGCTGTTTTCAGGTAAACTTGCAGCTTTGGGACAAGTGATTCAGACCCTGGGTCTGTGTCTGGAGCCAGACGGGAGTGTCTGGCTCAGCAAGACAGGGTGCTGGAGTCCTGAGCTGGCAGGGAAAACAGAAGCAGGGGTAGTCTTTGCACATCGGGTGGCAGCTCCCAAGGGGGTTTCTGTGATCCAACCCGTCACAGAGACCTCTTATTTTCTGAATCAGAAGGTCTTCTGTTTGTAATGACCACCCTAGAAAAATCATTCCAGGCTAACTCAAGGATATTGAGCAGAGCTACTCCTCCAATCAGTATACTGTGTACTTATCTTCTTTTCTTGTTCAAAATGAAAACTGAATTTGTATATCTTAAATCACCCCACTCCCCCGTAGTGAAGACGTAGCCTCAGAAAAGAGCAGATGTTACAATCAGTACTAACTAGCAGGTGCCATTAATGATTTTTAAAATAAAATGAGTTAATAAGATATTTCACTTCTATCATAATTTGACATGAGAGAGACCAGGTGGGTGAGGTAGTATATTTTATTGGACCAACTTCTGTTGGTAGAAGAGACAAGCTTGCAACCTCACGGAGCTTTTCTTCAGGTCTGGAGAAGGAAACTAGAGTGTCCATGCTAAATAGAAGGTGGGATAGATTGTTACGCACAAGGGGTTCACACATGTGGTAGGAAACCACTTAAAATGAAATGAGTAATTTATATTTCTACAGTCATAAGACAATGGCGTGTTAAAGCTGTGTGGAGCTCAAAAGATTGTCCCTTCCACCAACAAAAGTTGGTACAATCAAGATGTTACCTCACCCACTTGTCTCTCTCCTATCCTGAGACCAACACAGCTACAACACCACTGCAAATAGTAGGACATTGTGCACTACTACTACTGGCATACCAGGATGTAACAAATATTTTTTAAAAGATTAAAAAAAAAATGTTTGAAACAACAAATTTGTTTTGAAACAAACAGTGTTTTCCCAAAACGACAGACTTTTTAAAACAAAAATTCAGAGTTTCCATTTCATTGGAAATTTTGAAAATATTTGGTTTTGTTCTGATTCAGAAATTTTGATGCTAGCATCAAACACCACACGTAGTCCCACTGGAGTCTTTGCAGGATCAAGACCCTAGTTAGCCTCGAAGAGTGTGGATAAGGATTATTTTCTATGAGCCATGCTATCCGAGCTGTGCTACATAGGACCCCTCAAGGATGGCAATGGTATGTAATGAAATTGAAGTACAGTAACAATCCCATTCTCAGAAGAGTCATCCATACCCACCCTGGTCTGGGAAAAACTAGCAACAACTATATTTAAAATATGATTGTTGCCAGCATGCTTTCAGTCATAGCAAGGACTGGTCCTTACTGAGCAGACAACTGAGGTCTTGCATCTCTAAGCTACAGCAATAAGAACTGAGAAGGTGACAATCTCACCCTTTAGCAACACCTAGAACAGTATAAGTGTCTCGGAAAGGGCTGATTGCACTCTGGGATTCAGTTCATGCAACTGATACATGGAAGAATAACAGAATGAAAAAGAGCTGGAAGCGAACCCCATTGCACTTCTCTTAACATTCTCTGCTGGTGGCTAAGGGACCAAGTAACATTGTGCCATGCTGGAAATCCAGGTTAAGGGGCAGCCACCGAAATCCCATTGCTCAAGAGTGTGAAAACCCAGAAGATAAGATGTGATGCCCTTGATCTTTATCACTGGGCATATGCTTCCCCAGTCCTATCTGCAAGGGTGCATGGATGGTGGTCTCTGAAGTGGTCAAGCAGCCCACTCTCCCATACACATGGATTGTTGTATTCACTACAGGTGCAGGATTTCATGGCTAACAAAGAAATGATCAGATATCCCAGACAAAGCAGCCCTATGGCTAATTAACAAGAGAAGCAAAAAAAGAGGTACAAACTCTACTACTGTCCCATGATTGGCCAGCCTTGAACTCAAACCCCACCTGCTTTCCATGCTCCAAGAATGTGGAATCTTGGTGGCTTCCAGTCTCCCCAGACTACCTTGTGCTTCAGGAACTGGGTCCTTCAGGAAAAGGTCCTTCCTGGATAGCTGTTACATGCATTGAAACACTATATCCACTGAACTAAATACATGGGGGAACAACTTGCTTACAACCTGCGTAACCCTATGTCCCTTATGGGGCAGTCAGTTGACTGCAGCCGTATTGCATGTAAACGAGGGCAGATTTTGCTTTCAAGTCTAGTTCAGACTGGCTAGTGTATTTATCTGAACATAACAGCCAACCTTAGTTCAGTACCTATTTCCTACACTTCTTTCCTGCTCGACTTCTACCAAAACATTCGAGTGCTCAGATAATTGCAGGCACATTGCATGCCTGCATCTGAACTAATTTGGTGGACAGCCAACATTTCCTGTTCAGGTAGCATATCACTGAGCTACGTAAAATGGAAATTATGATGTCTCAGAAAAGTGGCTGGCTGCCTTCTATTCAGTTTAGAAACTCTAACTCTTTAGCGATTGAGCTATACCTCAAATTTCTATACTTCAGTGACAGCCAAGAATAGTTTAGATGCATGTAAGTTAGATACCTAAATCAAAGGAAAAACTACTATACCCAGTAGATTGGCAAATCACAATTCTCTCCCACCTGGGGGAGTAATTACTGCTTAGCAAGAACATTCAGGCTCCAGTTCAACAAGGTATTGAAGCACATGCCTAACTTAACACACATAAGTAATCCCTTTCCATGTATAGTCCTTCTGACTTCAATGAAACTACTACCAAGTTTAAAGTTAGACACATGATTAAGTACCCTGCTGAAATGGGGCCTGAAAGTACAACCCAGTGTGCTCATATACAGAAAGTGTTGAAATTTACAGACTGTTCTATGTAAACACAAGTATTTCCGGTAGTAAATCTCTCCCCAGAGTTATTCAGAATAACCACTAGATGGAGCTACACAGTCACAAATCTGATTTATAGCCCCTAGCGGAGGTTGTTGCACTGTGATTGCCTCACACCCTTTTGCTTGCCTTGAAAAGGATGTCTTCCAGCTGCTTCCTTGATAAGCCAGCTACTTAAAAGAGGGACTGAAATGCCTTCACTTCCAAAAACAAATGAACACAGAGAAAGTGGTGAGATCCCAAATCAAATATGCACTCGTGTAGTCTTAGAAAATCAAATACGTTTTAAAAGTGAGCTGAAAGATATTTTGTTTGCCAGGACCTTATATTACATTTCTCGTGTTACTCCTACAAGTGGTGAAGCAGAGCAGATTATGTCAAACACTTGAACAATCAGCTGTTGGAAGAGAAATGCGGAGCTCTGAACTAAAGTTTGTCAAGTAAAGTCTAATCTACGCTAGAAAACATTTACTATCCACATAGCTATACCAGCAAACGCTCCTAGTGAAGACAGCTTCCACTGGCAAAAATGTGCTTTTGCTGATATAGCTTATACCAGATCCCTGAATGAAATGAGCTGTACTAGCAAAAGCACTCTTTTGCCAGTATAAAAATCTCATAAAAAAAAAAATCTCACATCCTTAACCGATACTATACTGCCAAAGTTTCTAGGGCGGGTCTACACTAAGGAACTGACTGAGTTATTTTGTTCCCATGAGTTAGGGGGGTGCAAAAACTGGAACCTTTTACCAACTTCCATCCCATCCCATGCCATCCCTCTCCCACATTGTAGGGCCCCATAGCGCAGCAAGCTCTGTGTGAGCAAACCCCTGTCCTGACTTGCCACAGACTTCAGCCTTCACAGTGCTTATCTGGATAACATCACACATCCGAGCCATCTTTTCCAAATCCCAAAGCCTGGATTCCTGGGCCCATCTCTAACATGCACTGCTGTGTGCCAGAAGCCCACGTGTGCATCCTACAATGAAATGGGAGCACAGTCAGGTTTTTTAATGATTTCCCCTTTAAAGAAAAATTCTGTTCTCCTCTTGGGGGAAAGGCATAATATACAATTAGATTCATGCAGGCTCTTTCTTGTGCCAGTGAGGCGTACTGCACCCTGGTGGGAGCAACTCCCCCTGACAGGGAAGGGTAGGTAGCATTCCCCGTGTGGCTCTCTCAAGGGCTATAACAGGGAGGACAGCTTTAGTTTCCACTGGGAGGGGGAAGGGTGCATTGGGAGCCCTCCACAGAGTCCGGCACCTGGCTACACTGAATCAGTGTGCATTTGAAAACAGCCATCATCCAAACCCTGTTAAAGCAAACCACTCCCCTGCACACCCAGGCCTCCCCCGGGGAGGGGATGAGAGAGAATGAACCACACGTGACAGAAGTTATTCAGGACACTTCATCCACTAGCGGCAAGTGCTCAGGTAGCATGGTGAGACAGGTGGGCTAAGAACCTGACTAGAACATTATCAGTGCATGACTCTAGCACCTTGGCCAACCCTACTGCCTCCCCAGCCCTGGCCATTCCTCAGGCAGCCCCGCCCTGAGGAAGGAAGTTGAGGTTGTCATACACCATTGTAACCTCTCCCAAGTGGCATACACCATAGCATCTGCTAGCACAAACCAGGAGTGACTCTGGCCCTTGGGCACTCACGGACTCCTTTTCCTTCCCTTTCTGCTTTGGTCGCCTTCCCTGCTCCTGCTGATGTCTGCTCCCAGGAGCAGAACCCTGCATGCAGGCCTATGCTTTTGCTTATAAGGGGCAGTACCTTTGTTAAACAGTGGGATGGGACTAGCCTTTATCCTCCACTGAATTCCTCAGAGAGAAAGTCACCTCCCCTCTCTTTCTATGAAGGATAAGAGCAGTTGGTCCCTTCCACCTCCCCCAACCCTTTATATATTATTATTTGCCTTCAGGTGATGGCACCTATAGCTCTATGCCCAGCAGGGCAGAACACAGAGAACCTAATAGAACTGGGGGTTTTAAGATCACATTGGTGGGACCAGGGGACTGGGAATCAGCAGATCCAATTTCTGTTCCTGACTCAGGCTGACTCATTCTGTGACTTTGGACAAATCACACCATTTCTCTGTGTGTCAATTTCCCCACCTGTAAAATAGGCTCAGAAGGATATGTAATAGGGCATACCTGCCCTGGAGCAGCCCCTACTAGCCAATCATGGCACTCCCTGCCTCAGTTTCCCCTCACCAGGGTTTTCTGTCTCTCCAGGGGATTCATATGGCTCAGCCCACTGGCTGAGTTACTCTCAGAGTTCAATCCCCTTCCAGGGGAACAGACGTCCCATACAAACAAAAGGTTCTTCCACCCTACTTGAGCTCATTTTCAGATTCAGTTCCCAGCCCCTCCTGGGTTACCTTTAAGTCTCCAGGATGGAGACCCAATTTCCAGGCTACTTTCCTGGAGCCTTCTCCCCCTTCACTGTCCTCTCTGGGACAAAGCCCTGACTTGCAAGCTTCTTCCCTGGAGTCCTCCCAGACCCAACTTCCAGGCATTCCGCAAGAGCCTAACTTGTTCCCTGTAGTGCCACAGACTTTTCTGTGCCCTATTATGAAGCCCCAGAATTTCAGGCTGTCACCTGGCCCCAGTTAGTCCAGTCCCCTTAGAATGGCAGGAAACTAAGAATGGCACAGGTTGGGCTGACTGAAGAGGGCTGGCCAGAACCTGGCCTTTACAGAGCAGGTCACAGAGTATTACAGAGTACTTCTTGATACAGTTGGGGTTCAGATGAAGGGTGCTGCATTATTTATTATTTGTATACATACTACAGTAGCACCTGCAGCTTTTGTCTGACACCCACGGGACTAAATGCAAGTAGTGCGAGACTCCCTGCCCCAAACAGCTTACAATCAAAGCAAAGGGGAAGCAAAGACAAAGAGAAATGTTCCTTGTGCAAGGTCACAAAGCAGGTCAGTGTAGAGCTGGAAATAAACCCAAATCTCCCAGTCCAATGCCCCGACCGCACTGCCCCTCATAGCTGCACGCTATCTTGCAGACCCCGAAAATATTTTACACCATCTTCTTTAATTTTGAGAACCTCCAGGTGCAAAGTTATTTATTCATCTTAACAGAAACAAACACCCTGCCTATAAAACAATAAATACTGCAGACCTTTATAGACCCGCTGCTAACTATTTTTACACCTCCCAGAGCCTGAGGCTGTTGTAATCCAAACCAGAGATTTCCCAGTAATTAGATTCCACTATTGCAGTAGAGATTGCTTTGGATTCCCTTAGAACATTTAAATGCTAATTTTGCAAGCATTGATTTGTAACCTGAGTTTATGATGATTTCATGCCTCTTTCAGAATGCCTGGCTTCTCCACTGTAAAATGCCAATGCTCATAAATAAAACGAATTACAGCAAGCCCTGTTTGTTCTTGCCTGTAGATGTTGCTCTTTCCCCACTGTTGTTTGTGATCATCACATGGCTGCAATGCTTGCTCAGGCCCTGCAAACACGTGATGCTCACTAGATAAGGAACCCTAATGCACTCAGTGAGTTAGTCATTGTTCTTAAAGCTGCAGCACCCAACAACATCCATTTTGAATCTTGCTGCTGTTTCCTTCTTCTCCTCCGTTTCCCAAAATGCCCTTTTTCAGTATAACTAAAGAAATGGCTATTGGAACCGCAGTCCTGGGGGTTGCTTTTGCTACTGGAGTTTTAGCAGGTAAGCGCTGCTTTCTTCTCTGATCTATAAAATCCAACACACCCTCCCAGTTCCCAAGCCCATGGCCAGAAGTGAGCTCTCCTTGAGCAGAAGGAAGCAGCAATCCAATTCAAAGCACAGTCACCAACTGTGCTCAATCCAGCTGCACTTTAGCACCCCTTTTAAAAAAAAAAAAAAAAAGTGTGTGTGTAGATTAGAAAGTAATTTACTAGATGTTGGGGGAAGAGGAGAGGGAAAAGGGGCGAAGGTGCTGGAATTAAAGCTGCTGGCTTCTAGAATTTTAGTCACGTGAAGGTGCAACATATTGTATAGGGAGCGAGCGAGGGGGAGAGAGAGAGCTTTCTATAGACTTAAAGGTTGTGGTTACATTTTTCAAAAGGCCTGGAGATTAACAATATCCTTTTTAATGAGGGTAATGGAATCTTATGCTTCAGGTCACAGGCTGACAGCTCCCAGGTCAGGCATGGGCTCTGGAAGGAATTCCCCTTGCACCTGTCCCCAAGCACTGGCCAGGGGCATGCTGGCTGATTCACCTTCCTGTGCCAGAAGCTGGCCACTGCCTGAGGCGGGAGACCAAATACAATCCTGATCCTGCAATGAGAGTGGCGTGTGTGGACTCCTTTGCCTGTTTTAGGACTCTGCACGGGTTTGCACCAGCAGATCTCATTGTAGGAGTAGCACTTATAGGAATCCATGGCAAACCCTGTGCACACTGGGCAAGATTGCATGTTGCACATCCTGCAGTATAGCTAGCCCCAAGCATTCAAAATCACAAGATTTGGCTTACAAATCATGAGATTTGTAGAAAAATAAAACAGGTTCTATTTGCTTTCTGGGTTCTGATCCTTTAGGAGTTCCATGTTCAAGTTTTTTTCTCTGCAAACATAAGGGCTAAACTTTTTTTTTTTTTTTTTTTTTAAATGAAAGTTCAGATTCTCTTGGAATCATCTGACTGCAGCTGGGAAAGAGACTAAATATTGTGAAACTCACAAGAGTTGTCAACAATTTGCAACTACCGCCTATTTCCATAATAGCATGAGCCAAAGTCCAGGTTCCAAACAGAGCCAGTAAAAGAAAATCAGAATCTGAGCTTTAGCTTTGCCGTTTGTACTTCTGTCTGTTCTCAATAAGCTGAACAGTAAAAGCAAACGTCTACCCCATTCTGTTCCTTTTTGTGGTTGCGTTATGTATACATGGTGCCAAGTATCAGGGGGTAGCCATGTTAGTCTGTATCCACAAAAACAATGAGGAGTCCGGTGGTTCCTTAAAGACTAACAGATTTATTTGGATATAAGCTTTCATGGGTAAAAAAAAACCACTACTTCAGATGCATGAAGAAGTGAGGTTTTTTACCCACAAAAGCTTATGCCCAAATAAATCTGTTAGTCTTTAAGGTGCCACCGGACTCCTCGTTTTTATGTATACATAGGAACCTACTCCGAGTGAATAGCAAGATAGAGTATCCTCTCCAAAAGACCTTTTCTAGCAAGAACTGAACACAAGGAATGGGTTATAGGCAAGGATTTGACTGAGCTCTGGCAGTAAATATACAGTGCTGTTAAGGGCCCAGTCTGTCTGTATAATCCACTATGCCACTGTACAGCAATAGGCTGGAAAGCACATCTACCAATAGCTCTTCTGCTCAGGATTAAAAGGCCAAGGTCTTAGCAAAGCTGCTGTGAGCTGTCTCAGCCCCCCCCTTGCAAGGTGACTGCAGACAGACATGCATCCTCCTAAGCACATTGGAAATTGCCATCTTAGTGTTCTGGTCATGGCTTTTTCTTCTGGTAAAAGGAGCAGGGGCTAGTTTTCTCCCATCAGCTGGGGCGAGAGCAAGCAGGGGCTGAGCAGAGGAGCAGGGACTAGGATACTCGCGTTCTGTTCCTCGCCCTGTCACTGACTCGCTGGGTGGTCGTGGCAAGTCACCAGACCTCTCTGTGCCTCAGTTTGCCCCTCTGTAAAGCAGGGATATTATTAGAAAAATGCTTTGAGATCCTTGAATTAAATGTGCCGTCTTATGGCAAAATCAGCCACTGAACAACATCAGTGTCAATTTATAGTCACTGCAGCCCTGGACTGGATTTGAACAGATGCTTTAGAGGCGAAAAACCGCTAATCCCACTGCCAGTCCCCTGAGCTGTCTAGCCCCTTCACCATCTTCATTTGGGGTTTTGCAGAGCAAGGCTCCATTAGCCTTTCGTGGCAGTTTTCTTGGTCTTTATTTGCTCAAGGCATAACTGGTCATTGCAAACTTTTTCCACTGAGACACAAAACCTTTTAATATCTTAATTTTTTTTATAGGTAAAAAATATCCATTTTTAGCTTTTGGAATTCCCCGATCATCCAAGACTTTACTTGGAAAAGGGGGCCCGCTATGGCAATACATATTGGATCACTCTCTGCGGGAGCATCCAGTCCTAAAGAAGCTGCGACTGGTCAGTGTTTTTCTCAAGATATGTTTTGTGGAGCGTGGTGTGTATACAGTACTGCTATTAATGTCCCATGATTCATAGAGTCCATGGCCAGAAGGCACCATTGTGATCACCTAGTCTGACCTCCTGTATAACACAGGCCATAGAACTTCCCCAAAATAATTCCTAGAGTGGCTCTTTTAGAAAAACATCCAGTCTTAATTTAAAAATGATCAGTGATAGAGAATCCACCACAACCTTTGGTAAATTGTCCTGATGGTTAATTACGCTGTCAAAAATGCACGCTTTATTTCCAGTCTGAATTTGTCTAGCTTCAACTTCCAGCCACTGGATCATGTTAGACCTTTCTCTGCTAGATTGAAGAGCCCATTATTAAATATTTGTTCCCCACGTAGGTATTTACAGACTCAGCAAGTCGCCCCTTAACCTTTTCTTTGTGAAGCTAAATAGATTGAGCTCCTTGAGTCCATCCTTATAAGGCATTTCAATATTGTCTGTGCCCAATACATAGATCTGCTAGTCCCTAAAGAACTGCCTTTTCTCTATCCACCTGTATGCAGATTTGTAGTGGTATCTAAGGCCCAGAGTCTCAAAGCTATTCAAGTACCTGATTCCCACTACTGAAGTGGTTGCCCCATGGCACCCAGAAGGCCAGTGGCAGAATGCCAGACTAAAACCCAGCTCTCCTTTGGCAGGGCAGTGCCTTATCCACTGGGCCAAACTACCCCCTCCATAATCATTGCATTGTTCCCTATATAAAATATTTAAATAGAAAACAAATGTGTTGATTTTAAGGCCAGAAAGAACCATTATGATCTAGTCATAGAAGGCCATAGAATTCCAGCCAGCAATTCTTGCATCAAGCCCATAGCTTCTTGCTGAGCTAGAGCGTGACTTGTAAAAAGACAGCAATCTTGATTTCAAGACTTCAAGTGACAGAGAATTCCCCCCTCCCCTAAGTAAGTTGCTCCTGTGGTTACTTACCCTCACTGTTAAGTTTGGCCACAACAATGGTAGCTGCTTATACATGTATCTTCTTTGGTAAATGAACAGAAATTGCTTCTCTGAGATCAACAGTAATAATAAACCTCAATGCTGTCCTCATCCTGAGGATCACGTTGGGCTCTTGGGGTCTGCCTGAAAGAGCAACTTCAGAGTAGTTTTTCTTTTCCTGTTTCCTTTCAATTTTGTACCATTTCCTTTTCCAGCTCACCTTGGACCATCCCTGGGGTAGAATGATGGTGTCTTGTGACCAGGCTCAGCTTATGGCAAACTTGGCCAAACTCATCAAAGCCAAGAAAGCTATTGAAATAGGTA
The DNA here is from genome assembly GCF_013100865.1 of Trachemys scripta elegans. Lineage (NCBI taxonomy): Eukaryota > Metazoa > Chordata > Testudines > Emydidae > Trachemys > Trachemys scripta. The sequence continues at coordinate 63,302,877 of NC_048304.1, read as the reverse complement.
AGAATGCACGTTTCCTAGGGCATGGCTCAACACCGATCATTTGGAAGCTATGTCAACATAGTTCCCTGCTTCACCAAGCCTACCAAAGAGCACCAAGGGTGATGGGAGGTGGTCAGAGCAGGACTCTTCAGTTAGCTTCTTGCCTCTGACCTTGGGCAAGTCAAATTTTCAATAGTGACCACTGATATTGGGTGCCCAACTTGAGACACCTGTTCTTGATTCTTAAAGGTGCTGCAAATCCCCAGCCCCCGCTGACATCAACTTCAGTGGTGAGCGCTCAGCACTTCTGTAAATAAAGACCCAGGGGTCGCAGTTTGGGTACTTAATATCAGTGGCCACTCCGGAAAGTTTTGACCCTGACCTCCCTCCCTGTTTCCTCACCTGTACAATGGGGATAAGACCAACCTCTCAGGGGTGTGGTGAAGCCTAATTCAGGGCTGACGGTACAGCAGTGTGAGCGGCTTATGTGGAAAGCACCATGGGACAAAAGCGGAAGAAGAGAGCAAAGCCCAAGTGAAAGGGCTTAGCTTGGGTGGACCTAAGGGAAGGATTCTCAACCCCCTGTTTTTCAGGGCTAGAGAATCCACAGCAGCTGCCATCTACTGCCGGTGGAGAACAACAGGCGCAGCCCACAAGGATTCAGTGTGCCATGCTGGCCGTGGCTCCGTCCCCTCCTCTTCCTTATTCCCTTAGAGACCCGCTAAAGTCAAATTCATGCCATACAGGATGGTACTCTGAGGCCAGGAGACCATTGACAGACGTAAGCTGTGAATTTAGCTAGAGAACTAACGAGAGTTCACAGCCACTATTCTGTCGGGCTTCAGCAGCTACAAAATGCTACCCTGGTAATGGGACAGATAGCATTAATTCACTAGTGATTTGGGATCCTCAGCTCTTTTGGGGGGCTTTATTCTTTAACAACAACAAAAATCCTTCTTGTCCACAGTTAAATCAGTTTTCATGGTCAAATGAGTCTTACTTCTTTCTCTCATGTCTTTTCTAGGTGTTTTTACAGGCTATAATACCTTAAACATGGCACTAGTCTTGCCAGACGATGGCAAAGTCGTTGCCTGCGATATAAATGAAGATTACGTCAGTATTGGAAAGCCGCTATGGAAAGAGGTAGATAGTCTCTGCCCGTCCCTAAATGCTCCATACTCTGAATAGGAGTGCTCAGAATTGTAGGAATATGTTTCAGGACTCTGTTTCCCTCCAATTCTCAGATGTGCGTGTGTGGCAGCTGCAGGAAAGAATCAGGAAGTTAGAGGGTTACGCAACTTATCCACCCAAATCCAAGTGTCACAGAATGTGAGCATTCACTTTAGGCACTATAGTATAGGCTGGGTTGAGGCAACTTGATAAACTTGGCCTGTTTGACCAAATGTTATTTGAATTCTGGAAGTAACAGGGAGAATAGGTATGGGATCCTCCAATTTTATGGTGACTTTTCTGAGTGCATCCCACTTTAAGATATTTCACAACTATTTCCATCAAATCCCTTTCCTCTTTTGTTTCAGGCAGGAGTGGAGCATAAAATAGACTTGCGGATTAAACCAGCAATACAAACACTTGGTAGGTAACATAATAAATATGAAAAGTAGAGGCTGAAGACTTAGTCCTTCATGTGAAGTCTGAGATTAGGAGTTGTATAGCAAAGATGAACATGCAGTTTCATCAGTCACAATGGGCGGCTTCCCAGTTATATAAAGGAAATTTAGGAAGAGTTCAGCTGTTTCCAGATACTGGGAGAGAGAGAGAGAGAGAAAGTGGATAACTGTTCATCCACTATCCATGGTTACATTGGTCACTTAAACACAGCAATGGGCTGTGTGGGTAATATTAAGAGGTATTGTCTTGCTGCTTCTATCACAGGGAAAGCTGCTTAAGATGGATTTAAATTGGACAAAGCCCAATTTCTCTCCCTTGAAGTGTCTGTTCTAAGTGATTATCTGTTTATTCTAGGCAAGCAAAGTCTTCTCCGAGGAGTGAAAGATGCAGAGGGAATCGAGAAGCTAGTGTACAAGCATCAGAGACAGGAGATTTCTGTTCTGGGGAAATGCAGTTTGGTATTCGTGGTCAGGAGGAAGCAAAGCCTTCCAAGACCACGGAAAAGGCAGATGCAGAACAAGTTTGTATAATAGGAAACACTGTCTCACAGGGGAGCAGCATTAAGGAGGGAAAGTTGCTGTCAGAAAGACTGTTTATTCCCACTGCTAATGCCAGTGATCCATTCCACCAGCCAATGCTGCTTCTTTGCCCACACTTAGCTTTTTCAGAAGAAGTGTCTTTAAGAGACAAAACTATCCAGAAGCAGCCTAGCACAGTCACTGTAGTACACATGGGGCAGTGTTCTCTTAGTGTGACTGATGTTGCTGTCCTGCCTGGTAGCTAGACTAATGCGGCCTGTCACCCACTCTCTTCTGTCATAAACATTAGCCTTGTCTGGGCCACGTTCTTCCCTCCAGTGTACTCATACAAACTCTGATAACAACAGGGCTGTCTGCTGACTAACCCTATGCAGAAAAGGCCTCACAAGTTGTTCTCCAAAACAAGAGGGTGCAGAGCAATTTGAGAAGGGCAGATAACTTGCATGAGCTCCTTGCTCCTTCATAGTAGGCCTCTCAAAACCCTACCTCTCTTCCCCTTCTCTTCTGTAGAGGTCACTACTGAGATGCTGCAGTGCGGAGTGAGATTCCAAATGGGGTCCCCTCCCAAAACACACAGAGTAGTGGTGGGTGGGGCTATAAACAGCCAAGTACTTCTCTCACCTTCTAGTGCCCTGAGGAGGACCAGAGCCATTGTCTCTGCAGCTGACAGTTCCAGTTTGGAGCTGTCAGCCAGAGTGCAGCGTAAGAAAGTTTTAACAGACCCCAGTTCCACTTGTTTTGGCCCAAAAAGGAGAAATGGAATGGGTGACTCCTGAGAAAAGCCCACTGGTTGACAACCATTTGCTGCCATCTGTGATTACACAAAGGATGCACTTACTCAGGCAAAGTCCACCAAAGGGCCTTTTGGGTAAGAATTCTGCATGACCCAAATTACAGCACTGTGGTCAGCAGTTGATTGATCAGTCTGAAAATTCATTTAACATCTAGGGCCTTTCTACTGGGGGAAAATTTCTAACCAGCTTTAAAAACCAGTTCAGCTAAGCTGATTTTAAAACTAATGGAGAAGTAGTGTAAACCCAGTTTAAAGGATCCTGGCCTGCTCTTACTGAACCAAATTTAGGAGTATCATGTCTACAGTCTACACTATGGCTTTGGCTGCTTCTAAAATTGGATAATAAGCTTCTCCAGACCCTTGTAGACTCTGAGCCTTGACGCACATGGATTGTCTCATCCCTTTATTGAGGCTACATCTACACTACAGGGGGGAGTCGATTTAAGATACGCAAATTCAGCTACGTGAATAGCATAGCTGAATTTGACGTATCGCAGCCGACTTACCCCGCTGTGAGGACGGCGGCAAAATCGACTTCTGCGGCTTCCTGTCGACGGCGCTTACTCCCACCTCCGCTGGTGGAGTAAGAGCGCCGATTCGGGGATTGATTGTCGCGTCCCAACGGGACGCGATAAATCGATCCCCGAGAGGTCGATTTCTACCCGCCGATTCAGGCGGGTAGTGTAGACCTAGCCTCAGTGTTAAACCAGAGCATCACAACATGCTTTGTTTCCTGTATAGATGAACTACTGGCAGACGGTGAAGCTGGGACCTATGACTTTGCTTTCATAGATGCAGATAAACAGAGTTACAATGAGTACTATGAAAAATGTTTACGTCTCATAAGGAAAGGGGGAATCATAGCTATTGATAATGTAAGTATTAACCCACTGTTCCACCCCCACTTTAAGTCACATTAGATAGTTCCAGTAACAACCTTAATTCTGACCCAGGGGACATAGATTCCAAACACAGCATTAAGTTTCCAAATTATATAAAGGTGATTAAAAAAAGACAACATGATTGTTTTATTTACCTGTTAATGACACACACAGGTAATATCTGCAGCAACTAAAACGACCTTGCATTAACCTGTATATATGTACACTTCAGCGTCTACTGTGCCCACACACACACACACACACACACACAGTGCAGAATACCAATATCTTATCAAGCTATTCATGCATTACACAAAGAATGCTTTATTTAACAGTTATATCCTCCTACAGGGCATCTTCTACAATTGTAAACTGTTCATAATACCTAAAACTACATTTGTTTTATTCATCATCATGTTACAAGTGACTTCCAAATACTTTAGAGAAATTATTGAACAGTATTACTCAAAAAGAAAGAGAGGGATCAGTGTTAGTTGTTTTAGGAATGTCTACACATTTTCATTTGTCTACCTATTTCTATTAGGTTAACTTATTTATAAGGGCTAGTCTGAGGCTTAATATTTGCAAACAGCTCTGAGATGTTGCATTTCTATAGAGCCTTCTGCCCAAGGATCTCAAAGCACACTATGAAAGTAGGTGGGTATAGTTGTCCCCAGTAAATAGATGTGAAAACTCAGAGAGGTCCAAATTAAGCAAAGCATTTACATATGTACTGGAGATTGTCCCTATTCAACCTATCACTTAAGCTTAAGTTCCATTGATGCTAATGAGATTCAAGCACATGCCTAAAGTTAAGCATGTGCTTAAGTGATAGGCTGATTAGGGATGGATTGCTGAATCAGGACCAGAACGATTGAGTGACTTGCCAAAGGTCACAAAGTCAGGGAATAGACTCTGGACTCCCAGTCCCACTGGAGTATGCTGCCTCTGTGTGGTGTGTTGTTAGTATAAATGCAAAATCTTATAATGCTCTTCAACCAAACTCCTGATTTATCCAACTACTTTGTGATCTGATACGCTGTGATAATCAAGGGCTTTTCTATGCTACCACAGCCTGGCCTGGGATAGCTATGCCAGCCTGGCCTGGGATAGCTATGCCAGCCAAGCCTCCTAGTGGAGACACAGTATACCGCAACAGAAGGAGTTCTGCCAGCATAGCTATACCACCTTCCTGTGTGACATTAGTTAAGCCAACAGAAGCACTCTGCTATTGGCATAGTTATGTCTAGACTGGAAGTTTTGCCAGCCTAGCTATATTGGCTGGGGGTGTGCTTTTTTCCCCCCCCCCTCTCCTAACCAACATAGCTATGCTAGCAAAACTTTGTAGTGTAGACAAGGCCTAACAAAAAGCAGTTAAAGGGATTGTCAACACATGCTTGCGAAAGGCTGTGTGGACAGACTTACATGAGTTTAAACCACGCTTAACCTCTTTTGAATGGGTTTAAAATAAACTGAAATAAATATGGATTAAACTGCAGTGTGTCCACACAACCTTTTGCACTATTCTAATTTAATCAGTTTAAAAATCACACCTTTAGTTAAACACTTACAACTCTAAATGTAGAGAAGCCCATAGTCTTGTAAACTCTAATAAAGTTCTCTCTTGACCCTACATTTCCCTTTGGACTGTCAGTGCCATCAACAGCCTGGTCAGATGCTGAGTGCACCTTGCACATAAGGGTGATTGTTTTCATGTGATTCTTGTTTACACTAGGTTTTATGGCACGGGAAAGTATTGAAGCCAAGCAAAAACGATATGGAAACCCAAAGCCTCCACCACCTCAATGAGAAGATCTTCCGAGATGTACGAGTCAATATCAGCATGCTCCCAATGGGGGATGGAGTGACACTAGCATTCAAGCTATAGTATGAGAAAAATGCTGGGCAATGGAAGGGAGACAGAGAAGCACCAAATAATCAGGCAAAACTAAGTGGAACATGAGTAGCATCTGTAATGTGAACCTGTGTCTCAGCAGAATAGCATAAAGCTGGAAAAACAGTCCTTGAAATGACCAGAAAAACTACAGGTATCTAAATACAATGGTAGAAAAAAGATTTATATTAAAATTTAGTATAATTTTATATCATAATAAGTTGTCTTTGTAAGAGACAGTGATAGAGGGAAGGAATCTCCTTAAGGGCCCACTCCTTCAAGACACTGAATGACTTTATTATTACTTGTATTATGAGATACAGACATTCCCTATTGTAAAGAGCTTACATTTACACAGGCAAGACAGACAAAGGGTGAGCACTGAAAGATTAAGTGATTTACCCAAGATCGCATAGGGAATCTGTACCACTGCCAGGAATGGAGCCCTGAGGGGTCCAGGCCCAGTTCAGCGTGTTAACCAAAAGACCGTCTTTCCTTGACTTTCATTGCCTTGAAGGGGATTTAACAGTGCTCACCATCTCTTAGGAGTGGCCCTGTAAATCACTCTAGAAATGAAGCCACAAAGCAGCATGAGTAACCAGGAGAGGAAAGCAGCTGTAACCCAGCACAATGAAACTATGCGCCACTGACAGAAGAGCAAAAGGGTCGCTCGTAACAAAGCTGAGAATGGGAGGTAGCATAACATTAGCGTTGCCAGGAGACTGGTGAGGTAGGAGGACACCTACTCTGGTTAGATGATTGCTGATTTAATCCATGCAGAGGACATAGCAAGATGCATGCTGCTGTTCCTTGTTATCTTAGTTACTGAACAAGTGGTGGGGATGTAGTGGGTACAAAATGATGGCTGCCACTGACATTTAAGGTCATGAAGACTTAAGAAAACAAGAGATGAGCACTGTGTAATCCGGCTGTGAGCTCCCTGTAAGATCAATTTCTCAAACAGCATGGAGCCTGTAGCATTGCTGTTCATGCCCAGTACTTGGTACAGTATCTCCTCGTACACTGCAGTTGTCACCAACCAGTAGATGGCCATCTCCTGGCGCAGCAGGGTTGCCACTAAGACAGACTCCCTGCCTGCCCTAGCCCCAATGGCCAGTGCAGCCCCGGGGGGGGGGACAGGGATCTCCCTTTGTGTGCTGCCCTTCTCTGCAAGCACCATCCCCACAGCTCCCATTGGCCAGGAATGGGGAGCTGTGGCCAGTGAGAGCTGCGGGGGCAGTGCTTGCAGAGAGAGACAGTGTGCGGAGCCACATGCCCCCCGCCCCTCCCTTAGGGGTCGCAGGGGCACGTTGGCCCCTTCCAGGAGTGGCATGGGGGTGGGGTAGGCAGGGAGCCTGCCTTAGCGGCAGCCTTGCTACACCAGAGACCAGGAGCTGCCAGAGGTAAGTGCTGCCCGGCGGGAGGCCACACACCAGCTCTGAGCCCTCTCTTGGAGCCAGCACCCCATATGCTCTCCTGCACCCCGAACTGCCTCCTGCACCCTGAATCCTAGCCCTGATCCCCCTCCCAGAGCCAGCACCCTGTACCCCCTCCTGACCCCAACCCCCTGCCCCAGCCCAGAGCCCCATCCTGCACCCAAACTCCCTCCCAGAGCCCACACCCCCTCCTGCACCCCTACCCCAGCCTGGTGAAAGTGTGAGGTTGGGGGAGAGCTGGGGGGATGGAGAGAATGGGGCAGGGCTTTGGGGAAGGGGTGGGTAGATCCTAGGTTGCCCTTAAATTCAAAAAGTGATTTTGGGCATAAAAAGGTTGGAGACCACTGTTGTATAGCTTGTGCTTTCGCATCTGTCATTTGATTTGTCACACACTAGTCAAAAGAGACTTGTGTGTGACTTGTGGACTATGAACCTTCCTCAAGAGACTGTCTACTATTCCAGCAGAAAACTCAAAGCAAATGCAGCTTGACAAGTATTGGGGTTTTTTGGTGTTGAAATTGAAGTCCTCCTCTAAAAGACATTAACAAGCTGTTACAATTATTGCCAGGCAGTGTGAAGCACTTTAGAGCTGCTTTGGATCTAGCCATGAATGACAGTCCAGTAAGGAAAACTCTACAGTTTCCAATGCAATTAGAAAGTGACATAGAAACTCACTCTGTTTATTCACAACATTCAACAGGTTTAGGAGTCTGAGCTCTCAGAACCCACAACTTTGTGGCTAATTCTTCCCAGCTGTTGATCAGATAGCTTGTGTACTGTTCATTGGAACCCTCACTTCCACTTTTGTAAGAAGTTGGGGGGGGGGGGGGGGTCTTTTTCCGGCCCCCAAAGGGGGGGGGGGGGGCTGGATTTTCAGCAAGGTATTTGGACCAAGAAGGAGCTGCACAACTTCCCAGCAACAAGATTTTCAGAAGGGAGTTAGAAATTCCAGATGCTGACCTGAGAACCTTAACAGGGCCTGATTTTCAAAAAGCATGGAGCACCTGCCCTCTACAAAACAGGCCCCTTTAAGAAACATCCTCCAAGGCACTCAGAAGATCACTAACCGTATTTGAAAATCTTGGCCCAGGTTTCTTTCTGCTTTTCAGTGTGAATGATGACCCAGTAGGCAAGGATCCTACTATCTGAATCTACAAATATGTACATTTTGTGAAGGGGGACTGTTTCATAGGTTTTACTATAGAATCATAGAAATGTAGGGCTGGAAGGAGCCTCAAGAAGTCATCTAGTCCAACCCCCTGCACTGAGGCAGAACCAAGTAAACGTAGACAAACACTTGTCAGGGATGGGCTAACCTTTTCTGGAAAACCTCCAGAGATGGGGATTCAACAGCCTCCCCCCATGGACGCATATTCCAGAGTTTTACTACCTTAGAGATAGAAAGCTTTTCCTAATATCTAACCTAAATCTCCCTTGCTGCAGTTTACTTCTTGTCCTACCTTCAGTAGACAGAAAACAATTGATCCCCATCCTTTCTCTAACAGCTCTTACCATATTTATAGCTGAACATTTGATTTTCACATAAGTGTAGTACTTTGCACTTGTTTTTACTGAATTTCATCTCACTGAATTCAGACCAGTTCTCCAATTTGTCAAGATTGTTGTGAATTCTCATCCTGGCCTCCGAAGTCCTTGCAACACTTCCCAGCTGGGTTTCATCCATAAACCTTATAAGCATAGTCTCAACTTCATTAGCCAAGTCATTAATAAAAATATTGAATAGTATCAGACCAAGGACATACCCTGGCAGGAACTCACTAAATACCATACATCTTCCCTGTTTGACAGCATACAATTGATAACTATTTTTTAGTACATTTTTTCAACCAGTTATGCACCCAGCTAATAATAAAGTCATCTAGGCCACATTCCCCTTGTTTGCTTATGAGAATGTCACATGGGACTGTGTCAAAAACCTCACTAAAAATCAAGATATCTCACATTTACTGCTTCCCACCTATCTAGGCCAGTAAGCTTGTCAAAGAAGGAAATTAGTTTGGTTCAGCATGATTTGTTCTTGACAAATCCATGTTGGCTATTACATGTCACCCTGATACCCTCTAGTTCAGTGGTCCCCAAACTGTGGGATGCCCCCCTTAGGAGGGCGTGGAGGAACATCCAGGGGACACAGCCAGGCTTTGGTCCACCCCCATGCGGGGCAGGGAGGGAGTGCCACCCAGCCCTGCTCTGCCTCCAACTCCACTCCAGCCCAGCCCCCAAGCCGCAGCCCTGCTCCCGGCCTGTCTCGAGGTTCACAGAGAATGCCTGGCCTTGAGGAGTAAGGTGTACAGGAAGTGGGGGGGCGGGGAACAACATTTTTTTTTGCTTTGGATTCCACTAGCATGTTTGAGGTGTCACAACCCTTCTGACTGCCTTTTGTGATCCCCTGGGGGTTGTGACCTACTGACTGAGAAACTCTGATGTGAGGAACTCCCTGTAACTGGGGGCTCAAGCGCTGGGGTGATAAACATTCTGGGAATTAGAATCCAGCTGTAGACAGTTTACAAAATGTTTAAGAGCATTTTGTAATTTTGCAGTATGAGTCTTAGTTTTTTTCTAATAATAGCAACAACAGTAATAGCGTCTTTATAGAGCTCTCTATTCCTGTTTAAAGGCATTCGGAAGAGGCAGTGTGGGGGCAGAGCAGAAGCGGGGCGGGGGCAGCTTTCCTGGCCGGCTCAGCCAGCCACGGGATCAGACTGGCCGGGGCCCCTTCTGACTCTGGGCCCGGTGCTACGGTAAACCCAATACTGCACCCACCAACTGAACTACCAGGGTCACTAATACTTGACCCTCAGTTGGAAGGGTGTCCAAGATGTATATTGAGAGAGGAGGTCATTCCAGATGTGCAGACCCTCAGCAGAGAGGCCACATCAGTGCAACAGAATCTCAGTTCTACTGTGTGCTGCTGAAATTTTCCCATGCACTCAAATGAATCCTGGCGATAAGAGCTTTAAAAAAAAAAACAATCAACTATTGAGAGACTGACGGTAGGAATGCAAGAGTCAACAACACTGCTCTGATTGCCAAACTTTTAGAACCAATAATGGAGTTGGGGTTTTAAAAGGGACAATTATTCAAAACATGGGTCTTCTCTTAGCCAGTTTCCCCAGTCCCTACTGTTTGCTCACAGGATAGTAAGTCTGTTTAAAGAGGAGGAAGTATTGTCTGGTAGTTGGAGCGTGGGACTATGAATCAGGAGGCCTGGCTTCTGTACCTGACTCTGCTCTCAAAGCCCTGATTCAGCCAAGCACTTACTTAAGTGCTTTGCTGAACTGAGGACTGTTATGAGTGAAACTCAGGCCTGGAAGATAGCTGTGACAAGATGTATACACAACTTAAGTGGGATGTAAATTAGGTATAGACTTAGGCCTGGTCTACACTACGGGTTTAGGTCGACTTTAGCAGCGTTAAACCGAATTAAGCCTGGACACGTCCACACAACGAAGCCCTTTCTTTCGACTTAAAGGGTCCTTTAAACTGGTTTCTTTACACCACCTCCGACGAGGGGATTAGCGATAAAACCGGCCTTTGCGGGTCGGAATTGGGGTAGTGTGGACGGAATTCGACGTTATTGGCCTCCGGGAGCTATCCCACAGTGCTTCATTGTGACCGCTCTGGACAGCACTCTCAACTCAGATGCACTGACCAGGTAGACAGGAAAAGACCCGCGAATGTTTGAATTTCATTTCCTGTTTGCCCAGCGTGGAGAGCACAGGTGACCACGCAGAGCTCATCAGCACAGGTAACCGTGATGGAGTCCCAGGATCGCAAAAGAGCTCCAGCATGGACCGAACGGGAGGTACGAGATCTGCTCGCCATATGGGGAGATGAAGCAGTGATAGCTGAACTCCGTAGCAGTAAAAGAAATGGAAAAGTATTAGAAAAGATCTACAAGGTCATGAAGGACCAAGGCCATAACAGGGACACACAGCAGTGCCGCGTGAAAATTAAGGAGCTACGGCAAGCTTACCACAAAGCCAGAGAAGCAAACGGAAAGTCCGGGGCAGAGCCGCAAACTTGCCGCTACTACGCGGAGCTGCGTGCGATCCTAGGGGGTGCAGCCACCACTACCCCAACCGTGTGCTATGACTCTCTCACTGGAGAAACACACAGGGAAGACGGTTCGGGGAACGAGGAAGATGACGATGGAGGTACTGTAGGTAGCTCACAGCAGCAAGGAAGCGGAGAAACCGGTTTCCCCAACAGCCAGGATATGTTTGTGACCCTGGACCTGGAACCAGTAACCCCCGAACTCACCCAAGACCCTCAGGGCACACAGGAGACCTCTGGTGAGTGTAACTTTGTAAATATTTGTAAACGTTACAAAAAAAAAAAAGCAAGCGTGTTTAATGATTAATTTGCCCTGGCAATCGCGGCCAGTACATCTACTGGAAAAGTCTGTTAACGTGTATGGGGATGGAGCGGAAATCCTCCAGGGACATCTCCAGAAAGCTCTCCTGGTTGAAATGGGGTGATTTTATTAAGGGGACATTCAGAGGCGCCCGTTCCTGCTCTTCTGACCAGAAATGTTCCCCGCTGTTAACCACGCGGTGGGGGGAGGGGTGAAGTGATCATCCCAGAGAATCGTGTGTGTGTGTGTGGGGGGGGGGTGGTTTACTTGTGTTTGTGGCGCATGTTAACCGGGAAACCGCAGCCCCTCCTTTTACATTGAAACCCCATTTTAAATGGACAACCCAATTCATCCTTGATATGGGAAATGCGCTGCTGTTTGCAACCTTTCCCGCATGTTAAGAAGGTTAAAAAAGCCAAAACACTGTGGCCTACCATGGCTGCCTGCAAGCCGAAATATGCGACCTTGTAATGAAAGAGTGTACCCATTGTTCTCTAAAATGTGTCTTTTTTAACCACCTCTCCCTTCTCCTCCACCAGCTGCAAATGTTTCTCCTTCGCAGAGGCTCGTGAACATTAGAAAGAGAAAACGTAGGACGAGGGACGATATGTTCATGGAGCTGCAGATGTCCTCCCACACTGATAGAGCACAGCAGAATGCGTGGAGGCAGTCAATGTCGGAGATGAGAAAAGCCCAATATGAACGAGAGGAGAGGTGGCGGGCTGAATCGCGGGATGAACAGAGCAAGTGGTGGGCTGAAGACGATAGGTGGCGTCAGCTTGCAGACAGACGGCAAGAGGCAATGCTCCGTCTGCTGGAGCATCAAACTGATATGCTCGAGCGTATGGTTGAGTTGCAGGAAAGGCAGCAGGAGCAGAGACCGCCGCTACAGCCCCTGTGTAACCAACAGCCCTCCTCCCCAAGTTCCATAGCCTCCTCACCAAGACGCCCAAGAACACGGTGGGGGGGCCTCCGTCCACCCAGTCACTCCACCCCAGATGATCGCCCAAGCATCAGAAGGCTGGCCTTCAATAAGAGTTAAAGTTTTAAAATGCAGTGTGTCCTTTTCCATCCCTCCTCCCCCACCCATCCCAGGCTACCTTGGCAATTATCCCCCTACTTCTGTGAGGAACTAATAAAGAATGCATGAATGTGAAAAAACAATGACTTTATTGCCTCTGCAAGCGGGAGGGGAGGGTGGGGTGGGGTGGTTGGTTTACAGGGAAGTAGAGTGAACTGGGTCGGGGGGGGGGTTGGAGGGTTCATCAAGGAGAAACAAAACAGAAGTTTCACACAGTAGCCTGGCCAGTCACAAAACTCGTTTTCAAAGCTTCTCTGATGCACACCGCGCCCTGCTGTGCTCCTCTAACCGCCCTGGTGTCTGGCTGCGCGTAATCAGCGGCCAGGCGAGTTGCCTCAACCTCCCACTCTGCCATAAAGGTCTTCCCCTTACTCTCACAGATATTGTGGAGCGCACAGCAAGCAGCAATAACAATGGGGATATTCTTTTCGCTGAGGTCTGAGCGAGTCAGTAAGCTGCGCCAGCGCGCTTTTAAACGTCCAAATGCACATTCCACCACCATTCGGCACTTGCTCAGCCTGTAGTTGAACAGGTCCTGACTACTGTCCAGGCTGCCTGTGTACGGCTTCATGAGCCATGGCATTAAGGGGTAGGCTGGGTCCCCAAGGATCACGATAGGCATTTCAACATCCCCAATGGTCACTTTCTGGTCCGGGAAGAAAGTCCCTTCCTCCAGCTTTCGAAACAGACCAGAGTTCCTGAAGACGCGAGCATCATGTACCTTTCCCGGCCATCCCACGTTGATGTTGGTGAAACGTCCCTTGTGATTCACCAGGGCTTGCAGCAGCATTGAAAAGTACCCCTTGCGGTTTACGTAGTCGGTGGCTTGGTGCTCCGGTGACAAGATAGGGATATGGGTTCCGTCTATGGCCCCGCCACAGTTTGGGAATCCCATTTCAGCAAAACCATCCACTATTGACTGCACGTTGCCCAGAGTCACTACCCTTGCTATCACCAGGTCTTTCATTGCCCTGGCAAATTGGATCACAGCAGCCCCCACCGTAGATTTGCCCACTCCAAATTGATTCCCGACTGACCGGTAGCTGTCTGGCGTTGCAAGCTTCCACAGGGCTATCGCCACTCGCTTCTCAACTGTGAGGGCTGCTCTCATCTTGGTATCCTGGCGTTTCAGGGCAGGGGAAAGCAAGTCACAAAGTTCCATGAAAGTGCCCTTACGCATGCGAAAGTTTTGCAGCCACTGGGAATCGTCCCATACCTGCAGCACGATGCGGTCCCACCAGTCTGTGCTTGTTTCCCGGGCCCAGAATCGGCGTTCCACGGCATGAACCTGCCCCAGTGACACCATGATTTCCACATTGCTGGGGCCTGTGCCTTGTGAGAGGTCTATGTCCATGTCAATTTCCTCATCACTCTCGTCGCCGCGCTGCAATCGCCTCCTCGGCTGGTCCGGGTTTCGCCTTGGCATGTCCTGGCTCTGCATATACTCCAGGACAATGCGCGTGGTGTTCATAGTGCTCATAATTGCCGCAGTGATCTGAGCGGGCTCCATGATCCCAGTGCTAGCTATGGCACCTGGCTGGTCAGAAAAAAGGCGCGAAACTAGTATCTGGTGGACCAGGAGAAGGAGGGAGGACAGGAGGGAGGGAGGGCCGAGTGACGACATGGCGTACAGGTACAGGAACAGGGAATTAAAATCAAGAAAGGTGGCTGTGCATCAGGGAGAAACACAAACAACTGTCACACAGAATGGTCCCCCCAAAGATTAAACTGAAAACCCGGGCTTAGCAGGCCGTTGATTTCACGGAGGAAGGGGAAGCAAATGAATACAGAACAAATCTATTTTTTACATCTTAAGCTGGCAGCCGACGGTGCAGCATGAGTGATAGCCTCTCCAGTATGATGACGACGGTTACCAGTCATAATATACCATCGTCTGCCAAAAGGCAAGGGGCTGCTGCTGTGTAGCAATGCAGCCCCACGTCTGCCAGCCCCACGTCCGCCAGCACCCAGCATCGCCCTCGGCCTCTTCTGGGTGCTTAGCAGACAATACTGGGCAATTGGCAGAAAATAGTATATTACGACTGGTAATCATCATCATCAAAACAGTAGCATGTCTGCCCAGGTGGCCATGATTGACAGCCACTCCAGTACGATGATGATGGATACCAGTCACAATATACCATCTCCTGGCAAGGGGCTGGTGCAATGCAGCCCTACGGCTGCCAGCCCCATGGCTATCACTCATGCTACACCGTCTACCGCCAAAAGGCAGTTAGCAGCTGCTGCTGTGTAGCAATGCAGTCCCACGTCTGCCGGCACCCAGAGGACATATGGTGACGGTGAGCCCAGCTGAGCTGAGCGGGCTCCATGCTTGCCGTGGTATGTTGTCTGCACAGGTAACCCAGGTAAAAAGGTGCGAATCTATTGTCTGCCGTTGCTGTGACGAGGGGGGAGGGGCCTGACGACATGTACCCAGAACCGCCCGCGACACTGTTTTGCATCATCCGGGCATTGGGATCTCAACCCAGAATTCAAAGAAAAGGCGCGAAAGGCGCTTCTCGGCTCTCTGAGCTGTGGCGCAAACGTAGTATCTGACGGACTAGGGGAAGGAGGGAGGGGGGCCGAGTGACGACATGGCGTACAGGTACAGGGAATTAAAATAAAGAACGGTGGCTGTGCATCAGGGAGAAACACAAACAACTGTCACACAGAATGGTCCCCCCAAAGATTAAACTGAAAACCCTGGGCTTAGCAGGCCGTTGATTTGACGGAGGGAGGGGGAAGCAAATGAATACAGAGCAAATCTATTTTTTAAATCTTAAGACGACGGTGCAGCGTGACTGATAGCCCTCGGCATCTTTCTGGGTGCTTGGCAGCAAATACGGGGCGGTGTATGACGATGGTCTTCAGGCCTATTGCACAATCGGCTGCTCAGGGAAGACTCTGCTAACGTGCGATGACCCGACTTGTAATAGGCCGGTTAACAGTCATAATACACCATCTACTGCCAAAAGGCAAGCCCCATGGCTGCCAGCACCCAGATCGCCGATGAAGGCTACCAGTCTACTGCACCGTCTACCGCCAAAAGGCAGTTAGCAGCTGCTGCTGTGTAGCAATGCAGTCCCACGTCTGCCGGCACCCAGAGGACATATGGTGACGGTGAGCTCAGCTGAGCTGAGCGGGCTCCATGTTGTCTGCACAGGTAACCCAGGTAAAAAGGCGCGAATCTATAGTCTGCCGTTGCTGTGACGGGGGGAGGGAGGGGCCTGACGACATGTACCCAGAACCGCCCGCGACACTGTTTTGCATCATCCGGGCATTGGGATCTCAACCCAGAATTCCAAGGGGCGGCGGAGACTGCGGGAACTGTGGGATAGCTACCCATAGTGCAATGCTCCGGAAGTCGACGCTAGCCTTGTACTGTGGACGCGGTCCGCCGTCTAGAGCACCTAGAGCATTTTATGTGTGGACACACACAATCGGCTGTATACAACCGATTTCAATAAAACCGGCTTCTATAAATTTGAACTAATTTCGTAGTGTAGACATACCCTTAAGTCCTAGCCCTCTCCCACATATGTTCCCCTCACAAGTCCCTTCACCATGCTATGCCTCAGATTCCCCATCTGCATCCAGGAAATACTGATACCACTTTCCTTACAGGTGTGTTGTGAGGATTAACTCCTTACTGTCTGTAAAGCCCTTTAAAAGCCTCAGCTGGAAGTTGCTAAATGAATGCTAACAATGATTATATAGCTGCATGCTGTTCTCTCCATACTCTGCATTATGGATTTTATGTATTTAAAAAATTAATCGAAGCAAAAAAAATTTAAAAAGAGAGTTTACACAAGCCCCACCTGAGACTGAGAGCCAGGACATGCTAGCACATCGCCTTGCTGCAGGTGACTGAAGGAAAAGCGCTTAAGGATAAATTAATTATCTTGTTTTCTTGCTGATGATGCTTCACAGACTGATTACTCCTTGTATAGTTTATTTCAATGAACGACAGCTCTTAGGTTTTGACACGTCTGAGTCATATTGCTTTGTCTGGTGAAAATACCCATTCCTCTTCAGTGGGACTGTCAATGTTAATGCCTCCAGGTTACCCTTTTGGGGGAGAAGCAGGCACCCCGATTACCTCCCATGTCTCTCTTTGGGGTGTCGCAACCCTGTGGTCTGGTTCTGGGGTACAGCCCTCCAGCTGTGCCTTTTAGTGAGTCCACCCCTTTCACAGGGAAACAACAGTCCAAACCAGAAGAAAAGTCTTTCCTGCCCATGGAAAGGAGAGGGAAGCAGCAGTCTCAGTTCCCATTCCTCAATGTGAATGAAGGTCTGGCCTTGATCCTACGGGCATTTCAACAAAGAAAACCAGCCTGGCCCATCTTCTTCCTCAGAGAGCTCAGACTGGCAGGCAGCATTTGCAAGCTCTAGGGTCAATTAATGCCCTGGGCCCCCAGTGTGGGAGCTCTGGCCCCTGGCTTTACTCGCTTCTGGGTACCACCCCTCTCGTAATAGGGCCATCTGCCTGGTAGCCAGAAGCCACTCTGTGGAGCCCATTGCTACCAATTTCTCCCACCTTCACAGTCCCTTAATGACTCTCAGTCCACAGGTAATTAAACCACTCCCCTCCTGGGGGCCTATTTACTGAGTCCTTACACAGTGGCCCTCCAGGCCCCACTGCCAGAGCTATGTCCCAGGTGAAAGTCTCTAAGGCTGTACATGGCTGGAGTTCAGCCTCCTTCAGTCATCTGCCTTGTAGATCTCCAAACCCTTCCCTCAGTCAGGAGCTCTAGCAGGAGCCTCCAGCTCACTGCAGCTCCTCTTGTCACAGCTCCCTCACTGGCCAGTAAAGTCCCTGTCTCTGATCAATAACATTCATCGTCACATCTTCTGCAGTGCTCTCCCTTGACACTTGATATTCAACTATAAATTCTGTTTTTCAGTTGCTCATGAGGTAGGGATTCATAAGAACATAAGAAAGGCCGTACTGGGTCAGACCAAAGGTCCATCTAGCCCAGTATCCTGTCTACCGACAGTGGCCAATGCCAGGTGCCCCAGAGGGAGTGAACCTAACAGGCAATGATCAAGTGATCTCTCTCCTGCCATCCATCTCCATCCTCTGACAGACAGAGGCTAGGGACACCATTCCTTACCCATCCTGGCTAATAGCCATTAATGGACTTAACCACCATGAATTTATCCAGTTCTCTTTTAAACTCTGTTATAGTCCTAGCCTTCACAACCTCCTCAGGTAAGGAGTTCCACAAGTTGACTGTGTGCTGCGTGAAGAAGAACTTCCTTTTATTTGTTTTAAACCTGCTGCCTATTAATTTCATTTGATGACCCCTAGTTCTTGATTTATGGGAATAAGTAAATAACTTTTCCTTATCCACTTTCTCCACATCACTCATGATTTTATATACCTCTATCATATCCCCCCTTAGTCTCCTCTCTTCCAAGCTGAAGAGTCCTAGCCTCTTTAATCTCTCCTCATATGGGACCCGTTCCAAACCTTTAATCATTTTAGTTGCCCTTTTCTGAACCTTTTCTAGTGCCAGTATATCTTTTTTGAGATGAGGAGACCACATCTGTACGCAGTATTCGAGATGAGGGCGTACCATCGATTTATATAAGGGCAATAATATATTCTCAGTCTTATTCTCTATCCCCTTTTTAATGATTCCTAATATCCTGTTTGCTTTTTTGACCGCCTCTGCACACTGCGTGGACATTTTCAGAGAACTATCCACGATGACTCCAAGATCTTTTTCCTGACTTTTTGTAGCTATTCGAAGTGTGAACAGTCAGAAACAAACTCTTAGATGAAGATTTTCTAAAGGAGCTAATGATTTTGAATGACCAACCTGAGACACCTTAAAGAGGCCCAATTTTCAGTCAATGCAGAACACCCATGCTCGGAAAATCAGGAACTTTTAAGGTGTCATGAGTTGGGCACCCAAAACACTAAATAATTGTGAAAATCTTGACCCAAAACAGTTACACGACATGGCCTTGACCGGCCATCGGACAGGTCAATTTCCCCAGATTGGAAGTAAGATCTCAGATATAACCTATAACCTTAGTATTACTAATACAGATGATAATGATAGTAATGATTGCATGGTAAGCGCTGTCAGTATACTTGTCTCTGTAGAAAATCCAAAGGATGGAAGACTGCCTGCCTTAAGGAACTTGCAACCTAAGGTCCCAAACATGCAATAGGGCCCGTGTGGCTGCAGCCTTGCAGCTTCATAAAGCCCCATTGACTTCAGCTGGGCTCTGCATGGCACTCCCCTATGAGCCTCCTGGGAGCCTAAATAATTTGGGGCTTTTTTAATCTACACATTCCCTGAATTGGTGCCTTTGCTAGTTGGAAGGAACATTATTGTGTGTTAATCACTTGCATTAGGGTAGCATCTCAAAGCCCAAACTGAGCTCTGGGCTGCATTGTGCAAACATAGTGAGAGACAACCCCTGCCCCAAAGAGCTCACAGTCTAGACCAAGGGCGGACAAACTTTTTGACCTGAGGGCCGCATCAGGTTTCCGAAATTGTATGAAGGGCTGGTTAGGGGAGGCTGTGCCTCCCCAAACAGCCAGCCCCTGTCCCTCACCCCCTGATGCCCCCCCCCCCAGGACTTCTGCCCCATCCAACCCCCGTTCCCTGATGGCCCCCCCGGGACCCCTGCTCCATCCACGCCCCCTGCTCCCTGTCCCTGACCACCCCCGGACCCTCCACTCCTGACTGCCCCCTCACCCCATCCAACCCTCTCTTCTTCCTGACTGCCCCCCCGGGACCCTGCCCCCATTCAACCCCCCTGTTCCCCGCCCTCTGACCACTTGAACCTTATCCACACCCCCTGCCCACCACCCCAAACTCCCCTGCCCTCTATCCAACCCCCCCTGCTCCCTGCCCCCTTACCGCGCTGCCTGGAGCGCCCGCGGCTGGCGGCGCTACAGTTGCTCCACCCAGAGCACCAGGGCAGGCAGCCGTGCCGCCCAGGTGGAGCCAGTCACGCCACCGTGCAGCACAAAGCCGCACTGCCCGGCAAGAGCTCGCAGCCCCACCGCCCAGAGCATTGAGCCGGCAGCGGGGCGAACTGAGGCTGTGGGGGAGGGGAACGGCGGGGGCAGGGGGCTAGCCTCCCCGGCCAGGAGCTCAGGGGCCGGACAGGACGGTCCCATGGGCTAGATAGACCCTGAGAGAAAGGATGGATCATTCTCCTTGTGTTACAGATAGGGGGAGCTAATGCACCGAAAGACTAAGGCCAAGATCCTCAAATAACCTTTGTCATGTAACTGAACCCAGATCTTTGGAGTCCCAGTCTAACTCCTTAGCCACAGGGCTGGCTTTCCTCCCAGAGATTATATGTTTCCTTCTGTTCTCTTCACACATTTGCATATCATCGGTGGAAAAAACTAATTTTTGATAACCAGCTATTTAAAAAAAATAATTTCAAGTGAAATTTTTTCACTAGCTCTACTTTTCAGTAGTCCCCATAGTTTCTCTTTAGAGCCTAGGAACCACCTCATTTCACCCACAAAGGCCCCTCCCCCCAGTGCTAGACACTCATTTTGCTCAGATGGGTTCTAATGAGTGAATGAGGCTAAATCTGTATGCACAAGGCCAGCGTATTGCCTCTGCTCTGGACACTGCTCCATTTAAAATATGCAGAGCATCATGCAAGTGTTTAATCAAACCTGTCTCCATCCTGATCACATAATTACCATTAGAAAGAACAGCGGTGTGTCCCTGAACTGTAGATTGATGAGCCATCTGTAAACTGAAACAAAGAGCAGAAGGAAGCTTAATTGAATCAAATATTTAGAATACATTACACTCTATCTTCCAGTTATTCAGAGCCTGGCCTTCTCTTCAGACTTCTGTCCTGTGTGTCTGGAATTCATCACAGTTAACTGCATTTAATCCTGCAACCTTACTATAAAGTGACTGCTGATAACATATAATTATAGTTTAATTCAAGTGGTAAATCAGCTTTGGGGAATTTGTGGGAGCAATGGGGATTTACACTTTGATTAGGAGATAAAAAGCATGGTTCTTTTGTCCCCCTCTAGTAGGAGCATAGAGCCTGCTACTGCCTGTAAGGCAACAACCCCGATCCAGGAAAGTTGAAGCACGTTTTGGAGTCACAACGTCCGGAATTCAGCACGTTTTGGGGTCACAAGGTCTGGAGTTCACTTGACCAGGGGCATCATTGCACAAGCAAAGCTCCCAGTGCTTTCGAAGGAGTTATGTCTTTGGCATCAATGGGCACAAGAGCAGACTGTGGTTTTAGCAGTTTGGCACCCAAGAGTAAAAAGTGAAGCAAAAACAGAGCTGTGTCTGCAATCCTTACTCAGCTGAGTTGGGGTGGTGGGATATGCCCAAAGAAAGTGCCACAATGTCTATATTACTGCTTTTTATTACTTGTATTGCAGTAACCCCCAGAGGGCCCAAGCAAGGTCAGAGCCCCACTGTGCTAGGTGTTGTACAAATGGAAAGGGAATGGCAAAGTCTTACAGATTTTACCTAATGAGCTAATGAATCAAGGTGAAGTAATCTGTCTCACCAGCACAGCTGTGATCCCCTTTGTGGGACACTATGGCTCCCTCCGAAGTGCCAGACACAGGACACTAGGAACTCACAATTATCTGCAGCTTGGAAAAGACAAAGAACTGAACCAACAGCTCCAAACCTTAGAGGAAAACTCCCCTCTCCAGACCACGCTGGGCATCTCTCATTCTCAGGACCCGTTTCTAAGCCAGTCACAATCCAGCCCATGCACTGATATTACTGAACCAAGTGCAGCATACAGGACTGAGAATAATGATGCATATCAGAGGGGGAATTTGCTCTTTGGGAAGAGATCTTAGAAGCAATATAGTTCCCATTTGCTTGAGGTTGCTAGGTTAGGTTAGGTTGCTGTGTTCTCTTTATTCAATTAACCCCTGCCACATTCTTCACCCCTCTGATGGCTGCACATGTTTATCATGTGACTTTCCACTTTGTTGTATTTGGGCTGCTGCTCATAGAAGCTGATAGAGTGGGAAAGCTTATAATGAAAGAGCCCCTAATGATGCAGTGAATGGAGTACTGTCTAATAGAAACCTGCTGCTGGAGTCCCTAGTCATCAGGATCCTCCAGGGCAGGGGGAGAGGAGACACACAGGGGAGTAGTCTTTGCTGCTAGGCTAAAAAGAGCTTGACTGCTGGTCATAATATACATAGGAATGAGTTAATGGCCCCGGCCAATCTAACCAGTAGTTTGCTCCAGCTTGGGGATATGACACGTAGGCCAGTGCATTGCTAGCTGGGGGTGCCTCTTGCATTCTCTCCAGTGCTGGGAAGAAATCCAGACCTATTGCCTGCAGCAGCAATGGGCAGGTGGAGTAGTCCAGGGTGTATTTTAGAACACCACTCCCTTCTTAATCTAGACAAACCCAGTAAGAATCTCATCCAATGCCCAAAACTCCCATTAACTTCCCTGGCTATTGAATCTGGCTCTAGGTTCCTCATGTTCTCTTCCATAACACCTGAGTCAAAGAGGGCAGGGCTGGACCCTTACTATTGTACATTTAAGGAAGCAGCCTCAGTGTGACTGAAGTAAAAACCTCAACTAATATGAAGAACCCTACACGTCCCAGGCTCAGAACTCCAGGCGCGGGTCCCAAAATAAATGCTTTTCTCTACCCTGCACACTCTTCACCCCAACACTCTAGCTACATAAATAAACAGCAGCATCAACCTACAGATGGGCAAACCAGGTTCGATTAGATGAAGTTAGAACTCACACCCCAGAGCGCCAACCCGGTCTCAGAAAGATTCAGTGGACTTTGCTTTCACTGTTTTTCATTCTCTTTGTGGCTGCTGTACTGTGGGAGGACTGACTTGCTACCAGTTCCTCTGCTTTTCATGAGATTTCCAGCCCCATCACAAGCAGGAAGGATCAGAGAGTAGCTGACAAAGTCTGTGCTCACCAGATTTTCAGACACGAGAGCGGTGGACATGGCTGAGATTCCCATCAGGGGGCCGTGGACTTTGATGGAATTAGTCATGCTGGCGTAAATCTGAGATTGCAACCTGGGCCATGTTAATAAAACAGGGAGATGGGGAATAAATCAAAGCACTGGTGGAAAGATTTATTCTGTCTTGTCTCTGAGCAATCAGACAACATCAAATACGCAGTGAATTCACTTCCATCAAATGCTATGCTGGATTTGTTCCAGATCATCTAATTCTCAGCAGGTTAAATGCAGGAGTTAGGGTAAAATATTATCTGCTGCATTTTCACATTATCCATGGCACAGTATCTTGCTTATGTCATAAGTACAAGAAGGTGCATCCCTGACACTGTAAAAACACACGCTTCTGTACAGCTGTTTGGCTGATTTCCACAACAACAGAATAGGAACTAAAGGTGGAAATTCCCTTTCTTCTCTTGTTGTGCACAGCTGTTCCCTAGCCTGCTGCATGCCACCCCAGAGGTAGCTGCATTTATTAGTGCTGTATGTACTGCACTTTACATTCTTTGTGATTTGACTCAGGATGAAAGTTATTGTATAAATACAAAGCATTCCCCCTGAATAACTCCAATCACACAGAAATTGGTCCCATGCATTTGCAGCTACTCGTGGGTTCTAAATAACCTGTTTTATCATAATAATTTTAAAGGTGCCACTTTGAAAGAGGAAATGAACAAATATATAACATGTAAAAGGCGGAAATTAATGTATGATTTCAAACAAGTTATTTATCTACCTCTTTGCCTCAGCACAATACTGTAGGGAAAAGCACATAACTAGCTACTTTAATATTTATTCCGATTATATGAAAAGTAAACATTACTGATAAGTCACTGCTTTCCAGGCTAAGATTTCATATTGTAGACTGCTTTAAATTAATGCAGAAGCAAACATTATCTTTTCCTGTTATTCATCTATTTCCCTAATGAGTTCCAAGCAAATTGTGCCTACTTATATTTTATGATTTTAAATAATTAAAACATTTTATGAAAACAACTAAAATTCTCCCCAGCGTTAGCAGAAAGATTATTGATTGAGCGGGTCTCAATGAAAAAACGTATTGTTTTAGTTTAAAGGCTCATAATTTTACTTCTACTTACCTACTAAAATTAAAGAAATCCAGTGCTTTTCTTACAGTGGTGTTATGTTGGGTAGGGATTTTTTGACCATCAGAAACTTGCAACATTTTTTGACATTGCAACATTAGATTTGCAGAAGACAGTTAATGTGTCTTTTCACCGATGTTACCAGTAAATAGTAAGTCTAAGTGGAGCATATACTTACAATAATATGGCATTTGTTAACCAGAATAACAACCTGCAACATGTTAAAGTGTTAAGAGTTTGACTAAAATCCACAGGCAGAAAGATACCCACACGAGGAGCCCAGCTTTCAAATGGGAGCTCCTTTACCAGACACCACAATCCTACCTCTTGGGTCTGAGTCTCTAGCCCAGGGGTCTCAAACTCAAATGACCACAAGGGCAGCATCACTGACACCCCCACTTGCTGCCCCTGGCCCTGCCCCCACTCTACCCCTTCCATGAGGCCCCGCCACTGCCCCGCCTCTTCCCTGCCCCCATTCCAACCCCTTCCCTGAAGTCATCACCCCAACTCTGCCCCCTCCCTGCCCCCAGGGAGTGAAGGAGGGGTACAGGGTGTGGCGGGGGCTCAGGGCAGGGAGTTGAGGTGCAGGAGGTGTGCAGGGTACGGCAGGGGGCTCAGGACAGGGAATTGGAGTGTGGGGTGCAGAAGGGGAGAGTGGTGCGGCAGGGGGCTCAGGGCAGGGAGTTGGGGGTGTGGAGTGCAGGAGAGGTGCAGGATGCAGGCTCTGGCCCGGCGCCACTTACCTAGAGCAATTCCAAGGTGGCAGCACCACGCACCGTGGCCAGGGGGAGAAATGGCACTATGTGCTGCTCCTCCAGGTACCTCCCCCAAAGCTCCCATTGGCTGCGGTTCCCCGTTCCCGGCCAATGGGAGCTGCGAGCGCACCGAGCCCTCTATACGCTCCCCACCCCCGTGCCCGGAGCTGCAGGGACATACGGTAGTTCCAGCTGCTTCAGGAAGCAGTGCGAGGCTCGCAGCGACACGGGGTAGGCAGAGGGGTGGGAGGGAGTCCACGGGTGGGGGGGGGGCGC
Organism: Trachemys scripta elegans; assembly: GCF_013100865.1. NCBI lineage: Eukaryota > Metazoa > Chordata > Testudines > Emydidae > Trachemys > Trachemys scripta. The sequence continues at coordinate 63,278,152 of NC_048304.1, read as the reverse complement.
AGGGAGCTTGGCAGGCCAAAGAAAAGAACCCCGCAGGCCGCAATCGGCCAGTGGGCCACATGTTTGAGACCCCTGCTCTAGCCAGGCACATTGTCTGTGACATCAGTAGGAACAGGATTGGGCCCAAATCAGGGCCGGCTCCAGGCACCAGCGTAGCAAGCTGGTACTTGGGGTGGCACATGGAAGGGCGGAGACAGCACCTCCGGCTCTTCGGCGGCAATTCGGCAGCGGGTCCCTCTCGGCGGGAAGGACCTGCTGCTGCATTGCCACTGAAGAATGAAGTGGCGGTGGTAGAGTTGCAGCGGAAGTGCCGCAGATCGTGATCGCGGCTTTTATTTATTTATTTATTTATTTATTGGCTGCTTGGGGCACCAAAAACCCTGGCGCTGGCCCTGGCCCAGATATCAGCAGTTAGGTTTGTACATGCCTGACAGTGTGCTCCAATGGATAGGGGCACTGGATTGGGAATCAGGAGACCCAGTTCTGTTCCCAGCTCTGCCACCGACTTACTGGGTAACCTTAGGCAAGTCACTTCACCACTGTTCCCTCTCCCACTCTTTTCTGTCTTATTTAGATTATAAGCTTTTGGGGATAGTGACTGTCCCTTACTAGGTGTCTATACAGCACATAGCGTCCTGATCCTGGTGGAGCTTGACTGAGGTGCCACTGTAATGCAAATAAATACATAGTAATAATAACACTGCATCATTGGTATTACAATAGCACCTAAAGGCCCCAGCAGAGATCAGGATCAAACAGTGTCAGGCGCTGGTGATCCCTGCTCCATAGAATTTACAGTCTGGCTGAAATTCTCCTCTCCCAAACTCTCAGAAGTTTAGAGGCGAGACTTCTCTGACCCCAACCAGGGAAGGCCACTGAGCTGTAGGAGACCCCAGTTTGAGGTCTCTGCCCTCGTTTCCTATGGAAAAGCCCTGTAGAGTTTAATAGGAAATTAGAATCTTTCTACAGACCTTTGATTTAACCACTTCCAGTCTGAATTTGTCTAGCTTCAGCTTCCAGCCATTGGATCACGCTATATCCTTGTCTGCTAGATTGACGAGCCCATTATCAAATATTGATATTTGTTCCCTGAATAGATACGTATGGACTCTGATGGAGTCACTCCTTAGTTTTCCTCTTTGTTAAGCTAAATAGATTGAGCTCCTTGAGTCTATTGCTATAAGGCAGATTTTCTAATCCTTTAATTATTCTTGGGGCTCTTCCCTGAACTCTCTCCAATTTATCAACATCCCTCTTGAACTGTGGACGTCACAGCTGTACACGGCATTCCAGCAGCCAAATACAGAGGTAAAATAACCTCTCCGCTCCTATTCAAGATTCCCCCATTTCTGCATCCAATTATTATTGGATCAGATTAGCCCCTTTTGGCCACACTGTGGCACTGGGAGCTCATGTTCAGCTGATTATCCACCATGACCCCTGATCTTTTTCAGAGTCCCCCATCTTGGAGTGACGTCCAGCAGAGAGCCTCCTTCCGTGGGATGTTCCCCTCCATGTCCACTTTGTCCATAATTCATTCCACAGAGGACATGGATTTTGAACACTTGTCCTGGAAAATACAGACAGGACCATCGACCTTAACTTTCTCCCTCTGGCTCAGGCATTGGAAAAGGACTGTCTCCCCTGCCAGTTGCCATCCAATGGCATCCCCTGTGGCAGGGACAGTCACTGCCTATATTAGGGAAGTGCATAACGTATGCAGAGTTATCTTTTCATGTAATTTAGCAGCTCTGTGTAAGTAGAAGAAGCCAGCACCATGCCGCCTCCCAGCTCTGCAGATCAGTGGTGAGTCATGGCTTTGCTGTGAACCTGCATTGGACCAGACATTAGGAACCAGTGGTCAAAGGTCCTGATCAAAAGCCCATTGAAGTCAATTTAAAGACTCCTAGTGACTTCAGTGGGCTTTAAACAATAGGACCACTGTTTTTCTGCTGTCTCCTGGAACCTGATTGCCTCTGGAAAGCCATCTTTTAATTCCTTACTCTCTAGCATCAGAGAACAGTGATGCCCCCAGGAGGTTGTCTGGAGAAGCTGGGGGGAGAACTGCCCTGAGTCTTTGTCTGTAGGAAACATTCTAGCTGGTTGAGAATCAACATTTAGCTGGAGCGAAGGCTGGGCACAAATCTGCTCTCTGGTGTTCTCTAGTAAGTAAGGTCCCTACCATGGCACTTTACGACAGGCTTTGCACAATCAAGCAGGCCACCTCTTCACTATAAAGATAAACTAGAAATAGCCCCTAGGTTGAACCCCCAAACTACTCACATGAAGTCTGGTGAAGCTACCTAACTTTCACCTCAGCTTTATCATCCCTACACTTTTGAATTGCATTGGGGTGAGAGGAATTAAGGTCTGTCCAAAGTGCTGGAATAAGAATTGAAAATGGATATTTTAGCGGCTCCAGGATTCCATTTGGCTGACTTCTTGGTAACTAATTAGTTCTTGGAATTAAGCCATTCCACTTTAAATTCTTCTTTGTTTGTGGAGAGGAAGACCTTGGACTTTCACTAGGGGGAAGAAGAAAACCAACCACATTTCAGACACAGAGAAATATCTTCCTTAGATACAAATCAGAGGCTCAAGTGTCTAAAAACCAGGAGGATTTTCCTAAAGCATTGAGTGGATATGTATATTTTAAGTGCTGTAATGCTGTTTCTGATTGCATTTTTCTCTCTCGCACTTTTGAAACAGAAGGAAGACCCAGGACTCTGACAAACATGACCTCAGTTAGTTTCATCAGACTAAGAACAACATTTCTTAATATACCCAAGATTTATATGGCTGCTTCCTGCAGGTCCTTAAATCAAAGCTTCCACTCCACAAGTGAGGTACGGAACTACGCACTTTGCTCATTTTATCCTTTGAGTTTAAAAAAAAAAAAAATCAAAAACCCAACTCTCCCATCTGCTCTACTAGAGCAGATGACATGGGTGGATTCTGGGCAGCACATACTGTGACAGCATAGGTGTGTACACAGGGTGTGCTGGGTGTGCAAATGGCCCCACTCTCCCAGCGCCGCAAGCCACGAGGTCCGTGCTCCCGGACCGGAGTGCCTGGCTGAGCGCAGCAAGCCGCCGGCCCCTCCCCTGCCTTTCCCCCTTCCCTGGAGCCATGCCACCACGCATGCAGCACTCTGGGGGCCGGGGCTGCACGCTCTTGCGGGGTAGTGTTTGGCTCCGGGGGGAGGCAGACTCGCTCCCCGCTCATCCGGAGCCATGCCGCCACACGCGCAGCATTCTGTGGGGCAGGGCTGCTTGCTCCCCCAGGGCAGACATGCTGCTAGGAGCCTCATGGTAAGGGGTCCCGGGGGGGGGGGGGGGGGGGGGGGTACAGGGGGGGGGGGCAGTGGGGAGGGGGGGGCGGGGGGCCCCCCGGCGGGGGGGGGGGGGCACTGGGGGCCCCGGCAGGGGGGGNGGGGGGGGGGGGGGGGGGGGGGGGGGGGGGGGGGGGGGGGGTTGTATGGGTCAGGAGTTCCGGGGGTCCTGTCAGGAGGCGGGGAGTGTTTGGATATGCATGGGAGTCCTGGGGGTCTGGCTGGGGGTGTGGATAAGGGTTGGGACAGGTAGGGGGTAGAGTCCTAGGGGGGCAGTCAGGGGACAAGGAGCAGAGAGGCTTAGATAGGGAGTGGGGTTCTGGGGGGCTGTTAGGGGCAGGGGTCCCAGGAGGGGATAGTCAGGGGACAAGGAGCAGGGTTGGAGGTTCTGAGGGGGGCAGTCGGGGGGGAAGTAAGAGGGAGTGGATGGGGGCAGGACGGGGGCGGGGCTAGGGCAGGGATCCCTGGGTGCACACCCTAATGAAATGTGCTGTGCACGCCTATGTGTGACAGTGATTTTGAAAGGAAATCTTAAACATTGGCAGTGTGGCATCCAGGACGGTTGTATTGTATCTGCTTGCTGGCTAAGGTGGGTGAGGTGCTGTATTTATGATCTCACTCGGATTCTGTGCTTGAAGAAGAAATTCAGGCAGCATGAGCAGAGACCACTGTGGAAGTGGGGTGGAAAGGAAGAGTGTTGGAAGAAAAATTACACTGGCTGCCCTCTGGTGGCTAAGATCTTAAATAGCACGTTTCATGTATGTTTTTAATGGGCCAGACTTTCGCTAGGACTCAGCACCCTCGTGGCATTTTTGCCAGACTTTCAAGATTTTCACCCAATGTCCTGGACTTCTTAGAAAACCTGGCCATGTGTTTTGGTGCCTCATTGGAGTGGAGCAATTCTGAGAATTCAGCCCTCACTGAGGGTTCAGAGCTCATTTGAAGATCTTGCCCCATACAGCAAACTTAGCATTAGTGTAAGGAGAAGCTGCGTGAACCTCACACTCTTTCAATGCAGCATGCTCACTTCTCGTCTAGCATGCACTGCTTACAGCTAGCCAGCACACAATACTTATCTTGATACATATATTGGGGTATGAAGAGAAATTACAAGACTCCATCAACACCTTAGTGCACTCCCCGTCTTATTCTGCCAATCAGGCCAGGCTGTGATGCCCGTGCTGAAACCGGCACCACATTTAGAATTAGCTGCCAAGGGAGAATGTGAAATGAGCTCACTCCTGCCTGAAATGTTTCCCTATATAAAGGCCTAGCGGAAGAAGGTTGCATCAGGAGAAGATCTGCCTTTGAACCAGAATTGCCACAGTGAGGGATGTGAGTTTGAGGAAGAGGATGCAATAGTTAGGGCTGCGATGTAGCAATAAATAAGCCAACTTAGTTGGCAAGACCCCACGCATTGAGCACTCCTATCAACTAGCACTAGGAAGAAGAATAAACAGGTAAGGATAAAATATACACACTCCAGCCAAACTATACGTAAAAGCCCACTGCAAACCAGTTTGAATGCCAAACTAGAGAGGACCTTATGCTGCAAAAGCTTAAACCTCAGCTCAAACTGAAAGGTCCTGCACCTCCTGCAAGACAAAATGCTCCACCAGATTTTCCTTGGCCTCTCTCAAACATACAGAAACGACCCAGTAGCAAATACTAGGCCAAGAGAATACAGCCAGCTAGAACCACAGCAGTGCTGTGTTTATTGCTTGTTGTTAGTTAAATACACTCTCCTAAAAGCTTCCTCTGGAAACACTAATGACCCATCCAGACACCCGGTCAACCTTACCTGGTGCTGTCTTCTACCACGGAGGGATCAGTGACTTGCTGCCTCCTTCCATATGTCCTATATGTACAGCCAACAGTCCAGCTCACTATTTTCATGGTGATAAGGCAGAACTACTGCTTCCTAAAATCTTGAATGCCCTTCATGGGGTGCAATGTTAAATTGTCCCCACACAATCGATGGCCAAATGACCAGCCACGAGCCATTCCCTGCTGCAGACAGCTTTTGTCTGACATAGAGAAAAAACAACCACTCCCGCTGAGAAAGAAAGTCAGAATGGCTTCTACTAACCCTAACCGTCCCTTGACCACTTGGGGTAATCTCAGCCAACCAGAGAACCAGAAATGACACCATATGATTTTCATGGCCAATTGTAAACCACCTAATGTGCTCAAAATTCAAAAAAAGCAATGCTAAAATGGTCAAATTTGACCTTAACACCAAATAAGCTATGGGAAATTTTGTTGCAAAATTTTGAAAACTTAGTGTAATCACTTCCATTTTGTGAATGTAAAGAGTGGTTTTAATGAAAATATTTATGCCTGTGGAGCTAGTTGCTATTAATAGCCCATTTCCCAAAGAGGTAGGCCCATGACATTTAAACTCAAGACACATTTGAGTGATGGAGGAGTGAGCACACACTGCTACCTAATCAAAAATCCCAGTTTATGCAGGCAGACTCTTGCACCCCCGAGGAGCTGATTGCTGGATTAGGACCTAAATTGGTAACTGCTGAGAATTTTTCCAGACAAGGTACAGCTGTGTTGTGATGAGGGTCAGTTGCTATGTTGCAATACCATGCCAGACCTGGGTAATGCAACAGTAAAGTACCATTGCAATGCCCTCATGTTGTGATGGAAGGCCATACTTTTAAGGTAATGCCACCACAGGCTGCACTTAGATCAGAGCATGAGAGAGCTTTCCATCGTGCAGTATTGCCAACCTCAAGCATTCAAAACTTAGGTGTCAGGCTGCACCCATCAGGAGATTGGCTTAAAAATCTTTTTAAACCAATGAATGTTGTTGTGTTCTGGTTTCTGAGTCTTTAGGGTACATTCGCTTCACATTTGCAAACTTTTCACCGCACCCCGGAGGGCTAGCACTTCCTTTTTCTGAACGAAAGCTGAGATGCTCATGCAATCTCTTGATTTCAATATCTGGAGTGTCAAGAAAAAACACCAAGTATCACGGAGCTCGCAATTAAATGAGAGATGGCAACAAGGCCGCATCCTGCAATGCAGTGTCACAAAGAGATGTCTTCACAGTACCCAAGACGTTTTAGCATACTCCAAACCAGAACCCCAGTTCTTCAGTGAGCTCTGTGTGGGCAGGGTCCCTTCATGCACAGGGATCCAACACATACATGGAGCTTCCCACAAGAGCCAGACCTTACGTTTGCAGGGTGAGGTAACAGCATCAGGCCCAGAACTATTGGGTTGGATGGTGTCACTGAGCTCCATGGTCTCCTGCATTATCCAAGGAAGAACATGAGGTAATGTGAAAACCTGGGGAAATGCGCACTGAAAGAAAACCTCCCCAGACTAAAGCTGTAGGAAGTTTGTTCGCTAGGGGAATATTTTTTCCCCTGACATATTAAAAACTGATGCCAGTGGCTCAAGATCTGGCTTAACTGTGTTGAAAACGTTTAAAAATAACTCAACAAGCTCACGTAGTAAGACAATGGAGCCTGAGCAACAGCAAAGTGCCACAGAAAGAAAGAAGCTGCTTCAGCATTTTAGAATATTCCTGAGGGAGAGTCAAAAGGGAAAACAGAACGACCACCAGATGGCACAATTGCTCCATACAGCCAAGCTGGACAGCTCTGTGCATCTTGTAGCAACCAGCTTTACTCCTAAAAAAAGAAGGGCCAGTTCCCAAACCTTGAAAGTGTGTCACATTCCCAAGAGTGCGCAGCCAGGCCCTGCACCTGCAATCGGCTCTGTGCAAGAGACTGCTCATGCCCGCATCAGGTATGGCTACTCTGCAATTAAAACCACACAGCTGGCCCATGCCAGCTGACTTGGGCTTGGCTAAGGGGCTGTTTAATTGCAGTGTAGATGTCTGAGGTGAAAGGGTCCCAGAGCTCAGGCTCCAGCTTTAGCCCAGAAATTTACACTAAAATTAAACAGCCCCTTAGCCTGAATCAGCTGGAACGGGCCAGCCATGAATGTCTAATTGCAGTGTAGACCTATCAACCGTTCCAATATCACTGACTAGTCCACTCAAAAAATGCTGCTTTAGCAGGGGGCAGATGAAAGGTGTCTTAACGCATTCAAAAAACAACAACAACCCACCAATGTAATATCTATTCTTTAAGCACGGCAGGTAGCCTTCAAAATGATTCTGACAGCAAAAATACACGTATCAAATAAAGATGTGATTTTGGCTGGTTTTTAATAACACTACTATGGAAACCTATGGGGATAAAGTTCATTAGCTACTTGCAAGTTGCTGCCTTCACCCAACTCACGTGAACAGTCTTGGCTGCAGATGCAACGTTTGTAACCAGCAGAACGCCACATGCCTAGATTCCTTCATGAAACACACCCAGTCAGGGCACTGAGCTTTTATAAGAGAAGTGGTATAGTACTTGACTGTTTTACATGCTTGAATATACTTGTTAGCTGTAAAATAATCACCCAATGGCAAACAGTACCACAGGAACTCAGCAATGAACCACCACCTGAGCCTGTTGGTCCTGCCCACAGATCCAGGGCTGGGTGCACCTTTAAAAACTGATGAATTCTGCGGCTTTTGAGTATTTATGCTAGGATCATCAGCCCACAGATTTTTAGAGCAACATTCCCTGTTGATATCAGTGGAAAATTTTGCTTTTAAAAAAAACGGATGGGTAGATATGGCCCATAAAGAACAGTGACACTCAAATGTTTGATGGGGAGACAAATCCTAACCACTTGTGGTCTTTAAAGATCCCTCTGTACTTTTCATAAGGTAAATAGCTAAGGGGACAGGTGTAGCCAAATTCTAATTTATATAACTATATTCTACCTAAATTTTTCTATATAGTTTTAATTGGTTTGTATTCTTCATCTCCTGATGTGTTGGGTACAGCATTACTGTGTGCAGTTCCTTTCCAGCACAGAGGTGGCTGCATTTCAGCGGTAAGTAGTATGAGAGTGTCTTAAACAGCAGGTGCGGTAATTGCTTTAGCCTCTAGAAAGCACTTTGGCACTTTCCAGGATGACAGCAATTCTCCAAAGTGCAATTCCCAGATCATGCAAAGAAAGACACACGCATGCCTAACTTCATGCCCTGTCGACTAGTGCCATTGCTAGCTTACTGACCCCCAGCACATGCAGTAAGGCTTTGCAGAAGTAGGATCTAAGTCAATATTTCTAGAACTGTCCCCCTCGTCCAAGATGAAATTGCAGCTGTATAATTCAGTTTGCTTCTTTATGGTCAGTAGATCAATGGAGAAAACAATGAGGGTTGCTGCCATATTCTGAGCAGAAGCAGCATTCCTGTTCCACCCCTCGCAGCAAGCACAAATGCTGGTTCACGCAGGCATAGGAGCAGGTAAAACACCTGCAGTCTCTTCCCAGTAGTTTCAATGTCTGCTCCTTGAGTGGCTATTGCCTGAAGCCCTGCACATCCTAGATCTCTAGCTCAGCATGATATAGTCATACAGACAAGACCATAAAACCTAGCTATTAGTTTTCAATCCAAAATCATTCTGTTGAGCAGCTAGTCCAGGAAGGAAGCTGAGCAAGCCTGAAATCTTATTTTAAGGTGCAACTCACCAGTTCCACTGCAGCTACTAACAGGTACATTTTTAACCCACGGACTGCACGCTCTTGGGAGGAAGCGTTCTTTAGTAGTTAGAGTAGCAAGCTGGACATTTGAAGTCTTCCTTTTATTCCCAGGTCTACCAGCCCACTGGGTGTTTGAGGCTCAGCATTCATAAAATGCTCAGAGATGTCTGAATGAAAGGAGTTGCATGTAGGCAGTCCTGTGTTCATTTCAAACATAGCAGGTTGCTCAGAAATGGTGAATGCCACAGTGCACAAAAATTAAATGCACACTAAGTATGAGACTAGTCCGATTTTCCACAAATCCACAGCCGCTGCGCCTGCAAACACAGCTAGCAACAGCTCTTCTCTCTACTGGCTCATATGGGAACTCCCCCCCCCACCCGCCCCATGCCCTCACCTCCCAAAAAAACATTTCCCTGCAGTTTGGCACATTTAGTGTTTAGAAGTAAAACCACAAAGTTAGGAATAATTCAAACAGGACAACAGCATGTAAACAGGTTTCAGAGTAGCAGCCGTGTTAGTCTGTATCTGCAAAAAGAACTGGAGAACTTAGAGACTGCTTAACTGTGCACAAGGGTCACTATTAAATTGCAAAAAGCCAGCAGTCTACAGCCAGAGAAACTAAAACTATATGGGCAGGCTTAGAATAGCAAAAGCTTCCCAACCTTTTACTGCTTTTTGTTTGACTTTGACACAGGCAGCTGAGGATTGAGCTTCAACTACTGCCCTGCAATCACAGGAACTTAGTCATACAGCAAAAGAAATTAGTTAACTCAATTTTTAGATTTTTTTTTTAATTTTACTCTGAGCCCAGCTGTGAGGCCAAAATTAAAACAAAGAACAAAAGGTATCAAAATGGTCTGATTGGGACTTAATTCACTTTGAGGCCCAATGTTTGTGACATGTGATGGTCACTTTAGTGGGATGTATTGCTTCCACTTCCTCTTTAGGTGGCAAGAATTAGAAATAGGAGGGCAAGAACCTTTGTCTGTATTCATGCCCTTGTTCCCAAGCAAAAATGCCTATTTCCCCAACTTGTTCTGTGAATAACCAGGCCTGCAAAAGTGAATGAGCATGCTGAATCAAACACCTATTTGTATGCATGATTTTGTAGTAATTTGCTCAGCTTTCATTACTACAAAAATAAGATCACTTTAGAATAGATTCAAGTCCACCACTGTACCTGATAGGCTACTATTTGCCATAAGCAGTACAGGGTCACCAACAGAAAACATTGGGGGCACATGGCTCACTCTGCAGCGGCTGCCTTGTGTGAAGAATGCTCAGCAACAAGAGCAGAGATGAGGCCTGTGCCCCAACACCTAACCCCATCCCCCCATCCATAACCAGGAGTGTCTCGTTCTGAAAATTTTAAAGTAACCGATGACTAATTGTTTCAGGTGAAACTAACTAAGCCCTGCAAGACCTGCTATCTCACCCTTCAGTGTGAACATCCTTACTTTACTGGAGTATAGCGTGCAAACAGGTTCCATTCCAGCTCTGGGAGGTGGAGACCAAATGCTGCAAGTTCCATAGATAGATGTAGGGTGACCAGATGTCCTAGTTTTATAGGGACAGTCCCAATATTTCTTATATAGGTACCTATTACTGCCACACACTCCCATCCTGATTTTTCACACATGCTCTCTGGTCACTCTAGATCAGAGATCCGCAACCTTTGGCACACAGCTCTCCAGAGTAAGCACCGTGGTGGGTCGGGCCGGTTTGTTTCCGTGCCACATCTGCAGGTTCAGCCGATCGCGGCTCCCACTGGCTGTGGTTCACTGCTCCAGGCCAATGGGCCCGTGCCGCTTCCCGCAGCCCCCATTGACCTGAAGCAGTGAACCACAGCCAGTGGGAGCCGCGATCGGCCGAACCTGCGGACGCAACAGGTAAACAAACTGGCCTGGCCCACCAGGGTGCCTACCTTGGGGAGCCGCATGCCAAAGGTTGCCAATCCCTGCTCTAGATATATGTGCACAAATCCCATTGACACCATGATGAGTTGCACAGGTATTCATGAGGGCAGTATTTATCCTGGAGTGTCAATGGATTTTGTATATAAAAACAAAAAAAAACAAAAAAAAACAAAAAAAAAAAACAAAAAAACTATCCAGCAGAGAACTCTACTCCCAAGAGCTTAGTCTGTTTTCCCTAAGTCCATGTGTGGAGCAGGGAACCCAATGCACACTGAGGGGGCAACTCTTCACTTCCCAGATATTCAAGCTAGCTTTTTGAGAAGTGCCTCAGAGATTTGAGCATTTAGGGTCTCTCTGTACACTGGTCTATAGCTAAAAGAATTACTGCAGAAGTCCGTCTTTAAACCAGTTTAATGAAAATACAAGGCTTATGTGTATCATCTTAAAGTCACCAAGGTAATTACGGGAAGAGTAACAAGTTATATGCCTTAGTTCAGCTCTAATCTGATGTTTTATCATCTTCCCTTCCATACCAGGTAATACTCAATGTAAAATACTCTTATCACAAGAAGAGTACATTTGCCATAAAAAGGAAGCCACCCTACTGACTATGGTGACTAGTAGGAAATGCTAGTAATTATTTAAATAGCTTAAATCTACCACATTGCTCTTTAGTACCCCAGAACAGATGCTGTCTTCCAGGCTGTTCCTCCCATCTAGTAGTGTAAATTCAGATGTACACCAATGTGGCTATATAGTGCAAAGCACGTAAAATGTATGCCAGGGGAAGAATCTCCCTGAGACAGCCCCCTGAAGGAGGGGGAGCCCCCTTTAGCAGCATGTGACTGCATTTTCTAAATATATGCATATACATTTATCTTATTTATAAGTCCCCAAATTCAGAACTAGAATTGTGACCTTAAAGTCAGTCTTTGCATCTCCATGTTAGGAGGATCACTGCACATGCATTTCCAGTATCCCTTCTAGCAAGGTTCTCTTCCACTTGGAGCTGTATTCTAATACCTAGGAAATCTTTTTAGCACTTGCATTACTGCAACAACTTCAGGAGTTACCACATTTAATCACTGATACTTGCCAAGAACTGTAACATCAAAGGAAAAATGCAAACTTTATCTCCTATTTCTCACTCTAAGGATTAAAGTAAATCACTGTATCTTTCACACATTCTAAATAGAAGCTTAGCATACTCCTGCTCACATGGCCAGTTGATTGCACTGAGTGGGCCTCCACTCTGCAGCCAGACACTAGTGGGAGATGTAGGGGGCATTTTTCAAGTCCGACGGTGTAGTGAGTGTATTGTACTCTCCAGACCAGTAGGCACAGAGTACGGGACAAAATGCACTTGGTCCATGGAGGGACAGGAGAACTGGAGAATATGGAAAGAGGACCTTGTCGTACCACAGCAATAGATCAAAAGGTGAGGTTCACTGGCTCCTAAAGGAGTTCCCATCCAATTGTCCTCAGCAGAAACCTGCTTGCTTCAACATGGGTCAAAAGGACTGGGCCCATAACGGAAGCTCACTATCACTGATGACCAAGGTGTGTGGCACTACAATGATTTTATAAGTAAACTAAAGCTCACTGAGCCCTATCAATAGCTAAACTCTTAAAATATTTGGAGGCACAAATATGTGTGTGTATTTGTTTTATTCATAATTTGCGTTGTCTTGGGATACCAAAAGTATTTCTAATTAAGGTGATTTAACAAAATTGCTGACCTCATTTCAAAACATCCACTGATCCATTTCTCATTCAATGGCAATATCAAAATGTTAAAAGGAACATAAAAACAAACATGCACACAACTGTACAGTTTTCATAAAGGTCTATTTCATTATTTGTGGGTAGCGCATTAAACAGTTAAATACATTTAAATAATGTATAAGTGACTGCACTAATGCAGAATTGATAACTAGATAGGTAACCAATTTAACTAGAAACCAGCTAACAAGTAACTGTCTAAAATACTTTGAATACAGCTCTTGTTCTAGGTCATCCCTGTTGGGATGAAAAGCCTGCTGATCACACTGGAAATACATTTTTAAGGCCAAATTCTTCTGATATCCCTTCCTTGCAGCAGTTCCTTCGGCTGTTTCAAGCTTCCAACTCCAGACCAAGACCAAGTTTATGACCTCCAGAATTGATGCTCTTCCCATCTACCAGGGCGGAGAGTGTAAGCTTCACACCTTAAGATTAAAACAATCCTGTGTTAACATGTAATCTGAAAGTACTAACTATTGTGTCAATCAGCAATTCTTTGTTTCATCACAAGTCCAAGTTAAATTGTAATTACTTTCCAAGGTAATAATTCAATAGCAAAGCAAGTTTCTAAAGCAATTTCCACTTACGTACATCAACTCCATTCAGCTTTTAAAATAAAGTTGTTGTTCAGCTTAATTTTGTACAATTGTAGGTACCAAATGACTATCTGGGGGCCATGTAAAATGCAACTGCTTCACACAGAAGCAAAAGGTAGGATTAGAGATACTGCACAAGATGTTTTGTTTGGGCAAAAATACAACAACTTCCATAAACGTGAGGAAAAAAAGTGCAATTTTAAGAATGAAGCTATCTTAATCCTAGCTGTTTAGAGAGCTATCAGCAACCAGTAAAATCAGAGATAAGACCTTTGGAGGAAGACAGTGAAGAATGAAAGAGACCATCTTATTTTCATCAACTAAAACTATCCCCCAACAGAGAGAAAAAAAATCTAGAAGTCAAGTATTCTTTTGTCTGAGCCCACAAAAGACCAGATTCAGTAAGCTACTGAGTCCCTTCTGACTACCCTAATAAAATCAAATGAAAATCCCATATACTGAAAGTTATTTAGATTCCACTCTCTGCCCCAAAACCTTGATCAGAACAAAGGAATGCTAACACAAAAGGGTGGATTTATAACTCTCTCTAATCTGAGATCCAGAAAGCATTTTGAAGCAACCCAGAAACCAAAACCTTTTCAGGTCTTCTTAATGCATCAGAAAGCAGCACACAGGAAAAAGCCCTTTTTTCCCCCCCAATTGATTGCAAGTCACCTGTAAGGTTAAAAATCTACAAGAAACCCAAATATTTGGAAATACAGAACAATTAAATACTAAGTTATGTCAACTCTGTCCCCCACTTAACAATTCCAACTTCCCTGGTGTACTCCTTTTCCCCCTCAAGACATAGTGGTGTTTTGGATCATAGATTTAGAAAAAGATCCTCCAGCCTGTGCATGCAATATGAGCAGCCAATGTACTTATAAAACTTTCCATTTGTAAGTGTGCTCTACACAGCCCTGGTTTGATGTCTCCATTGTACACATGCTATATCTGTTACCTGGATCATGCACTTGCACATAGAGCTATAAGGAACCCTCTGTATTAGACAGAATCAGGCCCTTAATAAGGAGTGACTACCAGTTCCTGATTAGGAAAACAGTATGAATATAGTAAAATAGTTTGCTGAGTAAAGAAGGCACAACCCGGAGGCAATTAAGAATAAAGCATTCTATTTTTAGTGGTATCTGATAACACAGTGTTTGTAAATGGATGGATAAAGCAGTCTGAGTTTCTCAGATATGGAGCAGACTAAGAGCAGCTCAGCTACCTTTAACTGCACACATGAAGTGTTTGGAATTTCTCATTAGTTTTTAATCCTAACTCTAAATTTTCTTATGCTTTTTGCAAACTGAAAAAGGAGAAAAAAAAACGGAAAGGATTTTTATCTTTAAGTTATGGATACGAACAGACTTTTGTCTGGGAATTTCCTTAGTTTCTAAGAACAGAAAGAGCCATCTTCCTCCTCCTGCCCATGTGCTTGTCCTACAAAAGCAGCAGCTGCAATCATCCAAGGTATGCAACCGAAATTTTGAGAGGCATTAACTCTTCTTGCCAACCACAAAGTTAAGAGAGGACTTATTTCCTAGTCAGAGAGATGAGTCCCAATATGTTTTAATACACTAGCAGTTAACTTTTCTAAACCAGAAGTTGCTTCGTTTCTGAAACAAAACTATGCTGACTGAGTTCGCTCCACAAGACAGCCCCATCGTGTATGTGGTGTTAATGCTATTTGGACAGAAGCCGCTCAACCCAAGACCAAAAACAGGTCAGGTTTTTCTCACATAAGTCTGGTGTCTTAATGGTTTAGTTATTCACTATCATGTTTTATAACCAAAGTGATTTAAACAAACAGCACAAATGGACAATCACTGAGAAAATTGTTACCAAGGTATTAACTGAACACAGATAAACTGTGTTAGCTGGTGATCAAAGGATGTGTAAATTACTGCACTTGCTTAATAACTTCATAATAGTTTTAATGTGAATCAGGTCTTCAAAAAACAAAACCAAACAGTTCTTTCACTCTGCTGCAAGAAGTTGATTAATGGATATCAGCCAGATAACAACTGGACATTTTCTATGAATGATGATTAGACCTTCCAGGATACTACCAACAAAAATGTTTTGGTTAAATTAAGATTACTAGAGCTTGCTTGTTGTCATAGCAGCGTAACACCGCATTGAAAGTTAGGAACACATTTGAACACATTTGAAATCCATCCTACTGGAAAACAAAATGGAGGACACACTTAGCCCTAAATATTCCAGAAATGCCATTGGATTTAGCCAAGCAAAACTCAAACTCAGTAGGAGTTTTAGTTTATGGTATATGAAACTGTCCAAGTACGAATTAGCCTCCAATATAGATTGAAAGGGAGAAAGACTGCAGAGATAGTCATTCTGAAGAGAGAATGAATCTACTTTAACTGGCATATGAGTGTAGAGATAATATTTCAACAGCAGTTCCATGCATAATACCTAGGAATGCATGATTGAAGCAAAGTGATTCGTTTATAAAACATTTACCTGGCCTCAAGGTCTGGGTGTAACCCACTCCAACTAAACTGGAGTTGTTCACTTTTGCCTGCAACAAAATGAAAAACTGAGTAAGAAACAGCAATTCAAAGAAAACCATGAAAGAAAGTTCTTTGCTATAATCCTGTAGTGACTATAATAATAGGTGTCAACAAGAACAGACATCACAAATTTAAAGCCAGTTTATATTTTGCAGTATCTTTATATTTACTAGATACACTACTCCCCTCCCCGGCAAAAAAACCACACACATACACCCTTCTTATCCCAGAGGGAAGATAATACATAGTTTGAGTGGGCAGGCAGAAATTTACCTTTCAAACCACATTCCACCAAATCCCTGTTAGGACTTTTCTAGGAAGAGAGCCAATTCACCCTTTTTTTTTTTTTTTGATGCTTCCGAGATTAACTCTATCAGAACAAGCCACAACATTTTAATAGTATTCATTGAAGAAACAGAATTTCATTGATTCATTCAAATCAAGGAATGGCCATTTAGTTTTACTGGGCTGGTACATTTCTATACTAACCATCATTGTAATGCTCTCAATCAATAGTATGTGCACCAGCACTAGAAGTTCACGTTTGCAAGACTCTTATTCTAGACCCAATGACATCTGTTGCACTGACACGACCCACTTCAAAACTGAAGTTAAACTAGAGCAAGCCAAGCTCTATTGTGAATAGGGTGCTGACTGTTACAGGAGAGTTCTCAGCATGGGAACCCAGTGCAGTAATCTGAAAAAGTGTCTGAACTACCTCTCTAGAGTGATTTAATTTAATATGTAAGGCACTGAATTGTGTTACTATAGGCATAGTAAGACCACTTTCTGTAGAAAAAGTAAATCACGGTTACTTTGTTGTATGAAACTAAAGTCACATACTTTACAAGATTTAGTTGTTAACATCTGGGCTATCACAGACCTTTACATTAGTGATACAGAAGAGTAACTGGCATACTTCTTGAGCCTTCCATATCAATTCAGAATATGTATACTACTATAAAAGATATCCAGTTGTATATTTACACAGAGCAAGAGGAAGCTTAAAGCCATACTTACAGAGATGGAAGCAGTGGAATCCAACTGGTATTTAGCTGCAATGCCAAAACGAGTGCTGTTGCTGCCCGCTGTCCAAGCTAGATTTACAGCAGTATCAAGACTGTCGCTCACTTTCTGGTAAATTGAGCCACCAAATTCTGACCCATCATTGCTGCAAGATATTTGCAAGAGAAAATAAATTACAAGTTTATGTGTATAAAATATAAAGTCCTACACTTATATTTAGCTTTTAAAGTTTTACTCACCTGGGGATATTTTTTGTATTTTGAACGGAACACTAATTTATTTTTCCCTTATAAAACATTAAGAAGGAGGGCAGATAAATGTAGTTTGCAAGGCAGAATGAGGTACTTTAGCAGAGTCCATGAAAGAAGCTTACTCCAATAATTATATTGCCAAGGGTGATACTAATATATTCACTTGCACAATTAAGCTCATAAATACTCTAGGTAAATTCCTCCTTCATAGAATATCAGGATTGGAAGGGACCTCAGGAGGTCAACTAGTCCAATCCCCAGCTCAAAGCAGGACCAATCCCCCAGACAGATTTTTGCTCCAGATCCCTAAATGGCCCCCTCAAGGACTGAACTCACAACCATGGGTTTAGCAGGACAATGCTCAAACCACTGAGCTAGCCATTCCTCCAAAATCCTGGCTCCATTGAGTTCATGGCAAAAACCTCTGTTTAGTTCTGAAACTAATGCAGTATGAAATGTTTGAGACAGACATGCAAGTTATAAATCAGAGGCAAATATTCAGAATAATCTTGTGGTTACTGGAAACAACGTTTCTAAGTAGCATTATAGTATTACTGTTAAGAAAAAGGTCAAAGGACATTTTATTCTAGAAAAGCAATACCATTTTCAAATCTTTTAATAAACTTTGAAAGCAGTTCACTGCAAGTCTGAACAATCCTGGTTAAAATGTATTTATATTGTCTTAATTCCCCCTTCTTCCCCTCCTTTTCTAGGAAAGAGGGGGGTGCGCAAGTGTGTGACTTGACTCCAGTGAATACAAGTAAGTTGCTTCCTACCTTAACACCATGCAGATTTAAGTTAACATCACTGAGACACCAGTAATGCACCATTATTACAATCATTCAGCCTGAGAAGTCAGCAGGAAGGTGAGAACACACACAAAAACTATATGCTTTGCCATGTATGGTTAGATTTCATAAATTTAAAGTACGTCCTATGTTAAAGTTCCCTTTCAGGACTAAAGGAAAGGGCCTAAGAATTAAAAGCACTTACAAAGCATATTTATTGTAACAATATCATGCCAACTGTAACTGCTAATAACTATTTCCTGTAAGAGATCAGGGAACAAGTGTATTACTGTAATGCAGTTTTCCCAATCGCAAGGAGGGGACAAGTACTTGTATTTACAAAGTAGACTGAACACTTTCAGTATTGCTTTCTATATTTTGCAAACTACAATGCATATATTACAGAAATTACTTCATGTAACAAAGTAGTTAGAAAACAAGCTATAAACACTAAACTTAGAAAAGAGGTATAGAAGTAATTAATTACTGATCAGGTAAAGAAAATCTCATGTGTTACCCTGGTTAATTCTGTACGAGGTTCTCTCACACAGAGCATATTTGACACTTTCGCAAACAAGTGCTATTAATTCAGAATTTGAAGCTTCTGAATACTCTTACTACAAGCTTCTCAAATACAGTATTTTAAATACTCACACGTTAGTGTGCAGTTGGAAGTCTCCAGTTTTGTAACCCACAGAGAAGTTATTCCTTGTCAGCTTTGATTTGGCACTATCAAAAGTCATCTGATAACCAGCAAGCCAGCCCTCGTAACCAACAACAGCGGAGCCATGGATCGCAGGTCCAGCAAAATCAAAGTCAACATCACAACCAAGATTTACGCATTCACGTTTATAAGATGACTTAATTTTGCCACTTTTCTTCCTGAAGCAAAGAAATTATTTTTAAAAAGGCTTCATCCTCTACCAGCAGTCTAATTTTTACTACTTAACCTGCAATAGGCACACAAAGGCCATTAGAGAATAGGTGTCAAGTCTGGGCAAGACATTACTGACCAGTCCTGGAACCAAAATGCAACAGCCCATGAGAAAGTTTCAGAAAACACAAGGATTATACATTTGAAGACTAAAGAATGAAGAAACTTCTTTACTTCCTTATCCCACCCCAATCTCCCAATAAAGTAGTCTCTTATATTTGTGCAAGCAGAGCCCTGAGTACTATTCTAACAAATCCAATTCTCTCATTAGGGTGCCAACTATCTTGTTAAGGAGTAAAATATTTTGCATCAGTGCCCCAAGGAGCCACATTCAAATGTAACAGCCTGGATTAACAGCAGTAGTTTTGAGCCACCAAATTCAAGCCATATACATATTCTTCATTCACAAAGTTATATTAACCTATTAAATATTCATTTGACCTTTATATGCAAAGTTATTCCCCTTAACATGCCAAAAAGTTCTCTCAACAAAAACAAAACTCTTACCCCGTGTTTGGTGAGAAGGTTGTGTCAAACGTCAGCTTCAAACCTTTGGCAATCTAATTAGGGGAACAAAAGCTATTAGCTCAGATCTACTGGTTAAGTGAAAAAATTAAATACAAGTAGTATGTCAATCTGTTACCTGATCTTCAATCGCAATTTCTGTTCCCAGAGTGTTATCTGTGTTCCATTTTTCTGTGAAAGTCAGACCATACTCAGCCCATTTGTATTTGGTCTCCAAGCTCCCATTCACTTTCCCTGTGTCTGTGTTTGATGAACCAGCTGTTGTGAATTCCTAATAAGACAGTATAGGTTATTCCTGAGTTGCACACATCCCAGAAAGTCTTACATGGTAAAGGTATCCTTTTTTTTAAAAAAAAAAAAACTTAAAACTAAACCATGTAAACAACTGTAAGATAGCATTGTCCTGTTCAACCAGTTTGAATTATACCCACCCCCTTTTGTAACAATTTGCTAAAAAGGATCTTCCAGATTTTCAAACTTAACCAGGAAATGGCAGTGTGTGCGCTGATACTACACAGTTCAGAAATGTAAAACCCAATTCCAAGCAAGGAAGTCCATTGTGCTCTAAGCAATTGAACTATACTATTCAGTGTAGTTCATGCTTTACCCTTCTTTCTGAAGCAATTTGTTTCAAGTCATTGTTTCCTTAAAAAGCAGAAAAAAAATTATTAGAAGTACAGAGATAAGTTTGGTGCTCATATTATTGAAGGGACTAATATCACTGATCAGAGCCAGACACAATGCAGACAGCATCCCAGACAACTCTGCCAACATGCTTCAATCCTCATATAATAATATTGCTATTCCAATCTTTAGTGCCCAAAGAGAGACTATCATGCTACAATTGTGAGATGGCTCTACATATACATTTTAAAAATAAATAAATATTCAGGGACTAGAAGAAGAAATTTTACAGTTGCAATCAAGAAATGATTTGAACACAAATCTCTAGACAAAAGGGCAGCACTAGTCTATTGGTTCTTAACTAAGGATTTGAATAGTCACACGAGTGAGTCAGGACTCCCAAGTAAAAATATAATTATATAGGGAGACTGTGACATTAACTGATAGTAAGTTTATTAACAGAATTCCATTCCTTACACAGAATTATATTTTTTAGATTCAGGACTCTCAATGTGTAACTATTTTAAAATAACTTAGTGTAACAAACATTGCAGTTATATTACAAACAGCACCTTAGTTATTAAAACTGAAAGTTATAAACACTAGTTACCTCCCGCTACTTATCCTTTTTACATCTCTCTTCTTGGAGAATGGAAAGACTAGTCAATGTCTACCAAATTTTGAAAATCTAAAAATAAACATGGGCACAATGCTGAAGTGTTTGGCTAGCAACTGCTGCACGGAATATTTGTTAAACAGTCTTTCCACTCCATTTTATTAATTGTATGGAAAAATTTCTGATGGTCTTTCATTTAAAAAAAAAAAAAATACTAAGTCAAAATTTTGACCCAAGATATGTCTGGATGTGGGTTTGTCTATATGGTGCAGCAGTGCACACTAGATGGGTGTGAATTCAAAAGCACACCAACATGTTGCACACTAACTGGCCCAGGTAGACCCTGCTTGAGCATATGTATTAGGGAACTTTTATTTCATGCCAGCAGGGTCTATCTGGGCCAGTTAGTGTGCAACACATTGGTGTGCTTTAGAATTCACACTCCTTTAATGTGAACTGATGCACCATGTAGACAAGCCCTGTTTTCCCCTACGCCCACTAGAATTGGCTATCCACTCCTTAAGGTACTATATGCATTTACTACTACTAGAGGGAGCATTCGTTTTATGAGAAGAGTATATTTAAACCAAACATTTCTGGAGTATTGTATCAATCTCACCATACACTGAAGGAATATCTAGATTTCCTGTAGATAAAGGATGTATATAAATCCCAGAATTTGTTGCTAAAGATTTACCTTAGTTAAGACAAAACTTAAAATTTATTAAATGGAGGTAGCTTTATATGAAAAATTAACTTTGACTGAGTGATGTTTACTTGCAGCATATTATTTAGCCACTAGATGTCTGTGCAAAACACAGCGTTCCAGACATGGCAGCAGTCCCTAGTAAACAAGGGAAGAAAAAACTGGAATTCAAGTTACGCAAAAGCCCGTTTGCCTGTAGCGGTCACCTTTTTCTTTAAGGAATACCTACTATTTAAGGCAGGCTGTGATTCTATAAATCAAGACAGCAACTAAAGGCTGAAGACTATTAGTGATAAATAGCTTATGCCTTATCTACACTTAAGAGGGTTTGCCAATATATCTATACCAGGAGAGCACTAGTGGGGGGGAGGAAGGGGGGAAGAGAGAGAGAGAGAGCGCGAGCGCGCTTTTTCTGGTACAGCTTGAACCTGTTCCCCCAAAAGGAATAATCTGTACCAAAGGACTTTTTCTGCCGATATAGCTATCTATCTTAAGGCTTTTGCCAGCATAGCCATGTTAATCAAGAGAGTGTGATTTCCTCACGCACCCACCCACACACCTATGTCAGCAAAACTTTTTGGTGTAGACCAGGCTTTAGTAAGATGTTTAAAAGGTTAGACATTTTCATGAAATATAATTAGTATGACACCACAATGGCCATCAACCTTCATTCTTCACTTTGTAAACTATTCTGCTGATTCAGAAAGAAATATCCCCCCGGGGTAAAATACTGAACAATGTGTCTCCTGCTCAAGAATCCAGCACTGGTCAGTGTCAGGGGTCAAAGTGACTGGTGAAACTGTTGTTTCAATGTTCAATTGTATGGAATCAGATTTATAGAAATGTAGGGCTGGACGGGACCTCAAGAAGTCATTAAGTCCAGCCACCTGCACTGTGGCAGGACCAAGTAATTACAAACTATCCCTGATAAATGTTTTTCAAAACCTCCAATGATGGAGATTCCACAATCTCCCTTGGAAGCCTGTTCTAGAGCTCAACTACCCTTCCTAATATCTAACCTAAATCTCCCTTGCTGCAGATTAAGCCCATTACTTCTTGTCCTACCTTCAGTGGACATGGAGAACAATTGATCACCATCCTCTTTACAACAACCATTAACATATTTGAAGATTTATCAGGTCTCCCCGATCCCACCCCAGCCTTCCTTTTTCAAGACTTAACATGTCCAGTTTTTTTAACCTTTCCTCATAGGTCAGGTTCTCTTAACCTTTTAATCATTTTTGTTGCTCTCTTCCGGACTCTCTCCAATTTCTCCATATCTTTCTTAAAATGTGCCCCCCCAGAACTGGAAACAATATTCCACTGATGCCTTACCAATGACAAATAGAGCAGGACCGTTACTTCCTATATTTTACATACAATACTGCTGTTAATACACCCCAGAATGGTATTAGCCTTTTTCACAGCTGCATCTCATTGTTGACTCAATTTGCGATCCACTACAACTTTTCAGCAGTTCTACCAGGGTCTTGAGAGATTTACATTGAACACAAACAAAAACAAAGAATATTCAAAGAAAACTAAATTAAATTTCTATATGGTCTGATATCAATTTTACCTTTAAAAAATGGTTCTGCTATTCGTTCATTTTTACACACAATAAGTGACAGCCAAAATAAACCCTGCTTAACAACTTTACAAAGACAACAGAACAACTACTTTTGACTACTGCGTGTCAGCATACATGGCAATGTGATTTATGTTTGGAGCCGCAGATCTCTATGGTCCTCTGAAATGTACTGTACAGCAAACACTTATCAAAGGATTCTGTCAACTAGCTAACTTTGTCCATAAAAGTTCCCTTTGATAAGAAGGAAAATTAGAGCACATTAATCAAAAATACTGTGAATTTAAAACTCACCACCCCGCTTGCAGACTTTGTTTTCACGTCCAGTTTCACCAGCCCAAAACCTTAAGATAAAAAGTACACTGTAATAACTTTAAAGTGTGTGCATTTGTCTAAGCAACAAAACTAAAAAAAAAATACTTCAGCCATTGATGAGAGCGGTATAAATCCAATGAACATTGGAACATCTGTAGTCAGTGTTGAATTGAGTAGGGTTCTCTCAAACTTTAAAGTGAAAAAAAGGAATAGCGAAGGCCTGTTTATTGTACACCAATGACTACTAGGGGATATTCTCTCAGTTAACTAAATGAAAGTTTGTTTCTGTCTACTCCGCCTCTCAAAGACAAGCTGTGTCCTTTCTGGCTTTTATGCTGCCACCAGTAAAAGATTCTCCAGTCAGAATTTAGCTTGATGTTATGCTGATGTGTGAACCAGAATAGAATACAGTTCATTCTATAGCACTGCTGAGTCAGAGCTAACAAAGGTTAGGACTCAAATAAACTAGGAAATACAGTTCCAAATATACAAAGGGAGTAAAATTAAGAAGGTGCCATTTTTATATTGTCACCCTTCTGACAATTAGCTGTACTTTATATTATACTAAGCAAATAATTAGATGTATGTTTTTTTTTTTTCCAGAAATGTCATTCTTATATTAACAGGATGAGATTTACACAGTCACTCCCATGAAGCCTCCTGAAGGATGCTCAATACAAGATCCCACACCACACAAGTTGATTTATTCAGCTTTAAAATAATCAGAAGTTATACACACACAAGAATCAGTCATATCCTCTACTTCTTTGCCACTGTAAGGTTGCTTCCTATCATAGTTATCTAGTCAAGTCCAATTACATGTCCCAAGCAACAGGTTTCTAAGCTACAGTCTAACAGACCTCAAAGTTTTTATATTTGATATTACAGTAGCACCTAGAAGCCCCAGCCAAAACTAGGGTCTCATAGTGCTATATGTTGTCCAAATGCACAGTCTCTGCCCTGAAGAGATTACAGTCTAAATAAATAAGAGTGTGAGGAAAGAGATGGATGATATAAGCAGAAGATTGGGAACTGAAACACACAGATTATGGCCCCAATCCTGCAATAAATTCTGGCAGACTTCTGTGTTCTGCAGAGCACCAATGAAGTCCATGAGATTCCAGGGGTCTGCCTAGCAGGAACTCATTGCAAGATTCTGACCAACAATGTGATCCCCAAGGTCCACACAGGCATTTTAACAACAGAAAGTCATGTTGCTTTAACTATACCTGCTTAAAGCAGCACAATCCTACAAGTGTGAATGCAGTTATACAAGTACAAAAAGTGCTTTGTACTGGTATAGCTATTCCAATACAGCACAGGAAACCATCGGTATATGGCACCTTTACGTTATAACAACTGTGTCCACTCTAGGGGGTTAATCAATACAGTGTGGGGTTTTTGTTTTGTTTTTTTAAAAACAGATATAATTAAAGTCCCATACCTAACCAACAATTATTCCAGGATAACTTTCAAGTGTAGACCAGGCCATAGGAACTGGGACTTGAACCTTAGTTCTTGATTGCTAGTCAACTGTCTTAACTACAAGACCACACCTTCCTCCCTAGAGTACTACTATAAAACCCATTCCTTCCTTGTTGTTTATATCAGATATTTACATATTTGTTTCCCATCTATTAACTTTTAATTAGCCAATGTGTGTGTGTCTATCTAATTTTTCTTCAAGTCAGTCCCACAAGGTCTCTAATCATTTTGCTGCCCTTGTATGAACTCCCTCCAATTTAATTAAATCCATTAGTTTATCCCAGTGTATACAGGCACACACAAATTAACATTCCAGAACATGTGCAAATTAAAAATATTAGCTTTATGTGCTTCAGCAAAGTGACATTTCTTTATATTGCATTTTTCTTAAAGTATTATTCCTACCATAGCCTTTGTTGAAGATATCTCTGGCAGATTTGCCAAGATCTGCATATGATGGAGGGATCGCCATTGGAGCTGGAAAGATAGAAATTACAGGTATATTAATATTGAAACATATCATAAAGATAAACTATCTTTAGTTCTAAACCCACTGTGTCTTCCAACAAGAACTCATACAGGACAATTAACAACAGATGGCTCAAACTAAAGCAGTACATGATACACCTACAGATTTTCATAGAATGAATACTGACTATTTCAAAGTGGCATGGGTTTACCAAAGTTCCTCCCCATGTAGATTCCAATATGGATTTCCCAATGTTTAGTTAAAAATGTAAAATGCTCCATATTTCAGAAATTGCAAAAGCTTTCAGAGGAGAAAGATGCCATTCCAAACTGGGGCACTGGAAAGTTGTAGGAAATTGTGATGAAATCAACAGACTCTCTAGACTCATCAGGATTCTCATGAGATATTTTTGTTAAGACCCCACAGGATTTTTTCCCCTTTTTTTGAAAGGAAAAAAAATGCAGGATTGTGTATCTAGTTTGCATCTATACTTGGCCCTGTGTTTTAATACCAGATATCTAACTCAAGGAGAGAGATTCAAAAACACTAATAAGGTTATTAAATTCAACAACTGTTCTGATAAACTTTATAGAAACTCTACACATCCCACACTCTGCAATGAAGAAGCCAAATATTTTAAAGCTAACAACACCATGTCACTTCTATCACAATTTTTAGTGACATTTGTAGATCACTGTTATTTTAATATTTTAAAAAGTATTTAATGGCCAATCTAGTTACTCTAGTTAATGCAGCCCCTTACTATAAAAAAAGAGAGCTGGGTCTATTCTGTGGTCCAACCTCTTGCTTCCTCATGCTGGCAAGAGTTGGGAGCAGTGCAGAGGGAATGTGATCAGATCTTGCTGAAGAACACACCATGTTGCTCTGAAGCAACTTCTGTAACAGAAATTAGGTTGATGGGATCTAAGTGGAGATCCCCCAAACCAATGAGAGCTATCAGAAAAGTTAAAGTCAAATAAAGGCTTTTCTTGGGGAATGTAAGAAAGCTTAAGCCTTTATAAGCCAATGGAGGACAGACTGAGGTGAGGTCAAATGGGTGGAGAAGCACAATAAAGTTTTGGCAAGACTTCCTTCAGCCTGGGAGTCTTAAGCAGATTAGGGGCACCTAGAACACTTGTCACTCTAATGTGGTTACTACTCACCCCTTTCAACTACCCACCACCACCCAACTCCTCATGTTGGTCTTCAGGATTATCGATCACTGCCCTTTCAACAACTCATCACAATGCAAGGCTGTTATCTCCTTCAGTGGGAGCTTTTCCATAGACTTCAACCGGAAAAGAACCAGGACCTTAAAAAGGGCCACTGTCAATTTGAAATCTATTTTCATATTTTCACATGTGAAGTGTTTGTATAACCCTATCTCCCATGCAAAAGCGCCAAAAACAAAAAAGGAAACTACAAAGGGGAAACAGTGAAACTGACTTGACAAGACATGCTGTCAAAAGCACAAGGTATGCAAACAAAGAGAAAAGTTCTCTAATCTCATTCAGTTGTAGTGATCTTGTGTTACAAGTTAATAGATAAAATTTTAGACAAATGTAATATTTAAGTTCATGGTGTCTCTAATGAGGAATTAACACACAGCTGCCTCCAATATGCCACCTGTTTGCCTCCTTATTGAGGCAAGAGTACAAAGGAATTTACATTTTTACTATCTGTATGCCAGAACATTCAATGCCTCCATTTTGTTTTGCAGAGTAGGGCACTAAATTGTCATTCATTAGGTTTCAAAGACTAACATCCTATTGAGATGAACAGGGCAGCTCACACTTAATTTTTTTTAAAGGGGTAAATCAAGTCCTGCAGAAGACAATGGGAATTCCACAGTGTTGATTTTTGGAAATCTCTGCGAGCCTTAAAGCACATGGGATCAAAGCAAGGTTCAAGAACTCACACTTTTTCAGAATGTTTCTTTGTCATTTTTAAGTACTAGAAATTGCTATTGTAAAGAGAAAATTCAATATTCAGGAACAAATAACAGTCACAATACTACTTTGTTTTGAGACTTAACATTACCTTTCTATGGTGCTAGTACATATGTCAAGTGTACCTGTGTAATTAAATCTCATTTTAGTAGGTTCACCTATAGTCCAGCTATCCCTTAGCTAAGTGTTCTAGACCAGCTCATTATTCTGAAAAATAGTTGTATGTCCTTAATAAAAAGTGGAATAACCTTGGCATTGCAATGAAGCAGTTTCTACCTGCCCTTTTAAAAAGAGTGATTAATATTTATAGATTAAATAGCCGATCATATACATACAGAAGAATGTTTTAACAGCTCGTTTGAAATTGCTTTGATTAAGTTACAAATTATAATACCCAATTTAAATATAGTTTTAAAAAGCTGCCATAGCAGACTAGTTACCACCTTAAAGAAAGTTAGAAAATGTTTCAGTTGTTTAGAAATGAACAGCTGTTGTTCTGATTGAGCTACATAAACAATAAAGGAAACGTTGCTATTTTCCATCCTACTGTGCAGCCAGACTTACAACAGCTCTTGTTAATGGTTAGCATTTTAAAATAAAGCTAGAAAGTGTTAAGCCACATATTTTGGGGCTTTCTTCCAAACCACCACCGCCCAAGAAAAAGCTATTTCTGATTTCATTTTTATAGTAACCTTCAGCATCAAAACATTTTGGCAGTGATAAAGTAAATAAGCCTTTTGTTTTTGTGTAGTACAATTTAAATTCAAACGGACAGTCTCATACTATGGCATCAGATTTATGCTAAACAATGCAGATGCCATGGAAAGTTATTAGAGGAGGTACCAAACAATTTATAATAAAATTGCAGATTAGAAAGATACTATGAAAATTATGCTAGTTCAATTACAGTAACAAACATTTGGGTTGGTACATATAAATTGCTAAATATTTGTTACATGTCCTATCTGCAAATAAAAGGTGACCATAACTGCATGAATACCACCATAAATACTGCCCTTGTCTTAAAAGGCAATCTAACCTACAGGCCTGTAATTTTTAATCTTATATTAGTACAGATCAAGTGAGGGACCAATGATTAACATGTGTCCTTAATGCTTTTATAATGATCTTTCCTGTAATGTAGGGTGACCAGATAGCAAGTGTGAAATATCAGGACAAGGGGTGGTGGGTAATAGGAGCCCATATTAAAAAAAAGCCCCAAATATCAGGACTGTCCCTATAAAATCAGGACATCTGGTCACCCTACTGTAATGCTGCTACATTCAATGAAAGAATAATACTAAACCCTGTCTGTCATCAACTCTTTACTTCACCGCCCTCCATTCCAATTAACCAAAAAAACCCAACCCAAGTGAAGTCAGAAGCAGTTTTTTTCAATCCAGCCTCCAATTGTCAGTTTCTTTTACTAAAAATTAATATTAACCAGGTAGATTTTAAACATTATACTTATAAATCCTAGACACTTACAAACTGTAAATTTATGAAGAGAAATCAACTATTTGAACAATCCTGTTCTGGATTGTGACTGATGCAAATGGCAGCTCCACCCTTATCTGTGGCTTCAAGCTATCCCTTTTTCCTTGTACATTCCTGGAAACATGGGGGTCACAATTGTTGCTCCCAAGAAAGCCAAATTACATTTTTCTCTTTACCAAAGAAGGACGATAATTGGTGATTTAACAACCAGATAAGAAAATACTATTAACCTACCCTAAAGAAATACAATTAGCGTACAGTGTTACCACAGTACACCTTTCCCTCAAGGTATTCTGTCTAACTCCTTCACACCCTCATATTACAGACACCTTGAGGAATTCTTAGAGGACTGGTGTAAATTTTAAAACGTCAGAAGGTGGATCGCATTTTTAGGCAAATAAAAACTGTCTTGACACCAACTTTAGGAAGCCTGGATTTTATTCTAAAACGCTGGACCTGTCGAGGGTGGATGCCTTTCTGAGGAGAATACTGGGCTGATGTTAGCCCTCTGGGTTCAGTATTCATCCGCCCCTTCCAACCTTATACAGCTACTAATCTTACAACATTTATACTCTTTCCCTACTTACGTCTCGGAGGCGGAGGGGAACATGGTGGAGGATAAGTCATAGCTAGGCCAATCTAATGAATCTACAAAGAGGGGGGGAAACCAACATTCAAGAGTGAGTGAGTGATGGCTCTCTAAGCATGGACCGGGGGCCAGGGCCGCCCCGCTACCGCCCGGGGACAAAAGGCCCTGGCAGGGAACGGGCTCCCCGCGCAAAGGCCCAGCCAGACACGCCGCGGCTGCAAGGTGAACGCGGCCATCTTAGGACGCCGGCCGGCCGGCCCGGCCCTCTCGTCACCCCGCTCTGAGCGGGCATCGCAGCCGCCCCCTCGCCCCCATGTCCCCAGCCGCGGCCCCAGCCCGGGCTCCCAGGAAAGTGGCCCACTCCCCTGCAGGGCAAAGCGGGACAGGGCTCGATCCCGGGGAGGGACCGGAGGGGCGCGGGCTGCCCCCACCTCACCCCACTCACACAGCCCCCCGCCCCGCGACCCCAGCCCCGAGGCGGGGCCGGCCCCGTCACCTGGCCGGCGGGGCTGTCCGAGGGGAGCCGGGAGGGTCTCGCCGTGAGGAGACCGCGCTGGCTGCGGCCGCTCGAACTGGAGGACGAAGTGAAG
Source organism: Trachemys scripta elegans (assembly GCF_013100865.1). Lineage (NCBI taxonomy): Eukaryota > Metazoa > Chordata > Testudines > Emydidae > Trachemys > Trachemys scripta. The sequence goes on along the minus strand of NC_048304.1, from coordinate 63,248,461 downwards.
GAGACACCGACTAGTCGACCCGCCCGCCGCCGCCGCGCAGGACCCCAACGAGCCGGGGCCGCCCCACCAACCGCCTGCCCCGCCGCGGTCCCTGCCTCGGGCAACACCTCGCCCTCAGCTGGCACACACCGACCTCACCCCGGGGGTAAAGCGGGGAGCCCGGCGGCGGAGGGTTGAGAGAGGAGGAGACCGCCGCCGAGCAGGCGCTGCGGAGGGCAACCCCGGCGAGAGAGGGGTCCTCTTGGCCCTGAGTGAGTGAGTGAGTGAATGAGAGAGAGAAGGGAGGGGAGGGGCCTGCAGGAGCAGGGGAGAGAAGGGGGGGATACTCTGAGGGGGAGGGGCGAGACGAGGAGGCTTTAGAGGGCAGGTGCTGGGAGGAAGCTTTATGGGAGATATTCAGAGAAGGGGATGGGGAAAGGCTGGGGCAGAGAAGGGGGCCACTGGGGGGATATTCGCAGAAGGGGGCAGGAGGAGATGCTTGGGGGGAGAGGAGGAGGAGGAGGAGGGGGGCTGTAGGTGGGAATGGATATTGAATACTGTGAGATCATATCCCCATCTCCTCTCTCACGCTCCTGGGAGGGGGAAACCGTTTTTGGTAGAAATGAGAATTTGGGGGTGAGGTGGGGGTAATTGAACAACCCTTGCTAATGTGCATCACAGCTGCAAGGCTTCCCAGAAAAAGAGCCAGGAGAAATAAGACACAGGCCTTTGAAAGCATGCATCTGTCCTGTTGTGTCCCCAATATTTGATGTACTGTTGGGGATGCATTTTTTTTTTTAAATCCACACTGTTTTCTAAGGCTGTCTACATTACCACTTATGTTGCTCAGGGGTGTGAATATTCCACCCCCGAGCGACATAAGTGCTAGTGTGTGTGCAGCGCTTCTCCCACTGATATAGCTACTGCTGCTCGTTGGGAGTGGATTAATTATGTCGACTGCACAGCTCTCTCCAGTCAGCATAGATCTTACCGTGGCGCAGGTGCATCGGTACAGCTGAGCAGGTGTAAGCTAGTGTATACCTAGCCTTAGTCTCCAGCTCCTTTGTTTCTGATAAGCCAGTTTGCAGTAATGCAGTCGTAAAGACATAGCAGAAGACTTCATCATCTGGTGGAAAGAAAGTGTGGGTGTGATGTGAGGGTTGTACTCAACATGACTGGTTCAGAGTTGATTGTATGCATGGTGGAGAAAACGTCAGAGGGCGCATGAAAAATGCAAGAGATGCCTGCCCACACTCCACAAATATCCATATTGGGGAAATAATCCCCATTCAAAATACTGTTATACACTAGAAATGGTGCTGCTGTAGTATACACACTACGGAGATGGAAGGGGTTCTTTTGTCACTGTAGTAAATTCATATCCGAGAGGCGGTAGCTAGGTCAATGGAAGAATTCTTCTGTCAATTAGTGGGGTCTATACTGGGGCTTAGGGCAACTTAACTAAGTTTCTCTGGAGTGAATTTTTTCACTCTCCTGAGCTACGTACCTAGAACAACCTAACTGTAGTGTAGACCAGCCCTGAGTAGGGAATCTAGAGTCAGTTTTAACTAACCAAAACAAGAGTCCTTTGCTGTGTCTGGCATGCTATAGACCATAGGTCCACAAGATGTAAGTTTAAGACATTCATGGTGACAAACGTATTCCTATTTAAATAAAGAATCAAATGAAGTCAGCATCCAGCCCCCTGCTGTGCAGTTTGGGGTGATGGGAATAAAGGTAATTGTGCCATTATGGTGCTATTATTGGAAGGGTATATGATCAAATTGGCTACTTGTCTCTGAAAAACAGGAAATAGTTGCACTCGGTTTCAGGGTCTGTCCTTGTTTCCAATTTACTACATACATAAAAAAGCCACTGCATTTTATGCTGTTTTCCTAATTCCTGCATGTGGTAGCAACATAAAGGTACCACCAGGCAGCTAAGCAAATGAAACTGCCATGTGCCTCAAGGATTGCACTACTCTCACCCCACACCTGGTCATTGCCACCCTTTCATTTCCCCTGCCCTTGGTGCACAAATTCTCCCCACCACAGTTTCCAAAGCCTTTTTGTGCACACCTCCCTAGCCCTGACACCCCACCAAAACCATCCCGTGCTGCCCTACTTCCCTGCTACTGTGGTCCTGGCTTTTCCACTTTGAAAATGTGGGCACCCTATACATAATGTGTGAACACAAAAATAACAAAGCAACTGTCCTTTAATTGTTTCTAGAATACATATTGACTAGGATTCCTCCCCTACAACTAGTGCTCCTGAATACTGTGGTCTAGGCTGCTGAAAAGCATCAGTCAGGTCACTGGCACCAATAGCCAAAAAACTTCTCTTTTTACAGTGCTCATCTGACCACAGAAGAGATCCCTTTCTAAGAACAGAAAGCAAAGCTAGACTGAGTGTCACATGACTGTTCTGCAGCAGTCAATCATGCCCTATGACAAACCCCACAGCAGAAATTGCTTAGTCACCAGTACAATATTTGTGCTGGGCCAAGGAACAATCTGTATGGCACAGCTGGTTCTAAGGTTCCTAGTCCCCTCTAATAGTATTGCCTTTTTAATTTATTTGGGACACAAAATGAGGTCCCACAAGAGAGTATAATGAATTCACTATTATATGATACAGTGGTTCATAATTTATCAGAATATATGGCACTAAAGTAATATTCTGGATTATGGAAAAGAAAGCCGTTTAGGAGCCGGGTCCGATATATTCTTGTTTGGTATCCATAAACGATGTGCAGAGTTGAAAAGCTGAATACAGTTTTCAGGTCCAGCATAAATACATTCATGCTGGAGGACCCAATAAGCTAATACATTTAAATAAAGAAGATGAGCATGTTACAGGAGACAATGTATTAGTGAGTGAATACCAAATACACAGACCAAAGGAGTGAACAACAATTGGGGAGAGAGAGAGAGAGGGATGGGAGGAAGAAATCAATGTTTTGGAATATTCATTAGAAATGAATAGATGTCTTGTTAAATACAAAATGGATTGTGGCATAAATTGCATAATAGTCCATTATTTAAAGCCACAAGTCCACTACTTAAAGAAACAGTCAGCCATTATGAACAAACCTCTAATCCACCTACCTGAAATCAGTTTTTTAAAAAAAAGTTTTAGATATGATTTGGTTTTATTTTTAGAAATTAGAGACTGCAAGAAATAACTGCCCCACCCATAGGAAATGGTGGTGAATCACTGCTCTTTCAGACTGCACCCGCTTCCCCTTTGTGTCAGCATTCTATTAAGGGTATAAAAACCATGCATCCATCCCTCAGTTCCTCTTTAGCTACAGACACATCCCTTAAGCCAGTGGTTCTCAAACTATTGTACTGGTGATCCCTTTCACATAGCAAGCTTCTGAGTGCAACCCCCCTTATAAATTAAAAGCACTTGTTTATATATTTAACACCATTATAAATGCTGGAGGAAAAGCGGTGTTTGGGGTGGAGGCTGACAGCTTGTGACCCCCCATGTAATAACCTCGCGACACCCTGAGGGGTCCCAACCCCCAGTTTGAGAACCCCTGCCTTAAGCCTTCAAAGTATTGTAGAAGGAGGGTCACTGTGGATCTGCAAAGATGATGTATTTGGAAAACAAAGGTTACTTTGGTAGGTAACTTCCTATGCCTTCATAACACTGTCTTCTCGAGATCTTAGCCGTTGTCACAACCACCCCTCCCCATTCCCTTCTCTCTAAATTGGCTTTCCTCCACTGTCTGCACCATTCAGCCAGCTCCTCCAGCCCATATTTCTTAACTAACACAACTTTGTATGGATCCAGGCACCAGTCTCCGTCAGAATGCATGTGTCTGATGTCAGTGCATGGGGTTGGTTGAGAGTGATTTTAAAGTTGTCATGCAAATTTATCAGCTCTTGGAAAAACTCTATTGACCCATACCATGATGATCTTGAAAAATATTAAAAAGTGAGGTACTTGCCCATTAAAGAAAAAGAAAGCAAGTGGGTAGAATTCATATGTATTTCCACGAAACAGCTTGGCTAAGCTGGAGATAGGGCTGAACATACATATCAATAATTTAAGGCTAAAAAACATAAGAACTTTGCAGATACCACTTACTGAGTGTTAGAAACCCAGGAAATGCAGAGTTGAGGACAAACTAAAAAGAAAGCCAAGCATAACAGCTAGGATACTCAAACTGCCAGAACTCTGCTAAGGACACGCTGAATTGTCCCAGTTTAATTAACTGTGATTTTAAACCAATTTCATGAAACTGGTGCAAAAGTATCCATTCCTATTTCAGTTTAATCCAGGCTTCTTTCATTTTTGTTTAAATCAATTAGAAACAGGATTAAATTAAACCAAAAAAAGTCACTCCTAAAACTAAAGCAGAATGTCCACACAGAGCATTGCACCAGTTTAAATAAACTTGCACCAATGCACATGTAGGGAAAGGCTGTGCTCCCAATAGCACCAGTGGGTGGTATTCATGGGACCAGGAGAAAGATGGTTCAGGGATTCCAGCTGGGGAGCCAGAATGGCTGCAGGAGTCACCAGTGCTAAGGGAGTCCTGAAGCACTTTGAAATTGTATAGGCAACCTGAGCTGAAGGAAGCATAGGTGCCCTTAGCACTATAGGATCATTGGGCCGAAGGCAGCTAGACTCCCTCTGCTTATACTAGGCTTTATAAAGGGCAGCATCACTGCTGGTGGTGGCTGCAGGATCCCAATTATTCACACATATAAAGTCAATCCCAAAGCTCCTTAGTCTTTCACAAACAATAAGAAAATAAAAGGGGCCAGGGGAAAATTCCATTGCGAGAGAGAGCTTAGGAACTTAAGGGAAGGGGACAGTAGCCAACCTAGGACACATGAATGAGCTTGTACTTACTTTTACTTCTGTGCTTTTCTTTGCTTGATAAATCCTTTCTCTTCTTTTTCTTTTTTCTTTTTAGTGGGGTTTCCATCTCCCTTGAGGTTTTTCCCTGTGCCTCAGGGAATAAGTCCTGGTCTAACATAGGTAAACACTGCTATGCTTTATCTCCTGCACTAGTCTGTTTTACTAAGGCTTTAGGGTGGCTAAATTGGTGGGACTTTATCCCTTGTAGGAGGAGCTATTGTAGAGCCTTTTACGGGGAGGAGTATTTTGAGTTTTCTGCTTTAAAAAGGAGTAAGAGGTTCTGATAAAAGCACAATCTAAGATTGTTCAAATACTGACTGTTAATAAAAATATAACTGCCCTTGCAAATCTAAGGCTCATAGGAAAGTTGGTTCAGATAAAGAGCCCAGTTTCCCTAATTCACTGAAATGGAGTAATGAATCTGAGTGATGTAAAATATGTGTATAGCAGTTTGCACCTGAAATGGCAGTCAGTAAACATGAATACAAATATTAACTCCTGCTGTATTGTTGGTGTTTTTCTGTCTCTCATTTCTATTTGAATTCTATGCAGCACTAATCATACTAAGGGCTTTACAGACATTCACTAATTAATCCTCACATCACCTTCTTGAGATAATAGTATTCCCATTTTACAGTCAGCGAAAACTGAAGAAGAGAGCTTAAGTAGCTTCCCCAAGGCCGCAGAGAGGATTGTTATAAAAGGCAGGACTGGAACTTGGGATTTCCAGACTTCCAGTCTTGTGTTTAGACCACATCTCATCATCTGTTACTATTTTTTCTATTATATTTTTGGATACTATTTATAAGGTATTTATTTTCAATGCTAATGGATCCAAATGCATGTGGGATAGCAGTTAGAGTTGCTAATAGCCTCTAATTGAGGTGAAACTAACATTTAAGAGCAAGGTACGAGAATATGTCCCCAGTTAACAAATGAGGAAAAGTGTGGCATGAGTACACTTTTGGGACTGAGACCACTGAAAGGCTATATAGAGATGGGCCACAGAAGAAGAAATAGTCTTCTAGCCTACTGAGGCAAGGCCTTCATAAACTTCCTAGCATGTGGGGGAGGGCAGCATTTTCTGTTTGGTAGGATCACTGATTATGATGGGAGGGTTAACACTTCCTTTTCCCTACTACATGCCTCTGCAGGGTGCTGCTTTAAAGGGGTTGAAACTTCAGCAAGCCTTGCCCCTACTTTGTACTATGCTAAGGGCCTGTAAAGGGTTAATTTTGAGGCAGCTCCCCTACATGGAATAGTATTTGAATGAATGGCTTTCACTTAACTATATTCATCCCAGCTGCCCACCCAGTTACTACACTTATTCTCCTACTAGCTAGTGGTTTCCACCTGAAAGACTACTAGGGCACCTTGGCCCTAGCCCTACAAACACCGAGGAATGTAATTTTACTCATGTAAGTTCTATTGGTTTTGATGAGACTATTCCCAGGAGTAGAGTTACATATGTGCGTCAGTGTTTGCAGGGTTGAGGCACTGGAATCTAAGGGAGTTAGGAAGGGCTCTCCCCAAATCCCATGGTATTCTGAGGAGAAAAATTAGGCTTTTCAGGTCATCTCTCGCATTTTTATTTGATTCAGCTGTGTTGCTGTGGATGTCTTATACATCTGGGGAAGTCTATACACAACCCCTAGACCAGGGGTCTCAAACACGCGGCCCGCAGGGTTCTTTCATGCGGCCCACCAAGCTCCCCGTGTGCCCCTCTGTCTACCGGTGGCGCCGCGAGACCCGCACCGCTCCCTGAAGCAGCTGGAACTATGTCCCTGCAGCCCCGGGTGGTGGGGGGGAAGTAGAGGGCTCCGTGCTCTCACTTCCAGGCACTGCCCCCCGCAGCTCCCATTGGCCGGGAATGGGGAACCGCGGCCAATGGGAGCTTTGGGGGAGGTACCTGGAGGAGCAAGAACAGCACATGGCGCCGTTCTCCTCCCCCTTCCCCACCCCCCGGGACTCCGGCTGCTTCCTGGGAGCCTGCCCTGGCCACAGTGTGTGGTGCTGCCACCCCGGAGCCGCTCTAGGTAAGCGGCGCCGGGCCGGAGCCTGCACCCCGCACCCCAACCCCCCCTCCAGAGCCCCCTGCCACATCCCACACCCTCCCGCACCCCAACTCCCTGCCCTGAGCCCCCTGCCACAACCTGCACCCCAAACCCCTGCTACACCCCTCACCCCTCCTACACCCCTCACCCCTCCTACACCCCTCACCCCAATTCCCTGCCCTGAGCCCCCTGCCGTACCCTGCACACCTCCTGCACCTCAACTCCCTGCCCTGAGCCCCCATCACACCCCGCATCCCTCCTGCACCCCCTGGGGGCAGGGAGGGGGCAGAGTTGGGGTGAGGACTTCGGGGAAGGGGTTGGAATGGGGGCAGGGGAGGGGCGGGAAGTGGCAGGGCAGGGGAGGGGCCTCATGGAAGGGGTGGAGTGGGGGCGGGACCAGGGGCAGCAAGGGGTGGGTGTCAGTGATGCGGCCCTCGGGCCAATGCACTAGTCCTCATGTGACCCTCGTGGTCATTTGAGTTTGAGACCCCTGCCCTAGACTAGAGACTCTAATGAAACCTGCACACAGATCAGAGAAGGTGGTGGTTATGATTCCAGTTCAAAACATTTCCTTTTAATCAATAGGTTTAAGTCCCTGGCATTGTGTGAAAAATAGCGGGTGTATAACAAAAATTGAAGGGAGACATGTGACCTTTGAAGATTTACGTCCTGATCTTGAAAACACTTACATATGCAGAGTTACACATGAGAGAGGCCTCACTGAATTGTGTGGTGCCAGAGGAGTGCTGTTGATTGTAAGCTTCTGGGGGTGCCTTAAATACACCTCTACCCCGATATAATGCGACCTGATATACCACGAATTCGGATATAATGCGGTAAAGCAGCACTCCGGGGGGGCGGGGGCGGGGCTGTGTGCTCTGGCAGATCAAAGCAAATTCGATATAACACGGTTTCACTTATAACGCGGTAAGATTTTTTGGCTCCTGAGGACAGCGTTATATCAGGGTAGAAGTGTACATCACCCTAAAATCAGGCTACCAAGTATTGTATCAGAACAAAGTATGGTGTATCACAGCACTCCACCCAGGGAGATGATTATAGAATTTACTTCGTCAAGCAGAAGCCATAAAGTTGGTCTCAGAAGTTTCAGACTTTTCACTTGTCTAAAGTTTTTCCAAGAAGTTGTAAGAGGATCACCTGCCTCAGACAAACTCCATGGGCTAAATGAATCCGTAATACAACTCCAGTGAAATTCTATCATAGCTGAATAAGCCTCTATGTGTTTTACTTACTGAGGTGATCTGCATCATAGTAGCATACAATACGATTGCCTCTGCCAAATGGATTTCTAGTCCCTTGTTGTCAAGGCTGCTTCCCCACTCTGAACTTTAGGGTACAGATGTGGGGGCCTGCATGAAAACTTCTAAGCTTAACTACCAGCTTAGATCTGGTCCGCTGCCACCACTCTCGATGCTAATTCCCTTCCCTGGGTAGCCTTGAGAGACTCTTCACCAATTCCCTGGTGAATACAGATCCAAACCCCTTGGATCTTAAAACAAGGAGAAATTAACCATCCCCCCTCCTCCCTTCCACCAACTCCTGGTGGATCAAGATCCAACCCCCTTGGATCTAAAAACAAGGAAAATCAATCAGGTTCTTAAAAAGAAGGCGTTTAATTAAAGAAAAAGGTAAAAATCATCTCTGTAAAATCAGGATGGAAAATAACTTTACAGGGTAATCAAACTTAAAGAGCCCAGAGGACCCCCCTTTAGCCTAAGGTTCAAAGTTACAGCAAACAGAGGTAAACACCCTAGTAAAAGGTACATTTACAAGTTGAGAAAACAAAGATAAANCAGGCCTGGGCACTCCAAAAAAGTGACCACTAGGATAATACAGTTTATAAGTAAAGGAAATCAAGGACCAACAGATAAGAATAAATAATGTTTTATTTCCAGAAAGGCAGGGCTGAAAGAGAGAGAGAGAAAAAAAATGGCAGGAAACAGGGGCAAAAGGAAAAAAGCAGGGGAATCAGGGAAACAAATTAAATGACAGGTTTCAGAGTAGCAGCCGTGTTAGTCTGTATCCGCAAAAAGAACAGGAGTACTTGTGGCACCTTAGAGACTAACAAATTTATTAGAGCATAAGCTTTCGTGGGCCAAAAAACCCAGCAATAATTAAACACTTCCTCCTTTCATTACTCAAAATCCCACAACTCAGGAATGACAAGAATGGTCCCCAGAGTGTCCCACAGGCCATAGCTGAAGGGTGGAGGTGGAGGTCAGTGAGCTGGCTGGTGCTGTTATTTTGCTTTTGCCACAGGATAAGGTTAGGGACCGCGGATGTTCGCGTGGACGCTGACCAAGGGGAGTTCCGGGTTCAATGACTGGAAGCAGTGCTAGAGAAATCAGACATGAGGAGATCATGTCCAGGATGAAGAACAAACTAGTTATTATTGTTTACAGCTGTCTTATGCCTCTGGAAAGGTCCTGGGACCAGCTTCACAACAACAGAAAAGAGGCTGCTCACCCACAGTTACAGCTGCCGTCTGACTCTACCAAAACCTGTGCCCAGCCTCCTTGAGAGCCTTTCCCTCCTGGTTACCACCGCTAACCACCACCAGCTCCCTTCCCCCACCCTGCAGAGTCTTAGAGCTAGCAATTCAAAAACCCTTCAGTTCGGCCAACCAGGGCCATGGCTTCTGGAAGGGGAAACCCTCCCACTCTGATTGCCGAGTTTGCTCTGGGCCTTTCTACATATAAGCAGGAGGACTTCCTGCAAAGTCCATCTCCACACCCCAGGGGTCAGGCTGTGCTTATTACCAAATGGGACTGGGGCCTAGCAGTCCCCTTTCTCCAAAACAAAATTTTAAGTATCTGCACCAGGTTCCGATGCTAAGAATTATGCTGTACGAATCAGCACCTACAGCTAATATGCAGCTGCACATTTCCACAATGGAGTGTGGCTTGATCCAATTTAACTCCAGTTTTGAAGTGGGCTGTGTCAGTGTAACAGATGTCATGCGGTCTGGAATAAGAGTTTTTTAAACCTTCTAATGCACATACTATTGACTGAGGCTTAGTTTACACTACAAAGTTTTGCTGTCATAGCTATGTTGACTAGGAGTGTAAAAAACCCCCACACCCGCTAGCCAACATAGGTATGCTGGCAAAACACCTGTGTAGATGCAACTATGCTGACAAAAGGAGCGCTTCTGTTGGCTTAGCTAATGCCATTCGAGAAGGCAGCATAACTATTCCAGCAGAACTCCTGTTGATTTATTCTGTCTCTCCACTGGGGGGCTCTGCCAGCATAGCTATACCAGCAAAGGCTGTGTAGTGTAGACCAGCGTTTTTCAAACTTCGGGTCGCAACCCAGTACTGGGTCGTGGCATGTCAGTCACTGAATCACTCTGGTCAGCACCGCCGACCAGACGTTAAAAGTCCCGTCAGCAGTGCTGCCCAGCTAAGGCAGGCTAGTGCTACCTGCTCCGACACCGCGCTGCGCCCCAGAAGCGGACAACAGTGGGTCCAACTTCTAGGCAGGGGGCACAGGGCTCCGCCTCCCGCCCCGAGCACTGGGAACTGACCAATGGAAACTGGGCGGCAGGGGGCGGTGCCTGCGGGCGAGAGTCGTGTGCCTCTGCCTAGGAGCCAGGCCTGCTGCTGACTGCTTCTGGGACGCAGCATGGTCCGCGGTGCCAGGACAGGTGGGAAGCCCGCCTCTGCACGCCAGCTGCGCCGCTAACCGGGAGCCGCTGGAGGTAAGTCTGTGCCCCAACCCTACGCCCCAATCCCCTGCCCCAGCCTCGAGTCCTCCCAAACCTGGAACCCCTTCCTGCACCCCAACCCCTCATCCCCAGACCCACCTCAGAGCCTACACTCCCAACCCAGACCCCTGACCCCCTCCCGCACCCCAACCCCCTGCCCCAGCCCTGAGTCCCCCTCCAAATCCAGAACACCTTCCAGCACCTTAAACATCTCATCCTTGGCCCCCAGCCCAGAGCCTGCACCCCAAGCCCAGAGCCCTGACCCCCTCCTTCACCCCAACCCCTACCCCAGAGCCCCCTCCTGCACCCTGAACCCCTCATTCCTGGCCCCACCCCACAGCCCTCACCCCCGCACCCCAACCCTCTGCCCCATCCCTGAGCCCCTCCTATGCCCAAACACCTCATCCCCGGCTCCGTTGGGTCGCGAGCATCAACAATTTTCTTTAACTGGATCCCCAGAAAAAAAGTTTTAAAACCACTGCTGTAGACAAGTATGATGGTGGTCAATATAGAAATGTAGATCCCAGTAATTTAAAATGGTTACTCCTTGATTGAAGGAATTGATAAAATACTGTTTCTTTAACAAATGCAGTTACATGTTGTGGCTTGTTCTGACAGTTCATCTCAGAAGTAGCAAAAAGGTTGAATTGGCTGCCTTCCTAGAAAAGGCCTCAGGTAACGGGGATTAGGTTGGAATGCGGTTTGGAAGGAGAATTTCTACTTATCCACTCAAAATGATATTCTTTTCCCTCTCGCTTAAGAAGTGTGTTGTTGTAATGGCTGGGAAGTACAAAGAAGTACAAAGATACTGAAACTAGCAAGTATAAACTCTGGCTTAAGTTTGTGATGGCTGTTCTCGTCTCGGTGGCTGCTATTCTAGTCATTATAGGATTATAGCAAATAACATTGCTTGTTAGTTTTCTTTCAACTGCAGCTTTACTCAGCTTTTCACCGTGTAGTAGGTACAAGTGAACAATTCTAGTATAGTTGGAGTGGGATACATCCTTTTTGACAATTGCACAGACTGTAACCCTAAAACTCCTGCTGAGTGTTAGAGTTTTGTTTGGTTAAATCCAATGACACTTCTGGAATATCTATGGGTAAGTGCATCCTTAATTCATTTTCCAGTAGGATGGATTTCAAATCTGTGTTACAAACTTGCAGTGCAGTGTTGTGCTGCTATGACACACAAACAAGCTTAATACTCTAGTAATTTTAATTTATCAAGAATATTTCTGTTGGCAGGATTCTGGAAGTTCTAGTCATCATTCATCGAAAATGCCCACGTGTTGTCTAGCAGGAATCTATTAATCAGCTTCTAATAGCAGCTTCTAATAAAATAACTGTCTTTCAAACTTTAGTTCTTACATTTACCATTATTTTAAAGAAGCCGAATGGATCATGGCAAAACATTAGGCTTATATTTTTGTACATAGCTACCATTTCATACATCCAACATTTTGACCAGGGTTCATTCAGGGTAACAGGCAAAATACCAAAGAGTAATGCATATTTCTACACCTCCTCCAGATCTTAAGATGCTCATAGATTTTAAAGGCCAGAAGGGATGATTATGACCATCTAGTCTTACCTTCTGCATAACAGGCCCTATGTCATCTGTCTGTCCTGGGCATACAGGAGGAATTGTAGGACAGCAGTGGAGGACTATCAACACTCAAGTGACCTAGTCTGCATCCTCACTGCAAAGTGGCACATGAGCATTAACTCATACCCCCAATTGAGCCAGTTAGCCCAGGTTTAAACAGTGGCTCTCAACCAGGGGTATGTGTGCTCCTGGCGGTATGCAGAGGTTTTCCAGAGGGTATATAAACTCATCTGGATATTTGCTTAGTTTTACAGCAGGCTACATAAAAAGCACTACCAAAGTCAGCACAAACTAAAATTTCATACAGACAATGACTTGGTTATCCTGCTCTATATACTATGCACTGAACTGTAAGTACAATATTTATATTCCAATTGATTTATTTTATAACTATATGGTAAAAATGAGAAACTAAGCAATTTTTCAGTAATAGTGTGCTGTGTCACTTTTATATTTTTATATCTGATTTTGTAAGCAAGTAGTTTTTAAGAGAGGAGAAACTTGGGGTGCACAAGACAAATCAGGCTTCTGAAAGGGTACAGTAGTTGGGAAAGTTTGAGAGCCACTTGTTTAAAACACTGCTAAATTTGGGTGAGACTTTTTTTGTTTGGCTGGGAAGGGAGTTAGAAGCAAGGGCATGTCTACAAAGGGAAAATCACCAACATAACTCCCCTGTGGACACTCTACTCTGGAATAAAAGTAATTTTACTGTGGAAAAATTACTCTGCTTCATCTTTATTCCAGAATAGACTGTCTACATATGGGAGTTATACTGGTATAGCTGTAGAGGAAAGTTAATCCACTGTAACTATGCCAGTCATTTCCCTCTGTAGACAAGCTAACTCTGCAGTGAAGACATGCCCTAAGAGAAGCAGAGTATGCCTACACTGGAGAGGGAAGGTGTAATTTCCAGCTTGAATAGACATACTTGCGGTAGCCCTGATCCAGCTAGTGCACTAAAAATAGCAGCAAGCTACTCCAGCTCCAACATTAATCCAACATTGGAGCTAAACACAGATATAAAGGTTTGTTTTATAGTTAGCAACTGAGATCAAGAGGGGCCAGCCCACATTCAAATGAATGAAAAATCTAGCAACACAAAGTAATATTTTATTGCTTTTTTTATTCAAGATGAATGGCCAATGCATTCTTCTTTGAAAGGAGTCTATTCTGTATGCACAGTAACTGCATTTCAAAAGATTTCATAAGGATTTTATATATGATAATATGTATGTACAAGAGACTGCAAAAGCTGGTAAAAATCATGCCATTCAATAGTATGATTTTTATGCACCTCTGTTTTTATAAAATAGGCACTCTAATTAGAGGTAGCTGATTGATTGGCGAAGATTTTACATAAGTCAAGATTAATACAAACCGTCCACTGAATATTCCAGAGGAGTTGCTGTTTCCAATCCAGACTTGGTAGTGACTAGAGGTATTTAGCTGTTGATAGTTATTTGGCAATAGATGTGGAATTGGTGGCTTCACCCCATTCATGGTGGCTTGGGGTCCACATTAACCCCCTCCCCTCCCCCGTCATAGCTTGCAGGCTCAATTTAAATGTCAAGAGAGAGAGAAATGGCAGAGATTTAACAACCTTGTCACCAAAAGCGATTATCCCTCCAGATCCTAGTTGAAGCTCATCTCAATGCGCAAGATGGTTACAATGTTCATGACTGCTGCGTTGAGCTGAGCGGGCTCCATGCTTGCTGTGGTATAGCATCTGCACAGGTAACCCAGGATAAAAGGCGCGAAACGGTTATCTGCCGTTGCTTTCCCGGCGGGAGGGGGAGGATGTAGCCAGAATCACCCGCGACAACGTTTTTGGCCCCATCAGGCATTGGGCTCTCAACCCAGAATTCCAATGGGCGGAGGAGACTGCGGGAACTATGGGATAGCTATGGGATAGCTACCCACAGTGCAAACGCTAGGGAAGTCGACACTAGCCTCAGTACATGGACGCACACCGCCGATGTGCTTAATGTGCTTAGTGTGGCCACATGCACTCAACTTTACACAATCGGTTGCCAAAAATCGAATTCTGTAAATTCGGAGTAATCCCGTAGTGTAGACATACCTTAAGTCAATGTAACACTTGCTTACTAATGTGTAACACATTTACACTCCTAGTTACCTCTGAATTTTGCCCAGTGATCCAAATTCGGTATAAATGGGAGTACCTCCACAGAGTTCCTTTGCTTTCACCAGCAGGAGTTTAGCTCGCTGATTAAAGAGATCTTGCAAGCTGTACCAATTATGACAGAAGTGTTTCCACATTAGATGGGTAGTGATACGAGTCACAGTGACCAGAACTGCAGGAAGTATTCAAAGTGTGGGCATACCATGATTTTATAAAGTGGCATTATAATATTTTCTGTCTTATCTCTTTCCTAATGGTTCCTAACATTCTGTTACCTGTTTTGACTCCTGCAGATGTTTTCAGAGAACTATCTGTGATGACTTCAAGATCTCTTTCTTGAGCGGTAACCACTAATTTAGACCCCATCATTTTGTATATATTGTTGGGAGTATGTTTCCCAATGTGCATTACTTTGCATTTCTCAACATTGAATTTCATCTGCCATTTTGTTGCCCAGTCATCCAGTTTTGTGAGATCCCTTTGGAACTCTTCACGGTCTGCTTTGGATTTAACTGTCTTGAGTAATTTTGTATCATCTGCAGATTTTGCCACCTCACTCTTCACCCCCTTTTCCAGGCCATTTATTAATATGTTGAATAGTACAGATCCTTCCAGGACTGTGACAGAATGTACCTGTGTCCATACCCCAGACACAATTTTAATAATCTTTGTACGAAGTATGTTGTGTGCGGTATCATTTGAAAATTCATAATTTGTTGGTCATTATTGTCCTGATAAAATGTGTGTGGCAACGTTGTGTATGAAGTTAAAAGATTCCACTGTATAATGTTAACACATGTTCCAAACTGAGGTTCGCAAACAGGTCTGTCTCAAACAAAGGAATGGGTGCTCTGCTTAAGTGCATTTAAGCTGTAAACAGTCATCAAACAGGAGGGGAAACAAAGGACATGCAAACAGGTGAGGAACAAGCAGCAGGGAACATCCTTCCATGTAGATTCTTTGTTTCCTGAATCTCAGAGGGACTGACACAATACAAAGGAGGAACAAACACCCCAAGGCACACTCCCGCCCCACCCCTTTGCCCACAGCATTCATGGCACCAGAAGCAACAAAGGAACCATTTGTTGAACTCTGGGAGAAGGGGGCTTGACATAAGGGTTTGGTCATAAGACTGCTGAAAGCCTATGGTAAGAAACTTTGCTTGAATCTGATGTAGTTTAAGTTAGGCACCAGTAGCACTGTAACTTCATTTTCTTGTAACCATTTCTGACTTCTATGCCTCATTACTTGTACTCATTTAAAATCTCTCTTTATAGTTAATCAACTTGTTCCATTGTTTTATCTAATCCAGTGTATTTAAATTGAAGCGTTTGGGAAACTCCATTTGGGGTGGCAAGTTGTGTGCATATTATTTCTGTTAAAGAAATAACAGGCTTTAAATAAGCTTGTATTGTCCAGGAGAGGGCTGGGCAGTGCAGGACATACATTTCTGGGGGAAATCTAAGACTGGGAGTGTGTTGTGGTCACCCTGCACTATAACTGAGGCTGGTAAGAGCCAAAGGTATGGCTGCCTGGCTGCAGCACACACACAGACATAGCTGGAAGTGGTGGAGGCTGTTTGTGAGCAGTCCAGGCTGAAGCTACAGCAGCAAAGCAGGTTACAGGGCAGGGGTGACACAGCGGTTATGTCTATCCTACGGGATTAATCCGAATTTATATAATTCGAATTTTGGAAACAGATTGTATAAAGTCGAATGTATGCGGCCACACTAAGCACATTAATTCGGCGGTGTGCATCCTTGTACCAGGGCTAGCGTCGATTTCTGGAGCGTTGTACTGTGGGTAGCTATCCCATAGCTCCCGCAGTCTCCTCCACCCATTGGAATTCTGGGTTGAGATCCCAATGCCTGATGGGGCCAAAAACATTGTTGCGGGCGGTTCTGGGTATATCCTCCCCCCTCTCCAGGGAAGCAACGGCAGACAACCGTTTTGCGCCTTTTTCCTCGGTGAACAGTGTAGACGCCATACCACGGCAAGCATGGAGCCTGCTCAGCTCAAGATAGCAGTCATGAACATTGTAAACACCTCGCGCGTTATTGTGCAGTTTATGCTGAACCAGAACCTGCAAAACCGGGCGGCGATGAGTAAGCTACGGCAGCGCGGCGGCGAGAGTGATGAGGACATGGACATGAAATTCTATCAAATTCTGTCCAAGCCCCAGTGCTTTGGAGATCATGCTGTTAATGGGGCAGGTTGTAGCCATGGAATGCCGATTCTGGGCCTGGGAAACAAGCACAGACTGATGGGACCGCATCGTGTTGCAGGTGTGGGATGATTCCCAGTGGCTGCGAAACTTTCGCATGCGTAAGGGCACTTTCATGGAACTTGTTTTCCCCTGCCCTGAAGCGCCAGAATACCAAGATGAGAGCAGCCCTCCCAGTTGAGAAGCGAGTGGTGATAGCCCTATGGAAGCTTGCAACGCCAGACAGCTACCGGTCAATCGGGAATCAATTTGGAGTGGGCAAATCTACTGTGGGGGCTGCTGTGATGCAAGTAGCCAAAGCAATCACTGAGGTGCTGCTACGAAAGGTAGTGACTCTGGGAAATGTGCAGGTCATAGTGGATGGCTTTGCTGCGATGGGATTCCCTAATTGTGACGGGCGATAGATGGAACCCATATCCCTATCTTGGCACCGGAGCACCGGTGAGAAGTAACTTTCTCAGGCTGAGAAAAAGATGCTGGCTGCTGGGGAGAATGGAGTGCTGTGTGCTCTCCACAAGCTCCTCCTCCTCCTCCTCCTTCTCATCTTCCCCGTCCGCAGAATCCTCAGCCATGGCTGAGATTACCCCCTCCTCAGAATCCACGGTCAGAGGTGGGGTAGTGGTGGCAGCCCCCCGCTAGAATTGCATGCAGCTCAGCGTAGAAGCGGCATGTCTGCGGCTCTGATCCTCAGCAAAAAAGGACCTTCCTTTTGCTTCTTTGGTTTTCTGGTAGGCTTGTCTGAGCTCCTTAACTTTCACACGGCACTGTAGTGAGTCCCTATTGTGGCCTCTCTCCATCATGCCCTTGGAGATTTTTTTCAAAGGTTTTGGCATTTCATCTTTTGGAACGTAGTTCTGCTAGCACGGAATCCTCTCCCCATATAGCGATCAGATCCAGTACCTCCCGTACAGTCCATGCTGGTGCTCTTTTTCGATTCTCAGACTGCATGGTTACCTGTGATGATGAGCTCTGCGTGGTTACCTGTGCTCTCCACGCTGGGCAAACAGGAAATGAAAGTTTGTGGGACTTTTCCTGTCTACCTGCCCAGTGCATCAGAGTTCAGATTGATGTCCAGAGCGGTCACAATGGTGCACTGTGGGATTGCTCCCAGAGGCCAATACCGTCGAATTGCGGCCACACTAACCCTAATTCGAAATGGCAATGTCGATCTCGGCACTACTCCCCTCATCGGGGAGGAGTACAGAAATCTATTTTAAGAGCCCTTTATGTCGAAGTAAATGGCTTCATTGTGTGGACGGGTGCAGGGTTAGTTCGATTTAACGCTGCTAAATTCGAACTAAACTCGTAGGGTAGACCAGGCCTTACACCGCAAGGGGGACAAAAAGGAAGGTGAAGCAGGAAACCCCCGACATAGTTGCTACTGTGTGTTTGAAAGGAGTTTAGGGAATAGATACAGTGAGGAACGGAATAAATAATCTTATAGGTTCTACCCAGTAAGAAAACATCTGAGAAATCACCTTCTTTGCTAAATAAAAACTATATGGTTATTTCTACATCACTTTCAGGTTATGGAAATGCACAGGTCAAGCACTAGCAAAAATAATTTTAGGAGGATGTATTGAGTCTGAACATCATCTGTGAGCAGCATAAGGGACAAGAGGAAGAAGGCTGTCTACAGTAACTGCTTTTAGCTCAAAAATGTTTTTAGTAGACAAGGTCCCGGGATCTTTGAAGTACAGAGATAAATTCAGTCCTTTACAGTGGTAGGAATCAGCTTTGAAGTTTGGATTCAGAGCTGAATTTAAGTTCAGAGGTGTTTGGATCAGAGGTTTTGTTTCATATGCATGTGTAATTTTTAGGTTCACGTTTTCAGAAGTAGCCTGTGCATTTGTATCCCCAGTTGGCACACAATTTTAGTCTACACAAACCTCCAGATTTGCACCTCCAATTACCTGATTTCCATGCACTAGTGCCATTGCTATTCATAAACACATGTATATACCCACATAAAAATATTGATCAAGCAAAGCTGCAGGCATGGACCTGGAGGCTTAAATCTAATTAGGGGGATTGGATTTCACTGCCTGTAAACTAATATTGTAGTTAGGTTTAGACAGGATAATCTCACCAGGTTTTTTTTTTTTTTTACATTTATAGCCAATTGAGTTTAAATAATCCATAAACGCAACAGCTAAGTGATCTGAGAGCCCAGACAAGTCAAATATATTGCTGATATTAAGCAATTTAAAAAGTGTAAATTAAATTAAATTTGATGCACAATCGATACACACTATTCAAAGTGATAGCCACAAGCAGATTTAAAACCATATATACACATAGTATTTCAAATAAGTGGATAGGTTTTCTCCAGATGGATTATTGTAACAGTCCATACACAGTACTAACCCAAAACTTGCCTGGTTTGGCACTGAATAGTGAGGAAATGACATTAAAGTTGCACGTGAAACCTTAAGTTCACGTATTTTTTCCTGGCACCAGGCCTTTTCCTGGGTCACGTGGAAAACTTTAGCACTGAGTTTATAAAAGGAAGAGCTACAGCAACCAGTATAGGTACGGGGGCATAAGCATTTCCAGTCTAAGATCAAATTTTTCAGTTGCTCATAACTTCCTGTATTTTTCGCATCTGATCTGAAATTTTCCAGACTTGATCTCTGCCCAAAGGTGATTTTCTTTTCATAAGACCTGAGCCAAAATGGTTCAGCTGTTTGTTATAAGGAGAAAGGGAGTGGGGGAAGAGAACTTTCCCCCACCATTATTAAAAATCTCTACCAGTCTTTTTTGAACAGCTCTGTAGCTGAAACAGGTAGGGTTTGCAAGCAGGATCCTGCCATGGAAATACCCCTCACCCAGAGAAAAGGCCTTTGAATGCTGTGGTGAGATCTGGACTTGTTTTGATCCTGGGAAAATTGAATCACAATAAATTTCTTTTGATAAGCTCATAAAGTGCACCAATAAAGAAGGCACATTATTTACGTGCTTAGCTGATTTAGCTGCATGGTGAAACGTCTAGTCAAGCGTATCATGGCTCCTGCACACCATTTAGAGACAAGGGATGGTTCTCTAGACTGGAACTAGTTTGGGTTCAATTCCCAGATCTGCCATAGTCTTCATGTGTGACGTAAGGCTAGTTGTTTCATTCCTTCTTTGCACCCCATCGGTAAAATGGGAACGCTACTACCTCCTTTCTCCCATGCTTAATCTATTAAGATTGGAAGTACTTTGGGGCAGGAACTCTCTCTTACCATGTGCCTGTGCAGAGTCTAGCACAATGAGTCCTTGATCATGGTTGGGGCTTATCAATGCTTCTGGAACCTAAATAATAATTTCTGTGCCTTTGCTAAGGTCTCTAGGAAGGAACACATACTGTTTCTTTAACTCTATAGAAGGAAGCCAGGCAGAAAGGAACTGGGGAAAGTTCTAGGCAGAGTTCCACTGTGAAGAGGAGAGATGGAGAGGAGCTGTGGGGATACCACCATTTTCTTATTATAAGCTTCCTTGTTCAGTGTAAAGGGAAAGTGACTCTCTCCCATGATAAAGTCTGGAGTAGGGGTTTTATATTCATCTCCCTGCAACAGACTGCTTAACCAGCCTTCTTTAGTTTTCTCTTCTCAGTTTCCTACCCCCATAGTGAATAAAGCCATTCACAGAGAACTGCCCACCCCCAGCGTTTTAACTGTCCACATGTCTGGTCTGTTGGCTCCTGTAATTGCAAGCGGTCTCATTAGCTTGAGTGGGCTACTCTGGCTGTATTGGTGCTCTTCCTCAGGGGGGTACAAAAGCTCACACTCAGGATGGGGGGGTGCTGTTCTCACAGCTGGAGGCACTGAGCCATTCTTTCAGCCAGTCTCTCACTCACTCTGCTGGAGTATCTCTGCCACATTCTAGTAGCAGTACTGGCACCCCCACCAGCACACACACAAAAATAAACAAATCACAAGTCGGACCCCAACAAATCATGGTGTTTTTTTTTAAATGTGTGTTTTAAGTTTTCATTTTTTAAAAACTCTCTGCCCCCCTATCCCCCCCCCCCCCCCCCAACATGTGCATGTGACAATAAGTACTGGCAATTTATAATGAGAAATACCGACTTTGGCCACCAGAGAAATTCAATTGGGGCCTCCAGACACTGACTTTGCACCAGGTGCCCCAAACACAATTAATGGTGAGCTCCCCCCCTCCACATCTGCTTTTTGCCCACCGGTCCCATAACAATCCCCCCCCCACACACACACACACACCTGACCCTTGCTGCCCAGCTTATCTCTGCTCCTTCTGTAGCTGTGCAAGGTCTTCATCCCCTCCCAGGTTTGGGGAGAGACAGCCAGCTTCAGCAGATCATTGCTGTCTGCTCCCGGGGTGGTGGTGTAGGGACAGAGGGGAGAAGCAGAAAGCAGACCAGCCCATTATTCATAAAGCAGGGAGAGGGAAGCAGAGCCACCTCGAGGTCTCTTTCTGCTCCCTCTTCTCTTTTGGCTCTTCCCTCCCCCACCGCTGTTTCCTACAGCAGTTCTGATTGGCTTCTCTTCCCCAGGAGGCAGGGAAGCAGGACAGGCAGAGGGGAAGTCTGGAAACCCAGAGCCTTTCAGCAGTGGCCAAAATCCACCTTACTTGCGGTAAGTTCATGAGAGTGGGCAGCACTGGAGCAGATGTGTTCCCCTGCTAAGGGCCTGATGAGTGCTGCGTTTTAGTCACGGGTATGTTTAGTAAAAGTCACGGGCAGTAAACAAAAATTCATGGCCAGTGACCTGTCCATGACTTACTAAAAAAAAGCAGTGAATAAAAACCAGGGGCCCCGCAGGTGCTGGGGGAGGGCAGCCCGGTTGCTTGGGAGCAGTGCATGGCCCAGGACCCCCGCTTGTGCACGTGTGTGGGGGGTGATGGGGGGCAGGGAGGGGTCCCGCCCCCCTCACCCACAGTAGCAGAGTTTGGGTGTGGGAGGGGGCAAGGGGTTGGGGCACAGGACAGGCCAAGGCGAGCTCTCAGCAGCGCTCACCTGGGGGGCTCCCCAAAAGCAGCGACACCCCCCTCGCTGCTAGGTGGAGGCATGGCCAGTCAGCTCTGCAGCTGACTTGCTGGATCAAGCTGTACCTGCTCACCCTTGTTTTTGACCAAACCTTATGCAGTGTGCTACACATGGAGCCAAGTTACAGGGGGAGCTAAGAGCAACCATCTCATTGAGAAGCTCTAGTGCAATGCTACCATGCTTTGGCACATGGGCTTGAAATTTGGTGTCTGGGGAGGGGGATCACCTGCCATAGATGTGCCTTTTTCCTGACCCTGTGAAAATTCACCCAAATTTGACAAGTCATAA
The DNA here is from genome assembly GCF_013100865.1 of Trachemys scripta elegans. Classification (NCBI taxonomy): domain Eukaryota; kingdom Metazoa; phylum Chordata; order Testudines; family Emydidae; genus Trachemys; species Trachemys scripta. Next base: position 63,226,555 of record NC_048304.1, on the reverse strand, counting down.
CTCTGTAAAATCTGAGTCTGCTCATGCTCAGTAGAAACTTGTGCACGTAAATTCTCCAAAGATGCTGTCTGCACCAAGCATGGTCCATCCTAGGGCTTCAGGAACCGACCAGGAATTACCTGGCAATTGCTCCTCCCTGCTACTGGGTGGGGGGCTCTGTGGCAGCAGGCACAGGAAGTGAGGGCAGAGAGACTGTCTCATGTGCTCTGAGTGTCCACCCATCCCCATTTGTATCCAGGCAGCAAGTATTAGGTGGATGCAGCTACACTGGAATGCAAAGGAGTTAGAAATTGGGGATGGGGATGGGGGAAGAGGAAGAGGAGGTTGCAGGAGCCAGAGATGGGAGTAAGCAGAGGAGGATGGGTTAGGTGCTAGTAAACGGGTGTGGGGTGATGGGAACAAAGTGTGGGGGGGGGGGGGGGAGGCGCGAGGGGCTGTTATGAGTAAGTAGACAGAGGGGTCAAGTGACTCACCAAAGGTCAGAAAGGAAGTCTGACCGTAGTGGGGCTAGGTGTTGAGTCCTGACACCCAGGCCCCCTGTTCTAGCCACTATTTTCCATGTTTACAAATGTAAAATAGATATTTGACCAGTCACTTAAATTTAAAATAAAAAAGCAGTCTTCAGCCATCTTCCAAAAATTTTATTTTTAATGCTTTTAAATATTTGTTTTAATACAAGATAAAAATAATATATTAATTAAATCTGGGTTTAATTTTAGAGTCAAAACAATATTTACTTATTTACATTACTGTGCTTCAAACTTCACTGCCACAGGAACTTTCAAACCTTCAAGTAACGTGTGTGTGTGTGTGTGTGCGCGCGCTTAACTAAAAGATCTGTGTTTAGTGCAAAGAAACATTTTCCCCAAAAACGTTTAAGTACTAGTTTTTATATACCTTGTTATGTGAAGCACTATACATTAGTGTAGTTTGTAATTCCTCTGTATAATAAGTCACTTACAGTTGAAAGAGGACATTACATTAAGTTTAAAGTAAAGTCACTACTTAAATCATGGGGTTAATACATGAATTCAATATGCTCCATTTTTTAAAAGTTATTTTAAATTCTTATACAACTACCACAACTCTGTTCTGAAAATGTATTTCACGTAGAACTATGTACATTCCATTCATTTAGCACACTTGTGGCTCAAGCTATGAACATTACCAGAAACTACAAAATGGATAACTGAAAACAGATGTAATATAGTACTGTGCCTTTTAGTGTTCAGAAAGACATTTACAATGAAGGAGAACTATTTTGTAGGTTAATTCCATGTCAACTTTGCCCAAAACACTGTTTCAGTCAAATCATAAAAATCAGACAATCTTTCAAAATCTCTCCATGTCTCAAAGGAACACCAGAAAAATACATGTATATGGATTATTAGTGGTCTACCAATTAATCCTTGACACAAAAAGGCCTTTAGGCAGGCGAGGTAATTCACAGTTCACGTTAGATCATTGCTGGGGTATCTACTAATTACAAACTGCCAACCCTACAAAGCCATGTTGGCTTTATAATTACCATGGGTGAACTTTTTTTTTTTAAAAAAAGAATCCTAAATTGCTTTGAATAAGCAACATAAATTATGGCAAAATCCTTCTTGACAAAAATATCTTAATCTTCTCAAATAGAAAAAAATACAAGAAGGAAAGGACTAATAATTCATTATTTTTACTATGTGGTACTTGAAGTCTACAAAAGAACTTCCATTAAACTCAGACAATTCCAAGTAACTTGATTTTGTTGTACTAATAAGAAATTGTGTAACTAGTAATGAAACAGTATAGCACTGTAGTGTGTAAGTAGTTAATACCGCTGTGCTAATAAAGTTATGCAAACTTTAGGAATGCTGTTTTAAATATTGATTTTTGTTCACAACCACAGTAAATTCCACTAATACCATTCCCCCAAGTGTTATTCTTTTTTGCACCATATGAAAAAAATACAGTTAGCCATATGGGAAAACAGATCAAGAATTGCTACACTGAACAATCTACACATTTATAAATTAGCCAAGTTTTGGGGCTTGGGGGGTTAGAAACTTGTGAAAAGGTTTTATTTACCATATTAGCACTGGCAGTTGGGATTTCCAGCTCATTTTCACTGAGCTCTGCTTCTTATAACATCAAACCACTAATAACAACGGTCCTAGATTTGATGTCATCTCTATAGAAGTGACTTTACTTCGAACATTCGTTTATCTTAGATATTCTATTGGAACATGTTTTCCATATGGTGCATGGAGATTTAATGTGACCTAAAATAGAAAACAAAATCATTTGCCCACTTATTTATAATACAAGGGCTCGGTTCTACATGGTGCTGAGCACATTGGCCCAGATCCAGGGAAGCATTTAAAGCATGAGTAATCTCACTGAAGCTAATGGGTCTACTCATGTGCTTAAAGTTAAGCGTATGCTTCACACCTTGCAAGATCTGGCTCTAAGTCAGTCTGAAAGTCTGAGGACTTGGGGGCCTACTGAAATGTTTCTGCTTATTTGATTTTCTTAGAACTATCAGAACTATCGAGTTGTCCTGTTTTTGCTGGAGGACTCCATAAAAGGAATAGAGGAGTGGAGTGGAAGCTGAGTCCTCAGTTGAAAAGCAGAGGTGTTGAATCTTTGATAAAAAGATTCTCTCCCAAGTCTTTGTCAGGAGTTTGCGTTAAACGGTTTTAAAAAGTACTTGTTTTTTTATTCAGGTTCATTCTCTGGTAGTGTCACAATCCCACTAATTTTCCAGTCCTCAGAGGAATCCTCCAGCAAAAAGAATCAAGACCTGATACTTTGAACACAAACAGTTTGCATGTAGCTTTCAGCCTTCTTATGTCACGAGACCGAGAAAGGGCACTTTCCCCTTTGCGTTTCACATTCACTGTATACGCCAAAAATCTAAGCCTGAATTTACACTTTTGCCTCAAGTATTAAGCCAGAGTCCCTCAAGACCTCAACTATTTCAGCCAAGTTAAAAGGGACAATCAGTTTGGGGTTTTTTGTTTTTGGAGGGCTGGGGGGGGGGGGGGAAATCTGTACATCTGACCCTACTGTTCCAATAATCTCAGGTATTCCTTGTAACTGAAAGATTTAGAGAAATGTTTCTCTATTTGATTCAGTTTATTTACTTTGTGTGTTTGAAAGTCCATTTCTCATCATTTGCACTTCCTGTATAAAGCATTAACCTGATGACCTCACACATGTCCTGTTTTGAGGGGGAACTCACGTATGGTTTTACCCCAGGCTCTGCAACAGGGCATCTGCCAGAAAGAGCTGCAGGTAAGATGAACTAGAAGAGGCAGCATGCAAGTGTGTGAGGTCATAAAAGGGGAGGCACAGCAAGCTTGAGCATGTTTAGCATTATTCAGGCCCACCCCTTGCAGGCTGCAAAAACAAACACCAAGACTTGTTAACAGCAGGGGCAAAAAAAACTGTATAAAAACATTTTTAAAATTCTGTACCTCACTTGACTTTGAAACGAATTGGGGGGGGGGGGGGGGGGGGGAAGTCTAATCAAGTTGCCAGTATTGCTTTAAGGACCAACCCTTGTTTTAAAACTCTGAATAAAAGCACCTGAAATATTTTGTTTTCTCTTTATAGTCAGAAAATCGTTATGAACTACTGCATTTGTATCTATTGGCAGAGATGCCCAACCTCCAAGAAAGAGAAGGATTGACAGTCTTAACACCCTGCCCAGTTCCCAGGAAAAATCAATCCTGCATGTTACAAATATCCGAAACAGATTCTTAGCAGCCAGAGGATCAGTGTGTGAATACATAAAGCAATGGTGTAGATAGCAAATATCCTATTTTCATAAAAATATTCAAAACACAAACAGCAATACTGATTTGACAATACTTTAGATGTAAACAGCACTTGAGAAATAAATAAAGCTGGAGGCAAAATAAAAACCCAAGAATGTTTATGCTTCAAAAACAAAGATTTGAACTTTAAGTATTACACATAAAAATCTTGAGATGTCATTTTAGTTTATGTAAACACTTCTGTGATAAGTTATAGAACTTTTTGCTTTACTAGACATGAGTAAATAAAAGACTGAAAAAGAATTCTACAATTCAGACACAGCAAAGCTGATCAGCAGTCTGGAGTTACTGTCAGAGTCAACAGCTTTGCAAATTTAGTTGCATTTTTTATTCCTGTTTTCCCTAAAGTATCAAAAACCTCAAAGAATATAAATCTTTACACATTTTGGACGCACATTAAAGTGTTAAAGAAATAACACTGTTAAACAATGGCCCAATGAATTACTGGGCACTACAGAAGCAAGTGTGTCCCCATAGCTGGGGATGTTTTATTCCAGAGTACCAGAGAGGAATTTTGAGACTGCCTCTTCCTAGCAGGAAGACAAGGGCAGCAAACAAACATTGTTTATCATAAAAACGTAAGTCCTTGGAGATTAAAGAGTCTGTTTTGCAAAGTGTCAGTGCATTTCCCTAGTTTAGGTGCTGGGAGCACTCAGCAGGTTTGGATGCTTTACCATTAGCAGCAGGTTTGTTAAAGAACAGGAATGTTACAGAAATCAAAGTCTGCAGAGCAATGTAACTCACACTAGGTGCGCGCCTGCATTTGGTACACATACTCTGGGATATGGAATTCATCCCAGGAACAGGAACTAAATAAACTTGCAAACTTTTAAAATAAACATTATGAAGAGCCGGTAATATATTCTCTCCTGAATGACTGTTTCTAATTCCAAGTTTAAAGTATCTTTGTTAAGGCCCATAAATGTAGAGATGGGAGACCATACTAGATTCTTGAGCTTCAAATACCTAACTAAGTCTTGCAAAATTCTACTTGACTGGGTAAATTTGTTGTTGTTGACAGGCAAGTACTGTATGTATTTCAGTTTTCCTATACTCACTGTAAAGTGGGAGTGAACAGTTTGTATCGGGATGGCAAACTGTCATGGAAATTTTTTGAGGCTGACATTTTACTACCTCTTCTCACACATTAGCTATTCTGAAATTATGGGATAGTGAATTAACGTGATGATCACCAACATTTATATATTTGTTGCAATTTGCAACTCTCAAATTACACTACTATTCCCCATTAAATCTGACTAACTACAGTTAAAGCTACCTTCTTGCACACAAAAATATATGGATAACAGTTTGTAAGATCACTAACAAGTATGGGCCTTGCTTGCACACACTATTTCAGGCTCCATTTCTAATCACTAGTCTTTCACAAGCAAAATCAGGATCTCTCAAAAAAGTGATAGAAGTTAAACCACTTAAAATACTGTAACTCCTAGTGTTATAAACAAGCAGCTTATTTCTAACCACCAGTCTATTTTCATAATTTCTAAGACTAAGTATAAAGCATTTTACTGTCTATACAATTCATCAAAAAACCCTTAGGCATTCAAATATGTTCAACATTTGCTGATACCAGATGGATTGGGACAAAAAAATTAATAAAAGAGATCAACATTAGCACTATTTTTGAAACTTGCTTTTAAACTTTTCCTGAAGGGAAAAAAAAAGTCACTACATGCATTTCCCCATCTATTTACGAGGCACTACGTTACTTCAAGGCAAATTTAACTGTTCTATTCTTCTAGTGGTTAAAGAGTTGCTCATAAAAAGCATGCATAGGTTTAGGTGAAGTATTTGATAAACCATACAGAAGAGAGAGTAACTATGTGACTCTAAAGCACTTAAAGCTACCTCATCTTCATTTTCAAGAGATGTAGCTTTCATTTCTAACCCAACAAGGAACTATCTAAGCGGTAGGACAATGGCATAAACCGTTTACTCTGACCAAATAAGCCCTGTTCAAACATGATCTTAATAGCTGACAACCCCCAAATCAAAAAAAGCAGGCGGTTTCATTTTTGGCATTCTGTATATACACACACAACACATATTGTCCATTATACCTTTTTCAGAATTCTTATTTAAGATTTCTGGGAAACCATTTAGTAAAGAGCTATACTACTTTCCTTATTCTGACAAGCCACTCTTCAGAATCTCATTTTGTAAGTGTACACGCTTCAACGGAAAAAGTTATATTTAATATTATTTTTAAAAGAAAGTCAGTGGCTAACAAATTAGTACTTAGTATTATTTGTACAGGCAAACATTCAAGGTACCAGAGATCATCTGGACCTCAAAACAGCAAGTCTGGTAAAGCATACATTAAAAGTGTAAGTTATTCTCTACCCTAAAGCATTTTTCTAGAATCATGCCAATGGTAATGACGACTTCTCTATTTCAGATTCATAATGATCTATGGGGCAGCCTCTACTTATCCTCCTAGCGTTAGTTTCTACTATTACCTTGTGAAGTATGGAAATCCCAACTTTGTGAATGAGAATCTAAGAAGCAGGGCATGAGACCACAGGGATGGAAACAGTTATTTTCTTATTTTTTCAGCTAGTTCTGTAGAGATTTGTTACGAATACTTCATACTAACTTAGATTAAACTAGGTACTCTTCATCCAATTAACCTTCTCATTATTGTAGGTTTTGAAAAGGGCCAGCAATACTCATTAGGAACTGTACCATTAACATTGCATTCAAAAAAAGAAAACATTGGAAACCAGATTCTCGCTCTCCTACTCTGCTGATATGCTCTGGTATTAGCCAATGTGTGGTAGTACAAAAAGAGTCTTGTGGTGATGTAGAAGGCAATGAAGACATCTATAGAATAATGTTCATGTGCAGCCAAAATGAAGAAGATTCCAAAGAGATTCAGGACCCAGGATAAAGTATGCAAGAAGTTCCAGCTTCTTGGTGTATCTAGCAAAGGACAAAAGTATCAAGTTAAAAGATTCACTTAGAATGTTTCACAAACCAAGGTTCTTAGCAAGTTTACTACACCTACTCCCATCAGACACCTGACATGATCTTACATTTACACAGTAATCCGAAGGACTGAACAAAATAGGGGCCTGATCCGGTACTCATATGCACAACCCAATTAATTTACTTCAGCATACTTTATTAAGAATTATGACTATGAATCACTTCACCCATTATTGAAGTGCAACAAGCACAGGGGTGAAAGGGAGCACCTGTTTAACAGTACATAGAAATATTGCACAGTAGAGCCCTGTGCAGGACTATTCTTTACTCCCGCTCCTATCATTATGGCAGCGGATCCTGCAGGATCCCAGTCCCGCTGCAGGGCTCCATTACACAGTAACATATGGCATGACTACAAGCAGAATACCTTCTCCAGTGGCAGCTATACAGATATAGGTAGGTCTGGCATACTTTTCTTTAAGAGAAAGAAGTTTCCAGGTGCGCATGTATAACTGATTTTGAAGTAATTCAACTACAATTCCTAGTCAAGCTAGCTCTCTTAATTTGCTGTTTAATGCATTAAAAAAAAAAAGTCACATTTTGAATTACTAACAATACCTTATAGAGTGACGAATAATTAATATCAGCATCAAGTACTGTGTGAAGACCAGTCAAAAAGCTCGTATTTTTGTAAAGTTTTATTTTCTAAGTACTAGACTCATGTTAACACTATAAGAAGCTTATTGTATGCAGGAAAGAGGGATGAAACAGAAAAAGAGTGAGGATCAGATAAGGATAACCTGATGTGAAGGCAACTTCTAAAACAAAATTGAAAACTGAGAAAAGTAATAGAGAAAGGGAAAATATGAGCACGGGTACGGACAGTTGAAGAATGGAAGACCGCTGCTGTACAAGAAAGCAACTTGAACAGCAAGATCACATCTCTATTTAGTTCATTTAAGAGTCTTAAATTAAGAAGATTTTAAAACATGGCAGTGACACAGTAGTTGAAACTGATACGGCACTTCCATTTTCCACCCCCAATCTTCACTTGTTAAAATCTTTTTAGAAAGTTGCCTTTGGGGCTGGGGTTACCAAAACCCCACCCAAATGCTTCTGAGCCTGAAGGTGCTATGGAAATCCATTTCATAAGCTCCCATATGGAATGTATGTCCTAGAATTGCTCAGGCTCCCCCCGTAAGCACTTTTACAAGGAGGGCAGGAAGCCTGGTAAGAAGTCTGTTTGGGGGCTTGAAAAGTAGCTAGGTGCATTCTGAAAACCACATACCCTTCACTTTCCAGTTATAGTCTAAGCAAATCTTATCAAGCACATTCCATGCTAATCTTTTAGGACACCTAGATTTTACAGTGATTGGTCAAAATACTCAGGGACTTACTTAAAAAGAACTAACTTCCATCTCCAGCTCAACACTAATCATGAAAGCTTTCAGTCATAAAAGGAGGAGATTTTGAGAACGGAAGAAATAAAAATAGGGAAGGAGTATGCCTCTTAATTACAGTCACTGTCATGTCTCCATAATACTCGTACGTGTTTGGACATTGGCATTGTGTACTTACATTCAGTGACAAAGAAGTTCAGCATAGTCAGGACAACAGTATGGCCACTGAACATGTAGTCTCCACATGTATGTACTCCAGTGAGTGTCATTCCAAAACCACTCCATATTGCAAATGCTCGCTGAAGTTTTGCCCACACGTTGCCATACAACTAAAATTAAAACAGCAACATTAATATTTAAAAGCCATTGCTAAGAATACTTTTTACTATAGTCCAAACATGTCTAATAGAAATTCAGTTGCTGCCTAGCACTATGTATATTTAATTCACATTCCCCGTTTCCATTTTTAACTTTTTACTGCAAATACAGATTATCAGAACAGCCCATGGATTCTATTTTGGCATAACTAGGATCTATAACTATAATTATAGAGGTACACAAAGTACCTCTGATAAGTACTTTCTCTAAATTCTGTGGTTTATTTAATTCATAGCTATAAATGATTCACATAATGGAGCTTCCACACATTCTCTTGAGGATTTATTCCACAGCCTAGTGAGTCAGTCAAAAAGATTTTCCTGCTATTCAGCCTAAATGTTTTTCATAATTTCATTCCTTTATTTTTAGTTATAGTCTTACGCCCTACACAAGCCTTCTCTTTCCTTAGTGTTTCCATCCTTCAAATACTTGGCAGCTGTGTGTCATTTTAGCAGGCTAGATGAGGTATAAATATTTAATTTTCAGTCATTCCTCATAAATTATCCCCTTCAGTCACTCAAATGTGTTCCTCTGATGAATCCTCTCATTTGCATAGAGTACTACCCTGAAAGCCCCAAAATGAATGCAATATTTTAAGTGCTTTCTATCAAAAACCCTATAGAAGTGACTACCAAATTAATGATCCTTGATTTGCACATGAGGGTCAGTATTTAACAAGCAGAAGTTTGCAGCTAACTACATAAATGCTTACAATATGACTATCCTTATCACAATAATTTTCATCTGAGAAGGTTAAACCAAAATCAGAAAAAAACAAACATTTAAGAATATTCCTTTACCTTTCCGGAACATTGCAGATGCTGGCCTGGCACAGAGAGTGAGGTAACAAACATTGTAAAGCAACGCAACAAGAACACTGTCCCCATTAAGCTACACAATCTGCGTAAGAGTATAGACCTGGGGAAATAAAAAGGGACGCAAGAGTCGTACAAGAATTCAAATACTTTTGCACATTTGGTTATGAAAATTAAAAGAATTATGAGAGATTTACAGCATTCTTCTCTAACTTATCCCCATGACATGATTTTTAATGGGACAGGGATTTCTTGAACTACAACAATTTAGCCTAACATGGTATTTAGTTTTATTTCTATAATTATCTTTCTTTCAAATAGTAATGCTGTTTTATGTACTGGCATCTTACTGAAATAGACATTTTTGAATGAAATTGTGTGTCATGGTGAAAGTGACTGACAAAGATATTCAGATCAGTGCATACAAGGGTTCAGAAGTCAACATGTCTCTGAATATAGTATTTACACCCACAATTTGTCCATAATAAAGTGACAAAAGCCAAGTCTCAGGAATGCCAGCCCTCATTTCACAAGCATATAAAAAAAATGTGATTCTTCATCCATGTATGCTATGCTCTTGGGGTTTTCCCCTCAGAGTGAGGTGACATACTCTATCTCCTATTCAGCAAAGGGACAATATGGATACTGTATACAAGAGCGCTGAGAACAACAAATTCTTCTCCTTTGGAACTACAATCTTAAATGAGGTCCTACACGCAAGCTGTCCAGTGAACTCTTTAGTGTTGAGATGAAATATTTCAAAGCACTAACACAAAATGCAGCAATACTAAAATTAATTAGACCCTCCCAAATTTACAATAATTTAATATTGATCTTAAGACAGGCAAGTCAATGATTCCTTTGTCCTGCTCATGATACAAAAAGGAGCAAAGGTGGTTTTTGTCTGCCTTGTCTCTTGGGCATTAGTTAATGTTATGCTTCTCTAGAAGAGAAAAAAAAAAAGTCAACTCAAATTGTCAATTCTGACCCAACTACAAAGATATTGTTTATTCTAAGTGTAAGGTATGTAAAACTATTTTTATTAGTTCTCTCATTAGAACTATGTTGCTATTAGCTAGTCATTCAGAGAAGAAGTTTACAAGCTTCTGGAGAAAGCCCTGCAAGAGGACACACTGGAATCCCTGGACTAAAGAGAACAGAATAGTTGGAAGAAATGTTGTGGAGCTAGTCATGTCTGACACATGTCACTCATCTCCCAGTCTGGGACATATACACCCAGTTCCTATAAACAGGCTGGTTATTTAGAAATGGTAGATATTCAGACGGTGGGGCAGAGAGATATACAAGATTGGTTTTCATGGGTTCCCAATTCAACCAACATTGCAAAACAAAGTGGCAACAACCACCCCAATGGAAGTAAAGTAGCACACAATAGTGGTATCCTCCAGGCACAAATAAAGGAAACAAAGGAATTCCTTCCTTTATGGGAAGTGGAAGGAAGAATTGTACCATGGCCTCATCGTGCCATCTTAATGATGTAAATAACAATTGTGTTTAAAGGCAAGTCTTGGCTATAGTTATTATGATGGATTTCAGTCACATTCAATCTCTATTAGGTTGCCAACAGATGTTTCTGAATTAAGAGTTCTTTTAATTGAAAGTACTATACCTGTGTCTGTGAAGGAGGAGAACCAGGAGCCAAATGTAGCAGAGAATCACACCACACACTTCAGTCATGGCAAAGGCCCAAGGTATCCTAGGAACACTAAAGCAGAAGGAAAAAGTTAACCTACATAATAGAGCTAACTTTTATGAATATGCGTGTTTTAAATTAGGCACCTGAATTAATGGCCTAATTTTCAAAAGGTGTTGAGCACCTGCAGCTCCCACTGAGGTATATGGAAGCTGCAGGTGCTCCGCACTTTTTGAAAATGAAGCCATGTATTTAGGTGACAAAATAAAGATTTAGATGCCTACCAGTGTACAAGTACCTTCACAGGGAGAAAATACCAGGTACTAAAGAGCTCTTTAACCTAGCAGAGAAAGTTGTAACAAGAACTGATCACCGGAAATTAAAGGCAGAAATTCAAATTAGAAATTCAGCCCAAATGTATAATAGTGAGTGAGGGCGACTAACCACTGAAAGAAAATACCAATGCAAGTGATAAATTCTCCATTTTTTTAAATCTTCAAATCAAGATTGGATACCTTTCTGGGAGATATGCTTTAGTCAAACAAGTTATTGGGCTCAATGCAGGCATAATTGGGTAAAGTTCTATAGCATATTGGAGGTCTGCTTAGATAATCTAATGGTTCCTTCTGCTCTTAAATATATGAATCTACAGGCACCCAAGTTTGAAAGTTTTGGCCACAGTTTCTTTGGTACTACTATCTTGTATTGCATTCCTCTGAAACTGGTAAAAACTAACACTGAAGATTTCCACAGCACAAAGAACTTTATTTTGACAGACTTAGTAATGCCTTAAGCTCTAGTTCATTTATTTACTCCCCTCGCAACCCATTTTAAAAATGTTTTAGAGGACATTTAAAATGAAACTGATCAAAGGCCAAAACCTATTGTAAAACTCAATGTTTTACATGGATTTCCTACCAGAATTTCTTTACTGATCTTAAGGTGTTAGTAGTTTCTTTGTAATGAATTTCCAAAACAATATCACTCATCTTGACACATTAACTTACATCATGTATCACATATATTGTAACTGCAATAAAAAACTAGTCAGCACAAAGTTCTTAAAATACTTCCATTTCAATTTAGCGTTTAAAGCATAATAAATCTCTTCAATGCAGGAGGACAGGACCATGAAACTCATTCTGTGATAAAGGCTAAATTAAATTTGTAATTAGGGTTCATATGCCAGAACTGTAAGATTAGGTCTTAATACACTAACCAAGAGGAAAAATACCCATGCTACTTTTCTCTCAAAACAATGTCCTCTGTAATTTATAAAAGAGGACCTTGTACTGCTTATTGTGCACTCTACTATATTTAAGCACACTGTCAGCTTTTTATTTAATACATGCTACAAGGTCTCCACAGCTTTCTTTACAACTCCTTTTCCTTCCTCACTTCATGCCACTCATTTTCTTTTTTTTAAAAAGTGCATTTTTATCTGCAGTATCATCAGTGTATTCCTGCTTTCGCCCTGACAGACTTTTTGGTATTTCCCCACACTGTTTTCTGCCTCATCCTCCTCTTCCCCATAATATCCACCCAATCTCCTATTTCTCCTGTTATATCTGCTTGAGCTCTCCTCCAACCCCCATATACTCAATCCATCAGCACCATTTGTGTTCCTCACTCCTTGCAACCCCATTCTTTTTTAAAGAGCGGATCAACAGCGCCTGGGGCAATAATTCCCCAGCTTCCTCCTCTCCCAAGAAAGGATGCAGCAGCTTCACAGAGAGGATCATTCACTTGGACCGCAAATATAAATACACCCTAGTTGACTAGGTTTTCAAGCCCTGACTTGAGTAACAAAAGATCTTCATTGATGGTCATGGGAGTTTTGCTCAAAGATAGTAGGTTAAATATAGCTCTGATTAACTTAACAGTTTAGTTGAAGTTCATTATTTTCAAAGCATTCAACATTTATTGGGGGTGGGGGGGAAGCATGGTGTGTGGCGCATAGTTAGAACCACTGCTCTTTCTGCTCTTCAATTTACCTCTTCCTAGTGTTAGGAAGTTCGCATTTATAGCTCTAATAGAATATATTTAATATAGTTTTCTGAGACTTAAAGTTTAGATTTATACTAGGATTTTCAGAGAAGCTTAAGTGAGTTAGGTGTCCAATTCCCACTGAATTTCAATAGGAATTAGGCAGCTAAATCCTTAAACTCCTTTGAAAATCCCAGTCAAGATGTATGCAGTGGGAGAGAAGTACTAGAAAAAGTTCATTTCTGTCTTCATGCATTCTTACACAAGTCCTCACTCAGATGGCACAGTCTTGAGTACGATGTTTATATAGACCTAGAGGAGATAGGAGGGACACACCTATTACATGCAAAAACTTAATCCCTTGGAAAGGGTAGAGAAGACTAAAATGCCTAGAAATCTCAAAGCTATTCCAGAGTCCTTTCATGATCAAACTTTTTGGTATAAGTTTTAATTTAACATTTACTAAATCATTACTTTGCCCTTATAATACATTGCATATTTACATTAATGAAACATCACCCTCCCGCTCCCCCCCTCCCCCCGCACAACAAGGTAGGTAAACTGGCTTAGAAGTTAAGCAACTTTTCCAAAGTCACAATCAGTGAGCAGAGCATGAAATAAAACCAAAGAATACTACCAGTCCCCTGCTTCAGTAGAAAATGTGCTTTAGTTAGCTTTTAAAATGTGATATTTTCTTGTTATTATTTTACAAGCACTTAAAACATACTTAATGCTATATAATATACAAGGATCACAGTCCTGTGCTGTAATATTGTGCTGGAAAATGGGGAGGGTAGAACAGTTTGCATAGTTGGTAAACACCTACCACAATCCCATTTATGTCTCCACAATAAAATACCCCAGGGCGCTAAAAAGAGCCATGTAGATGTTCAGGCTCAGGCTCTGAAGGGCAGGGAAAGGGGTGGGTTTCAAAGACCGAGTCCAAACATCTACACAGCTATTCTTAGTACCGTAATGCGAGCCCACATCTGCAGACCCAGATTCTAAGATGCACTGCCACATTGTTAGGGGTTTGTTTGGGGGTATTTTTGGGGGGTGAGGGAGGGAGAGGAGGCGGCGGGTCATGTAGACATACCCCAAGAGTACTGATTGGAGAATCAGAAAGGAAAAAGAAAAAAAAATGTAGAAAGCTAACAGTAAGCTATTGCTAGCTGCTGAGTAAAACCTCTCCAAGAGAGGCCACTCAAACTTACTCAGTTTCTGTCCTCTTAGTGCCTCATCTGTTGTGTATATATATATAAATGCTTTGTAGCTTCTCAACATTCATTGATATATATATCAATGAATGTTGAGAAGCTACAAAGCATTTTTTTTAAATTAGATTTCAACTACAGAATGATTGTGTATTAATCTCTTTAGCCTTGTTTGTCGAAGTTCCTTTCCCAGGAAGCTGGTACTGCCAGTAATTTGCACTTTGCAATATCATCAGAACAGAAATTGCTACAGATTTCAGCTGAAGCTGTTTCTCTGTCACATGTCCCCTTTGCTACACAAAAGGTAAAGAAGTAATTACTCAGACACTGGCTCTGTTGTAATCCTATGACAATGTTTTGGTTGTTTCTGCTAACATTCTCCACAGTAGCGCCCCCCTGCCCCAACACTGTGATTACAGCGCTTCTGTCCTAGGAACAGACTCTAGTATCCAGTCTTGTCATGACTGTCATTCTCCCTTCTTCCATCACTCCTTTGGTCATCACTTGCTGAGTAATGTCTAAATTAATGACAGGCTGTGCGGCCTTTATTCACATGATTAGTCCTAATGACTTTGATGAGACGACCTGTGAAGTAGAGACTACTTTAATGAATAAAGGCTGCAGGACTGAGCCCCTCCTGATACAGGTCATGTCTTTTTTCTGTGCACTTTATAAGTCTGTAGTATAGTGTGTGAGAATTACTTGGAATGGAGCATTTATTCCACATTAAACTCACATGGCTGAGCAGAAACTAAGTAGCTCTAGCAGTTGCTCTCTCTGGATTTAAAGGAAACATTTACAGCATGGATGTCATTCCTCTATCACTAAGGCTGTGAGTTTGTCAGGGAAGTCACGGATTCCGTGACCTCTGTGACTTCTGCAGCGGCCAGTGCGCCTGGCTCAGGAGCAGCTCAGGGAGCCCTTGTGCCAGGGCACCGGCCACTGCTGGGGCAGTCTCGGGCCACTGCGCCCCTACCCCCCGCAGCAGAATTTGGGTGTGGGAGGGGGTTGGGCCACTGGAAAGGGTGAGGCAGGCTCTGGGCGGTGCTTACCTGGGAGGGGCTCCCCAGAAGCAGCGACCCCGCCCCCTCACTCAGCTGCTAGGCGGAGGCGTGGCCAGGAAGCTCTGAGGACTGCCTCCACCCAGAGCACTGGCTTTGCAGCTCCCATTGGCCAGGAATCTTGGCCAATGGGCGCTGCGGGGGCAGTGCCTACAGGCAGAGGCAGCGTGCAGAGCTGAGCAAGGGGGGGGGTGTCGCCGCTTCCAGGGAGGCCCCCCAGGTAAGTGCCACCCAGAGCCTGCCTCACCCTGTCACAGTGCCCCAAGCCCCTCTCCCCCCCAGCACCACCACACCTGGACCGTGCGCTGCGGTCCCATCCCCCAAGCAGGCAGGCCACCCTCCGCCAGCACCTGCAGGCCCCCAGGCAATGCTCCCCCCCTCCCAATTTTATTCACTGGTATTTTTAGTAAAATGCACAGGTCATGGGTTGTGAATCTGTGTGTACTGCCCGTGACTTGTCTAACTTTTACTAAAAATACCTATGACTAAAACGTAGCCTTACCTATAATTAATGGCTCTCTCACTAGCACTCAGTCCACCAAGTATTACAGATAATCAAGTATAACAAACCCCTCTATGCATCTACTCCAGACATTTAGCTATCATGGGGATGTTGGGGCTAGTAGGAGTATTGAGAGAAATAAAACTAATAAATAAGCCTTCTCTAAAAACTTCCTATACTATTCAAAACAAGTGGGACTTTATGGTAGTACTCATGTTTAGGAAATGTGTGGGCTGTTTATCAACAGCCACTTACCACAGCCATTTACCAAATGCAGAATTAGCATATGCAGACACATCCAGGCATAGAGCAATTATATCTCTTGGCTAAAGGTGGAAAATGTATGACAGCTGATTGCTACAGTATGTTAATGAAACTCCAGTTAGTGATTTATGCATCAGCAGACCTGACATTCCTCATTACATCTGGCTGAGCAGTCAGCCACAAACAAAATAATTTCCAATGTAAACAATCTCTTTGAAACTTCCCTCAGCTCCTTCAAATTCCAAGCCTAATTGTATTATTATACTTCATTATTCTGAAGTGCCCCAGTCTCTACCTAGTGATTTTGTTTAAACTGGTATAGGAAGTTGGAGAAATAAATTGTATATTAGCAACACAGTTTAAGCACTTTAGCTATCACAACTCTCTATTTGGTCTTTACTGATAGCAGATGAAGAGACAGACTCCTCCACATTTGCAACTTTAAGTCTTTAGTTTGCAGTTTTAACTACGAACTTTATCCAGTTCAAAGGGTGACTGAGAATAAGAGATTATTATTTGGTTACAATAAAGCTTTTTCCCCACTACAGTTGCTTGGTTTTGCAGGAAGCAGTTCCGTTTCTTCATACCCAGGAAGAAAAAAAGTGAGCTCTTAGTATCAAACACAAATAAACTGAACGTGGTATTAGCACTTAGATTGCTTTATTTCTCCAGCATGCCAGTTCATCAGTTGTCAAGGACTGTCACATCATTTTTCAGCATGCTATACACATTGCATAGCTACTTCAAAGATTATCAAAAGTGACAGAAGATTGAATGGAAGAAAATGTTTTAAAAGGCAAAGTTTACCATTTACTTTAGTGCACCAAAGTGGTTGTAATCTTGTTCAAGTGCTGCATGCCTCAAAGAACGAGAATCAAAGAGCAAATTCTGCAATTCTGAAAAATGAGTTGCACATATACTGAATGATATCAAGTTGTTATCTGTGTCCCTAGAACACTGGTAATGTTTGGCCCAACCTCTTTAAAGAGATTTTAAAAAAAGGCCTGTCAGTCCTTCCCACAATCCATATCACTGTGTTCCAGTAACACCCACAATATGCTGATACTGTTCAAACACAAAGGAATGTACAATTCCTACCTCAAAGCACTTACAGTCTAAAATACAATCTCTTCTACTACCCCAGTTCAGTGCCTTGCTTCTTCTATGAACTCTTGCTCTGCTCCCAACTCTGCAACACGAATTTGTCATCAAATGCGATTTATTTATAGTCCTGTTTGGTGAAGCACCAGCACAAACTAAATCAAACTTTACAGCTAGTACATGGAATGGAAGAAAGGGCAGCACAGCAGGAAAAAGCAACACAATAAGTCACCTGAAAGTGAAGCATCCAAAAGGGATTAGATTTTTAAAACATGACTGAAGCAGTACTCAGGTGGAAGGAGAACTTATACCTCAGGTTAATGGAAGCGCTATCTGCTATATGATAAATTACAACAACTAGTGTCACTTATGAGATTTCAATGAACATGTGAGAAGGGAGTTATGATTCTTTAAAATCAATTTACTTGGAGTGTGGGAGGAAGGGATAGTCAAGTCAGGTAGCGTACACACCTTTTAAGTAACCATTTAGCTAAGGAAGTAGAACTAATCACAGCAGTTTTCCTTTAAAATCCAATTGTATAGTAGTAACAGCAGCACTTTAAGTCAACTGCTCAATTTCTTTCTTCACAAAAGCCTTTTAAAATTATATTTCTTTAAACTCTTGAGAATTGGAGTACATTACAATCTAGACCGTGGGCGAATACATTCAGAAATGTGATATCCCAATGCCAGGCGTTAGATATTGAAAGATTATTATGAAATATATTGAAATTCAAAATATCATCTATAAAGCTGTAAGAATTGTGTGATTTAACACCATCATTCTGTTTCTGAACAAGTACTTACCTGTCTAGAAATATGTCTGGTAGCGGTGGATATGTCTGCATGTCAGGTACGCGCTCATGTACTATAACCATGACAAATGATGTAAAGCCAAACACTATGAAAACATATATACAACTTAAGACTGTTTTCCAGTACTCAGGGTCCAGTCTTCGCATAGGATGTTTGTTTTTTCCATTTGTGTATTGATACTGATCAGCATTCAGGTCAGTAACTGGTCCACAGTCCCGTGGTACTTCACCATTACAAAACCAATCCGTATCTTGAAGGGATCCAACGGTAGGAGACATTGTGCCAATGGGACTATCGCTGTTGTAACCCAACTCTTCTAAAACCTCAATATGCTGTTTCTGCAATTTGCGTATTGACAACATTAGTCTTTTGATATCCCCCAGGACTTTGATTTCCAAAGGAGGAGATCGCAAATCATATTCAGTCAGTGTCAATAATGTAATTCCATCCAGTCTGTGTCTATTGCACAAAACGTCCACATACTCGCAGAAGCCTTCTTCCTTTAGCCATTTGGCTACGTTCTTAGTAGTCCAACGTCGGATGCAAAGCTGGTTGTTGCCTGCCATTGTCTTACTCTCTACCTGCCAATAAAATACATTAATTATATACTGCAGAGAGATAAGGCTCAAATGTCCAAAAAAATATTCCCAAAGAATTAATATACACACATTGAGCACACAGTGTGCTCATAATTACTTGAATAAGAAAAGATGCTATTAAAATTATTTCCCCTCAGTATTAGGATGTAGATGCACTATTAAATGAATAGTAACGGTCTAACACTTATTTAGAATTACTTTATAATATTCACTGATCCAATTTACTATTTTGGATTCTTAAGGATTTTTTAGATTCATTTCCTGAATCCTTGAGGTATTTTGTACAATTCTAGCTATTCAAAAAAGTTAACTAAAAATCACAAACAATAGACTATACTGAGCTACTGCTAACCAGAACATAATTATTCTTTAATCCATTCTGTTTTCTAAAGCATAATTTAGTTCTTACATAAGGGTATCAGTATGTTTGGTTTGTTCTTCAATGATGAAATCTGTATCTAAACAGAAAAGTTTCTATCACTACACTCTTCTGCAGTGTGCAATTTGTAAGCCAGGTAAAAATATAGGCAGACGCCATGCAAACTTCCCTATGCAACTTTACCATTGACTCTTCAGTCCTGACCTATAATACATTGCTATTTAGGACCTAATCTCTCTCCTTAAGACAGTGCTGTGTCTAGTCATGTTCTGCTTGTGATGTATAGAAATAGAAAATAGGATGAGATCAGCTGGTTTTAATTTATGCCCTTTTTAGAGTTGAGCATAGATATCCTAAAATATATACTACTGTTAACCCACTGCACTATCTAAGCTACTTTTCTTTTTCATTGTCTGCTACCTTACTCCCTATAACTCAGAGTTCCCCCAATGCCCCACATCACTGATTGAGACCCATTCCAGCTCAGTTTCTCCACAGAGATTCCAGATCACTCCTATTCCACAATATTGTTCTTGATATTTACTCTTCTCCCTTAAACCTGATTGAAATAGCAGTCTCATTTCAACATTTTATGGATCAGGAATGGGTATTTTTCCCTTTTGGCAACACAACATCCTGTTCAGAAAACTATTTTCTGTCCAGCTATGAATTGTCATTTCCAAGAAGAAACACACAATCCTTGGAGCCTCCTGTTGCACAATAAGGAGAGCTTCTGCATCAACATATTTCACTGGTTCATGACAAGATATGTACTGTGATTATATACTATATAGGGCATAAGAGCAACAAGGAGAAGGCTAAATACCTATAATGCCTAAGATACCTCATGCTAATATTCTGCATGTTCAGAGTGTAAGCATATTTTAATTTATCCATTTCAACTACAGTAACATCAAAGTGACAGACTTCAAAATGTTTTACATTGCTGCCACAATCATTTAACCTGTATTTTACTTTGAAACAAGCATTACATCTAACTCCAAAAGAATCCAAATCTTCTTTTAAAAAATGATGCAGTAGTAGTGTCAATGATATTACATAAAAGAAAATAAGATTTATGCTGTTGGGAAAATTTCCAATATTCCCAGACATCTTTTTGGACTGTGGAATATTACTCCAAGGAACAGGTAGATGTCCCAATACTTCAGCCATGTAGAATTAATTTGTCAACCACCACAAAAGTTTTCTGTAACCAATAATTCTGTATTGGCTGACTAGGTGAGCAACTGTTATATTAATAAAAGTACAGATGATGGGATAACATAGTAAAAGCACTCCCAGAAGTTGAAATATTCATTTTTGAAGGCCAGTATAGTAAATCACATAACTAATATAAAAAGTTACGGAAAATAAATTTAAACAACATATTTAAAAAAAAGCTTATCAAAGACTTAAGAACTCTCAGAATTAGTACCATGCCTTTTTCATCTCAGAACACACTTATGTGTACACTTTGCATTTGAGGGATTTGTATATTACATAGTCCAATGCTGAACAAAAACAGAAGTAACAGGTGCCATTAATGAGTAAGCAAGATCTATAAAAGTGGGGAAATTAATCTGAATAACTCAATCATGGAGAAACCCAAGATATATATATTAAGCTATATAAATACATTAATAATATATTAATACAACCATATGATCAGAAGGACTATTCTTTGACCAGGTGTTGTATCTGAAATTACTCATGGGTTAGGTTGCAAGTTGACAGTATCTCTAACACAAAGGTTTAATATCACAAATAAAACGCTGTATATAGAGCTAATACCTACACAACCCTTATTAAAAATATAAGGATTCAAATGATGGCCAAGGCATCCATAATGCATTGCTGGGAGTGCTTTTGCCATGCAATTTGACTCCCTATATGCAGGGGTAGAACAATGGGATTCATGCACTGTATACCTTTTATACACCATTTTGAAGACTGATATCACCGAATAATGAGGCTGATCTGCATATTGATTAATTCAAACAGGTGAGCTATGATTCTGCTTTCCTTTATCAGTGGTAGATGTGTTAGTTTATCTGATGTTCCTAAACCTACAATTTTTTACAGTAAGAGAGCTAACTTTACACAGCCTAATGTACATATAACTTTTTCAAATTTAAACTTATTTGAGTAAAGTTATATACAAAGGTAATTGTAAAAAGGAATCATTCCAGTTGCGGACAGCTCCCTTACTGCCTTTGTTCAATATAAAGAAGTTGGAATATTTTCCATTCAGACTAACCTTACTTTTTCTATTCAATACACAACTACTAGCAGCAGGCTGTATTGTGCGGATCACTAATTCCAAATGAACTATTACAGGATTTTTTGTTTTGTACCAAAGCATCTTGCGTTAACACCTAGAAAAACAATTTATATCAGTCACTAACATGTGCTTCTGATTTTTCCTGCTCAGAAATAGAGGCAATACAAGGGCGGGGGGAGAGGGGGGGAGAGACTGAAACAGCTGCTTCCAATACCTCTTGTAACGGATACTGTACACTGCCAAAGGCTTTGAGAAACAGTAAACTTAGACTCACCAAGAATTCACTCAAAAATCCACTGATTTTCCTTATCACAAAGCAATTCCTCAGGATGAACTCAGAAAATGTTGCGGAATCCCAGAGAACTCAGTTAACATTTTTTAATCAAGAATTATAACACTAGACAGACCTCTCCCTCTGACATTGCAGGGCAAATATCACCCCCTCAAACTCCATGTAATAAGAGTGATTTAATAATGCTGAGCAAGCACATACCAATACATCAAAGGTCAGTACTGGCAGGGTTGTATTTCGGAAAGGTCTGCATCTAAAGTACGATGCAACTGATAGTTGCTGCTTACTAATTTCAAATGCATAGGAGAGGAGGAAAAACTGAGGTAGGGCATAGGTAGATTTAAAAAAACTATAAGAGAAACAAACCCTTATGTGATGGTGTGGAATAATTCCCCTCCCCCCCCCCCCCCCCCCTTACAGCTTTTACCAGTTTCAATAGTTGCAAGTTAATTTTGGTTCAGTTATCTTTCCCAGTCTGTTTGAACTAAAAAGGCTCCTTCCCCCCTTTTTATGTATTATTCATATAAAGCCATTTTAATGTGCACAATAAAAATAGCTCTGCTAATGTAATATAATCTACTGTGTATTAAATAAATTAAGTACTATGTGTAGTTAATGAATTCAACTAGTTCAATTCAATAAGTAATTCACTGAAAGTTAATAAGCCGATTGCATATTAAAAAGCAATCTCTTCCAATCTATGAATAAAAATTAGGTGCAAGAGAATGAGCTCTACTAGTTCTAAAGTCTTGAAGGAATGGCAACCAGAAAAACAAAAATCTATTCAATTCATTAACTACACATAGTACATCTGTATAACACAAGTTGATTTTAAATGCAAATCATGTTTTGATAAACTCTCTTATATGCCTAGCATAGGCATAGGGCAGTTTTATATAAGTTATTTCTGTAGATTTTTAATTTAATTCCAAATTCCAAACACAGATTGACACAAATGAGGAGTAAAAAACCACAAGTAAATAAGAAACGCATCATACACCATTTTCTAACAAAATGTAAAAAAATAATCTGAATAAATTTATGTTAAGCAACTATATTGCTTAAATAAATGTGTTGAGATATAGCCTATCCTCCTAGTTAGCAAAAAGTACCACCAAATTTAGTGTAAAGGCTTTTTAGTTGCAGATCAACATATTTTAATGGCTACCAAGAAATGAGACTAAAAAAATACAAATGCAAGACAAGATTAAATATCAATGATTTAAATCAGGGGTTGGCAACGTTCGGCACGCGGCTCGCCAGGGTAAGAACCCTGGTGGGCCGGGCCAGTTTTATTTACCTGCCAATGCGGCAGGTTCAGCCGATCGCGGCCCCCACTGGCCGCGGTTCGCCGTCCCGGGCCAATGGGGGCCCTTCTTTCCCCCACTATAGTGGATAGTACTTTTCTAATTAATGGGAATCCTTCAAAGGAACTCCTTAACAGATTGGCTAGACTATAGGAGGCATCTAAAGAAATTCCTATTGTTTAACTGCACAGAATATGGATCTCCTTGGCAACTTTTATTCTGATCCCTCTAACTCTGAAGAGTGAAACAGATTTCACTTATCAAAGTAAATTTTATATTAACAGTGAAAATTGGCATATAAAAGTGACAAATCAGAAAGACTGAAGTCATCTAGATAACTAGACTTGTACTTTGTAGGAAACGGTACAGAAAGAGCTATTTACTTTCCTTCTACATTGCCCATTTTATCTCTGAAGCCAAATATCTAATTCCACTATGAGTAATACCTGGCAAGCAAATAACTTAAATGTCAACAGGTGGAATATGTTTTCCCCTGACATCAGCAATGTCTGCAACTAGCTTCTTAGTTGCTTATGGGCTACAGAGGCCTTCCATTGAGTCAGATTATCAACAGTCATTCTCTCCTTTTGCATGCCACTTCCCCCTTTCCTCCCAATTATTCAATTAAGGACATGTACAACTGTTGAACTGTGATTAAAGCTTAAGGTCTATGTGCAAAAAAAAAAAAAAAAATATTGAGTGTTACCATTCTGTGAAAATACACAGTTCTCTTTCACTCCAATACTTTGACCCCTCAAACCACAAATATCCATGGTTCACTTAAAAAGCAAAGTTTCTGTATGAAACAGACCATAACCAGCTTTGTTAAACAAATTGTTTTGCTAAATAAGTGCATATTTAAATATACAAAATTACAGTATCTTATCATTGATTATCCAAAGTTAGTAAAATGACAGAAGCTCTGTGCTTTTGGAATTACCAGCAGTCAGCCATGTAAACAGACCTGTGCTCCTAACTCCCCAAATGTAAGCATTCATAGGACTTCATAACTCTCAAACTAAACGTTCTGTGGAAAGGTGAACAATAAAATCACTGGTGCCAGGTAACGAGCAGCATAGGTATTATAGGATCAAAAACTGTTGCTGACTGGAGCAGCATGGGCATTACTGTTTTAAATGCTGCTTGCATCCATTTTTTTTCATCCTTCACTTCAAAAGTGAAACAACTATGTTTGGTTCCCCGCTTTGAACTTGGGTCTGAGTACACCTCAGACAGCAACAGAAGTGATGGTGTCTAAGCCATGAACACACAATAGGGAACAATAGGAACGTGAACCTATCCTGACTGCAGTAAGAAGTCGACCTTCATACACCAACAGAGGGTCCTGTGGCACCTTTAAGACTAACAGAAGTATTGGGAGCATAAGCTTTCGTGGGTAAGAACCTCACTTCTTCAGATGCAAGTAATAGAAATTTCCAGAGGCAGGTATAAATCAGTATGGAGATAACGAGGTCACATATCTACACCAGCAACACCATCACAGGACCTAACCAGATCAGCTACAACATCACCGGCTCATTCACCTGCACGTCCACCAATGTTATATATGCCATCATGTGCCAGCAATGCCCCTCTGCTATGTACCTTGGCCGAACTGGACAGTCACTACGCAAGAGGATAAATGGACACAAGTCAAATATCAGGAATGGCAATATACAAAAACCTGTAGGAGAACACTTCAACCTCCCTGGCCACACAATAGCAGATGTAAAGGTAGCCATCTTACAGCAAAAAAACTTCAGGACCAGACTCCAAAGAGAAACTGCTGAGCTCCAGTTCATTTGCAAATTTGACACCATCAGATCAGGATTAAACAAGGACTGTGAATGGCTATCCAACTACAGAAGCAGTTTCTCCTCCCTTGGTGTTCACACCTCAACTGCTAGCACCTCACCCTCCCTGATTGAACTACCTCGTTATCTCCATACTGATTTATACCGCCTCTGGAAATTTCCATTACTTGCATCTGAAGAAGTGAGGTTCTTACCCACGAAAGCTTATGCTCCCAATACTTCTGTTAGTCTTAAAGGTGCCACAGGAGCCTCTGTTGCTTTTTACAGATTCAGACTAACACGGCTACCCCTCTGATACTTCATACACCAGTTAGTAGTACCACGCTTGAAGCATGGAGAGCTAGTTACATAGTACTGCCTTTATTTTAGAACGACTTTGTCCCCAAGGTGCTCTGCATCTAACTTGCAACAGAGGTTGCTATTACAAGCTTTTCTTTAAACAGAATAGTACTGTGAAGTTCTCAAACTATATAAAGCAAATAAGGCTCTCATGATAATGCAGTATTTTGTCTTTGAAGAATGTTCATTAATGCACTGAGCTGACCCTGACTTTGCCTTCAAAATGTCACCACATATAGTATATTGCAAAATCCAAACTTACTGTGCTTTCACAGTCAATAGCTGATTTTAAGTTTTTCAAGCAATGTGTGCCATTGTATGTATGAGCATGATCAAGAATATGGTGGTGGACACAAACTGGAAAGGGGGAGAAAAATGTTTACCTGAAGCACACACTCTTACACACAACAGTATTGTAAGTTACACCCTTATTTTCTTAACAAACCTTGCTTTTATACAGTTACTACAAAAATGCTGATCTGACAGCTAGTGGCATGGTCAGCAACACTGCGTCTTAGGTTATGCTAAGCAAGCAGTACTTTATGAAGAAAAGTTAAGCGATCTTGTATTTAATATAGAAGCCCAACCTGTGCCCTCGATTTTGAACTGGAAAGGAGAAATTGCCTTTCTTGCACTCCTCTTCAAATAGTTGCAGTAATGAAAATAAATGAGTGCTCTCAATAGATTTTACTTCTTAAACTACATGATGTTTTATAGAAGATTTATACTGCTAATTCCAAAGTTCAATTATGTTTAAAGAGAGCCTCTTAAGTTTGTAATATCTGCACATAAAATGGAGAAAGTATTAAAAAATTACTCAAAGCTATGTAAGTTGGCTTCGCAATCAGCAGAAAGTGATTATGTTTTGCAGTGAGCTGAACAGCACACTAACTGCTACTTTATTCTTACACATTGTTAAATCACATGGGCTACCAGTGCTCATTTGAACACTGAAATGCTTGACCTCTAGCCTAGTAACCAAAAACGAAAACACTTTTCATTCACAGTTATAACTTGAGGCACAAGCAGTGACAAAGGACATTGAAACCAACTTATTAAGTACCCTACTTCCCATACCACAGAGTGTAACTTACACATGTTTGAATGTTATTGTACCATTCTATTAATATTTGTACAACACTTAGAAATCTGAAGCACTATGTAAGTGCCAAGTATTTATTTTCTTACTTCAAAAAATATTACATAGCAAACAGAGAAAAAAAAGTTACAGAAAGGTAGCTAACTGCTGTTCTTTGAGATGTGTTGCACATGTCCATTCCACTGTAGGTGTTTGACTGCCTCGTGCACAATTGTTGGAGATTTTCCACTCTGTAGTACTGTTGGGGCAGCATGGGCACCCTCCGGTGAGTCATGCCACTGTACACAGGTATAAAGGGCCATACTGCCCCAAACCCCCTCAGTTCCTTCCTACTGGGAGAGGGAAGGAGGGCAGGCAATCTAATAGATTGGGGAGGTATAATTTCCCTTTACAAAAGCCATGCTGGCTCTTCCCCAACAAATCGTATTCATCTATGTGTCTGACAGTTGTATTCTTTATGATAGTTTCAGCAAATTTGCCTGGTACTGAATTTAGGCTTACCAGCCTGAAATTGCCAGAATCACCTCTGGAGCCTTTTTAAAAAGTTGGTGTAATTTTAGCTATCGGCCAGTCATCTGGTATAGAAGATTTAAATGATAGTTTAAATAACCCAGTTGTTAGTTCCGTAATTTCATATGCGAGTTCCTTCAGAACTCTTGGGTGAATACCATCTGTTCCTGGTGACTTACTGTTTAATTTATCAATTTGTTCCAAAACCTCCTCTATTGACACCCCAATCTGGGACAGTTCCTCAGATCTGCCACCTAAAAAGAATGGCTCAGGTGTGGCAATCTCCCTCACATCCTCTGCAGTAAAGACCGATGCAAAGAACTCATTTAGCTTCTTCACAATGGTCTTATCTTCCTTGTGTGCTCCTGTAGCAACTCAATTGTCCAATGACGCCAATGATTATTTATAGCAGGCTTCCTTCTTCTGATGTACTTAAAAAAAAGTGTTAGTTTTTCAGTCTTTGTCTAGTTGCTCTTCGTATTCTTTTTGACCTCCCTGACTTGCCAGAGCTTATGCTCCTTTCTATTTTCCTCAGCAGGATTTAACTTCCAATTTTTAAAGGACTGGACACATGCAATCATTTGAAGAACTGATATGCTAATTTACTGATTTAATTTTGAAATACGTGCCAATTTTCACAATATTCAACAAAATACACTTATCAAAGTGGCAGTTTGTGTTTACATCTTCCCTCTTCTATGGTGATCAAAATAAGAGAAACAGGAAGAAGGAATCAGCATCCCCTGTTAAATTTGTTAGCTATAGAAGAGAGTACCAAAAATCAGAGGTTGCTTTTGAGGTTATTTTTCAAATGTTTGTCATTTAAAATCTGCTCTCTAGTTCAGTGAGCAGCTGTGAGCATTCTACATTTTAAGTATTTAACACAGAGAATACTTACAAGAAGTAGCAGTAAAAGCTATAACAAACTGAAAAAAATTCAAATGTCTAGTACTCAGCTTGGTCACAGACAATGCTGCAAATATATCCAAGATGAGAAGAAATTTAGAACAGAGTGAAGAGAGCCCCAAGCTAATAACACACGGTTGCAGTGCTCATTTGATGCACCTCATAGCCAAAGACTTCAGAGTTCCAGGAATAAAGGCTAATGTTGAAATTGCAAAATACTTCCATAATAATCACATTGCGGCAGCTGCTCTGAAAAAAGTGGGAGGAACCAAGCTAACTCTCCCACAAGATGTGTGCTGGAACTCAGTAGTGGATAGTTTTGAGCACTATATCAAGAACTGGCCTAACCTGATGAGTTTGTGAACAAAATCGTGAAAAAAAAATAGATGGCACTGTCACAGCCAAAGTTTTCAACACTGGGCTTAAGAGAAATGCTGAGTGCATGCTGAGTACCCTGAAGCCTACTTCTGTAGCCTTGAACAAAATACAGGGAAATAACTGTTTTATTGCTGATGCTGTTGAAATTTGGAAGGAACTGAGTGAAATCTTAAAATGAGAAATATGCAATGACAGAGTTAAATTACAAGCATTAAAAAAAGTCAAATGGGACAAGCACTGTCTCCAGCTCATTTTCTTGCAAATATTCTCAATACTCGGTACCAGGGTCAAACCTTAACTGCTGAAGAAGAGGAGTTGGCTATGACATGGACATCCAGCAATCATCCCTCCATAATGACAACTATAAAACTTCAGAGCTAAGGCTGAACCATTCAAGAAATATATGTTTGCTGATGATGTTTTAAAGAAAGTCACACCACTGAACTGGTGGAGGTCACTTAAGCACTTGGATTCAGAGACTGTTGAAGTGATAATCTCACTTTTACCAGCAATAGCGTCTTCTGCCAGTGTAGAAAGAATATTTTCTTCCTTTGGACTAATTCATTCCAAATTGAGAAATCGTTTGGGACCTGAAAACGCATGAAAGCTTGTTTTTCTTTTCCAGATTATGAACAGGAAAATGAAGGTGAAGACAACTGAATTAGCTGGAGAAGCCAATATTTTAAGTTTCTCATGTTAACCTGACAGTCTATTTAATTTTTTTTTTTTTTAATATTTCATTTATTGGCTAGGCAGCAGTTCTGCAGAAAAGGACCTAGGGGTTACAGTGGACAAGAAGCTGGATATGAGTCAACAGTATGTCCTTGTTGCCAAGAAGGCAAACGGCATTTTGGGCTGTATAAGAAGGGGCATTGCCAGCAGATCGAGAGACGTAATCATTCCCCTCTATTCGACATTGGTGAGGCCTCATCTGGAGTACTGTGTCCAGTTTTGGGCCCCACACTACAAGAAGGATGTGGAAAATTGGAAAGAGTCCAGCAGAGGGCAACAAAAATGATTAGGGGGCTGGAGCACATGACTTATGAGGAGAGGCTGAGGGAACTGGGATTGTTTAGTCTGCAGAAAAGAAGAATGAGGGGGGATTTGATAGCTGCTTTCAACTACCTGAAAGGGGGTTCCAAAGAGGATGGATCTAGACTGTTTTCAGTGGTACCAGATGATAGAACAAGGAGTAATGGTCTCAAGTTGCAGCGGGGGAGGTTTAGGTTGGATATTAGGAAAAACTTTTTCACTAGGAGGGTGGTGAAGCACTAGAATGGGTTACCTAGGGAGGTGGTGGAATCTCCTTCCTTAGAGTTTTTAAGGTCAGGCTTGACAAAGCCTTGGTTGGGATGATTTAGTTGGTGATTGGTCCTGCTTTGAGCAGGGGGTTGGACTAGATGACCAACCCAGATATTCTATGATTTAACTATTTTAGTTAAAAACAATTTTAAAAATAAACCTTATTTTAAAAAACTTGAATGTTTTAACTAAATTCAAAAATTCATATGGTTGTTTTCTTACAATATTATATGTTTGCTGTTGAAGAAAAAAATCCAGAATACCTAACGTTGTTGTTTTAGTTAAATAAAACAATTTAAATGTCTGTCTGGTGAGTTCTCCTCTAATATAGCATGGCAAGAAAATCCTCCAAATATTAATGATTAACCCGTTGAATTGGAGATATTTATGAAGTCATTGGGAGGTGAACTATCTGCTTCAATTACCTTTGGTAAATGAAATAACCAAACAATCATTCATTTTCTGATATAGCTATAAATCTAATCTGAAAAGTTTTCAAAATAAATCACTTTAAAAATGTATAGTGTGTACCTTCTAAAAATGAAACATACATCCATCTCTGAGTTGTGAAAAATATGTATTAAGGTTATAACAACCAACAAGAATGCACTTTTATGAGAAATCCATGATTAAAGAGAGTCTTCCTGACTAGTGATTTAAATCATGATTTAACTCAAATCCACCCTGCTTATTATACTTATTAAAATAAAAAGGAGAAGGAAGAGATACTATGCACATGACTTACAAGTAGTGTATTACTAAATACTTACATTGTGTAAGTGCCCAGAGACTTGGGAATCTCTTGCACTAGTGCTGTACACCACACACACGACTGACACTTTAAAATTATACCAGAAGGTTTAGAAGTATTAGACTTCCATATTTGTTTTATTATATTAACCACTGAAAGACTATCAAGGATAACAGGTTTACGGAACCTTTCCCACATGTAGGTACAAATAAAGTATCCTTTAAGTTCCATATCTACTAGTTTATCAAGTTTCCCATGGGTGTATTTCCATTGTAGATAAAATAACTTTGGCCCCAATCTTGCTAGCTGATCTGTATGAACAGACTTTTATATGCTTGCAGAGCCCTGTTAACATCAGTTGGGCTCTAAGAGATGCAAGGGACCACCTAAACAGATCAATTTGAATATTTTCACCTTTTCTAAACGAAAAAAATCATTTCTAGCAGAGCACTGCAACATCATCATATCAATTGTTTGGTACTAAGAACATAAAAAAAACCTAAACCAGTAGTCAAGAGTAAGACTATTTGCATTTACAATATGCCTTGTTTTCAAAGCCCTTTATCAGTTGTGGCCCCAATCTTGAAAAGGTTTACATACCCAAGTCCCACTGACATCCATGAAACTACTCAAGTGCATAAAATCAAACATGCGTGTAAATCTTTGCAGAACTGGGGCCTAATGATCAATCTTAATACCCTCATGACAGGAATAGGTCTACCATCAACAAAAACATTAGCATTAACCACCACCAACAGTGTGCCTTCTAATAAAAACTTTCACAGTTCACATATTTTTAAAATAAAGAACATGGTGGCCCAATCACCTGATAAGTTTATCACTTATTTCACAATTTTGCTCATACTGCAACAAAACAGAATGGGAAAAGGCAGAGTAACCTTCAAGATGAGAATGCCATAGGAAGCTTCATTCCTTGTTAAAAGGGGGGAAAAAAACCCACTAAGGACTTAATCTTGCAAAGTGATCCAGGGGGACTGTATAGGAATACGGTCTGCTTATGCACATCACTATGTTGGACTGGGACCTAAATTATTAGGAGCTACAATTAAATACAGCAAAGCTATATTTAAATAAGTGTCAAGATTGTGACACAGAAGGACTAGCTGCTCTTAAGTCAAACCCCACAAAATGACCAAACAATTTATATTAAGGATCATCAGTATTAACTGACTCCTCACTTCCATTGGTTTGTGTCAAATCCCCAGAAAAATAAAAACGATTAGAGTTACAATTTATGGATATAGACAACTATATTTAGTTCCCAGAGAGACTATGAAGACTCCAAGCTAATTAAACACAGAGAACAGGTTAGGCAGTTAAAAAAAAAATAATAATTCTATACTGAGCGTAATGAAGCAACTCCTTTGGAGTTATTCCTGTTAGTAGGAAAATATATATTGACTATCATAACTACTTGTGTATCCAAAGTGCAGATTTTTAAGACTCAGTTATAACTGTATTTATTCCTGTAAACGTAACTTTGGTGCTTCACTGGGGCTAATTATTTTGTTATGTATCATGGTTATCTGGTGCAGGTGCCACCATCTTTGAGAGAAGCAGAACAGAGATCCTAACCACTTATCGCTAAGGCTAAGATTGTGTCATGGATATTTTTAGTAAAAGTCATGGATAGGTCATGGGCAATAAAGAAAAATTCATGGAAGCACTGCGTGGCTGGTTGGGAGCTCCAGGGCCCTCACCACCCATAGGTGATTGGAGCTCCTGGGTCCCCTCCACCCAGGCTGGCAGCTGCTGGGGTCCCCCTGCCGCTGCCTGCGGGGAGCTACCGGAACCTCCGCCCCTCATGATGGCCGGGAGCTGCCAGGTATCCCCACCACCACAGCTCCCAGGCACTGTGGAAGGCAACAGGACCCTGCAGCTCCCAGCCGCCGTGGGCTGAAGTCACAGAGGTTTTTGAACGTCATGGATGCCGTGACTTCCACGACCTCTGTGACAAAATTGTAGCCTTACTTATGGCCAAAGATCACATGACACTTTTTGCAAGAACAGAAGTGATTAGTCTCAACATATGGGAAAAATTCTAGCTATAGTAGTCTCATTTTAGTCTATTTAACTCTCCTGTGAAGTTTAAGTATTCTTCACTTCCTACCTCCCAAAATGTTATGTCATGGAAAATGTGTGCTACCCCCGATTGTATGGCATTATTGTAGTAGGTGAAAGTCCAAGGGCTCTGATGCTCCACTAGCTAATCCAAGAACTATCTTACAGCATCCACTGACTTCGGTGGGGCTCTATGCAGGTGCATGGAGTTCACTTGCGCAGTCCTTACTGCAGGGTCATAGCCTACAAACATAAAAGAATTTTAGGATCAGATTAAGATTTATGAATGTCACATAGTACTGTCAATAATAAATTATGAATTGAGAAAGGGCTGCACATGAAGGAACTCTGATATGAATGTTGGCATGTAAACAAATAGACACTGGTCTGTATCAAATAGTTTGTCACACCCAAATGCAAAAGATCCTTTAAAAGGCTGGAAAAAAGGTAAATTGAACTGAGTGCATAGAAAGGAAAGAATTTGATTAGAAGCCCAGGCAAATGTAATATTCATCCATTCATTCTGCCAGGATCTAAATGGACAGGCCTAAGAGATTATATATACTTACGAGGGTAAATAAAAGATCTACCTGTAATCTATGGACAAACAGGATCAGAAGTGTTTACATCCTGTTTTTGAACAGGTTTTAAGAAGTTGTCTGAAAGTCAGAAGACCGATCACTATATATTCAGGCCTAAGAAAACAGAAATTTATGTTTTTCAGTTTAATTTCCTATGCTTTTTAAAATTTAACACACAGAATTCCATCGTGTAGAACTACAGTGCACCATATGAGGATTATCAGAAGGGTTGGGACCTTTAGATTCAGAGCACAAACTTCTAGTACTTGAGCTCATGGAGTAATGGGTACCAGGAACAGGCTGTTATCCTCCATGTGGACCGGCCTCTATAGGGTAATGAGACTTTGCCAGGGTGCTTCACAGCTATTTGCTAGACCGCAGAAGAAATTTTGAGACTCCGGAATCTTGAGTTTAATTCCAGGTTCTGGAAGGGAGTGTGCTCTACTTACATAACCATGAATCCTCCTTCTCCAGCCCCACCTTCTGTTTCTATTCTCCCTTTTCACCCTGGCTCCTGCCTCCAGATCATTTCCCCAGTTCCTGTTCCCTTCCCTCCATTTTCTGCCTCCATTTCTCCTCTGCTCCTATTCCCCCTTCCTCCTGGATCCTGCCTCTGTCCCCTCCCATCCTTTGTACCTCCCTCCAGCTCTGTATGCTCTTCTCCCTGCTTTGCTCCTGCCCCCAGTACTCCCAACCTCACCTCCTTTCCATGTTCTTCTCGGTGAGTTTGGCTGCTTCCTCCTCTACATTTCTCCTCTCCTCTCCCCCCCCGATCCCAGAAGAGTTGTATTAATGAGAGCACAGGAGGCTCCTTATTCTCAGTTCTTGTGCTTGGCAGTACAGCAGGCCCCAGCTACTGTGAGGAGCAAGGCTAGGAGAAGCTCTGCTCAGCTCTTGCCACCCTGGGGTATCCACTGTGGGGTAATGCATGTGCCATCCAGCAGCATGAAGGAGCTCTGTGGGGATGGAGGACACTCAGTGCAGATGGAATCGTCTGATATTTTAGCTGACAGCTTTAAATAAATCTGAGTGTGAGTGAACAGCTATTTTTCTGAAGTTTCTAGGCAAGAGTCGTGAAGAAAACCCTAAGAAAGTGATTTAACATAACTATTTGTAAAACCATAACAGGGAGATGGAACACATTAATGCCTCCTCTGACCATTGCCTTTTCTTCCATTTGTTTACTAAGCGGGGGGGGGAGGGGGGGGATAGCCACTTTTAAAATATGATTTCAAGAGTTAGAAGTTAATAGATTAAGATGCTTGTACATTACTTCAAAGGAAATCCAAATCCTCCATTTAATTACCAAATCACAACAGCATAGGCAGCATTAGTACAAGCTTCTCCACAGTGCCTTGCTATTCAAATATGATCTTCAAGTGGAATGACCAAACTGTTTCAATTTTTGAATTTTCTCCCAAGTACGTGAAACAGAACCCCAATTCGTATCAACTACCATCGAGTTTTGAGCAAAAACTGGAATACCACACTGTCACAATAATTATTCATGCTCATGCAAATAGCGACATCCTTATGTTACCAAAATTATACTTTATCAAATTATTTCTAAAGAAAAAATTTGATATAAAGAAATCTGGTGACAGAATAAAATCAAATTAGGTCAGCTCTCCTTTTAGTCTATAAGGGTCCTACTAAGCAGAGCATCTTAACTGTCAAACATTAGCATAAGTTTGACTGCGTGTATGTAGAACATAGACCAGTTAATTAAAGATTTTGCCACTTCTGTGGTATGTATCAAAGTTTTCCAGGAAAGATTTTTCCTCCTTACCTTGGTTAATATAAAAAACTTGCACAAAATAATTTAAAATAAAATGAACATGACAAGTCACCAAAACCTAAGAACATTTAAAGTTAAGACTGTCATGGCAACCTTCCCCTTATACTCAAGAAAGCATACATTACAAATAACTTGTACAACTAATGTGCAATTTCCTAGAGAGAAATTAAAAAAAAAAATTAAAAACTTTTTTAAAAAGTTTGTGTCAAGACATCAGTATTACACCAATGGACAAACTGGTTGCAATTAGTATGCAATGAAGTTCTGATCTTGAAACCAAACCTTGTGTGTATATAACATCTCCTGTACCTTATTCACAATAGAGCAAATATCCATGTGGATCTGCATGCAAAGGCAGCAACAAAAAGTGCTCAACAGCAACAAACCTCAACACAATTTTACAGCATTTCCTAAAATAGGCACATTCCAAAACACAGGTTTCATATAAAAATATTGTGCCATTTTAAAGAAATATACCATGTATGGCTATATATTGTAAGCAACAGAGAAATTACTCTTTTTGTTTGAATTTTGTAATTATTTTCCAAGCGTCTTGTTCCCAGGGTCAGAGTATTGGGCAATAAGAACTATAATATTACATCACCAAGTCTATATCATTGCTCCGCTGCAGAGAGGGGAAGTACCAGATGTTAAACGGATACTCTACAATCTCAGCCAGAACAGCACCCAGCCAGCGAGCAGTGACCACATCGCCCCCAGAGATAGGGCTCACACTGAGACTAAGGGGCCCAAGCGCTGCGCGTGGGGAATGTGGCTTGTATATTAAATAGGGTGACCAGATGTCCTGATTTTATAGGGACGGTCCCGATGTTTGGTTCTTTTTCTTATATAGGCTCCTATTACCCCCCACCCCCATCCCAATTTT
The DNA here is from genome assembly GCF_013100865.1 of Trachemys scripta elegans. Classification (NCBI taxonomy): domain Eukaryota; kingdom Metazoa; phylum Chordata; order Testudines; family Emydidae; genus Trachemys; species Trachemys scripta. The sequence goes on along the minus strand of NC_048304.1, from coordinate 63,191,287 downwards.
TCACACTTGCTGCCTGGTCACCCTAACATTAAATGAATAAATACAGAGAAACCTCCCCCCAGCATGAAGCACTGCTGAGCAACTGGCATCTACCGTACACCAGTCAGGAGATGGAGGGGAGAGACCCGCCCCCAAGGGATGGGGTAACCGATTCGGGAAAGGGGTCTGATACCCCCACCCCAGCCCATTCTTCCCCCCAGCAAAGTCCCTCCCCGGAGCGGAGCGGAGCACCCCTCCCAGCAGGGCCGCCCCTTCTAGCCCCGGACCGGACCTTACCTCCCCGCGGGACCGTGCGCGCGACCCGGCGACGTAGAGAGGCCCGTTCCCGGGCGGCTGGTTGCCCCATCACACGGGCGGAAGTGCCGCCAGCGAAGACCGGACAGCCCCGCCCCCGTCCCGAGCGGAAGGGGCGGGATCCGGAGAGAGGGGCGGGGCTCGGGCTCGGGCTCCGACGGGATCCGGAGAGGCAGGGCGGAGCTGTAGTTCCCGCCCTATCAGCGGCGCCGGGGGCTGGGGCCGGGGCGGGAGCGGGGGCGGGGCCGTGCTGGCCGTTAGCCCTGCGGGGGCGGGGCTGTGCCGGGAAACACACCGCAAGACGAAGGGGGCGGGAGCGAGCTGGCCCATTGCCCCGCCCCCCCAGTGCTCGTTACCCCGCAGGGGCTCCTGGGCAGCCCCCCTCAGATAGACATGGCAGCCTGAGGCCCAGGACCCTTCATGAGCCAGCCCATAGGCACCCCCATCGCTGGCACTTACCCCCGGGACAAGGCAAACTGGGCACAGCCATGCCCCATCCCTACAGACCCCACCCCACTCTGTGCAAGCAAGGCCTGATCTAGTGCCAATGCCGAACAACTCCCCACAGTGCCCCCTGGGTACTGGATTCTTCTTCACTTCCTGTCCTAATAAACCACCCAGTCACATGCCTCTGTACCCCTGAGCAGCTACCGCCTTCTCCCCCAAAGGTGGCTGCCTCTGCTGGGTCGGGGTTTAGCTGCCTAGCAGTTTGGTATGAAAGGTGCTCCCTAGAAGGACATGTTTATTATGACTTGAAGCGACATCAACCTGCATGAGAAACTGCTGCCTTATGCTATGGCACCAAAGCTGGGGCGCCAGATATGAGTTAAAGTAACCCCCATTGGCCCTTTCATTAAACTTACCCTAGAGATCTAGCTAAACAAAACAGCCTTGAAATTAGAGTCCAGTAGTTCAAGAAGGCTGTGGTTCACTACTCATTGTAGAACTGGAGCTGTCAAGTAACCCAGACTTCTTCACAACCCCTTTGAGCTGCAAAAGGGCATGCAAACCCAGCGATGCAGTAGCAGTATCTTTTCTGCAGGTTGTCTGAGGAGAAAGGGCTCCTACAAGTCTTGAACTAGTTCAATGGAAGGGCTAGGTGAGAAGCGTTGATTAGTTTCTCCCTTTCGTGAAGTGGAGGAGCATCAGCAGAGCAGGCCTATACAGAAAGTGTATGTAAGTAGGGATAAGGGAGTAAAGGAAAAGGCCCTGCAGGCAGGGCCAGTGCAAGGATATTTTGCGCCCTCGGTGAAACTTCCACCTTGCACCCCCGCCTCCCTGCACATCAGTTCATTCAGGGGCAAATCCCAAAGAGCCTTTATAGACCCCAGGCGCCAGCTGTGCCCAGAGGCTGCTTCCCAGACCAGGTTCCCCCCTCCCCACCCCTTGAACTCCCCTGGAGGGTGCACAGCCCCACTGCAACCCCACCCCACCCCACCCTGGCGGCCCCCGCCCCGAGTCCACTCACTTTGTCAGGCTTGGGTAACGGGTGGGGTGCAGCAGCTTGGCAGGGAGGAGCTGCCTTCTGGGGGCTCCTGCAGCAGATGCATGTGGGCAGAAGCCCCCGTGCACGCCCCCCTTCCCTCTGGTCCCTCTCCCCACGCTCGGGCTCTGCGGCTCCTGGGAGTGTGAGCCACCGCTGCTGCCCCTCCTGGATTAGGCTTAGGGCCCCGCGCCCTGGCGGCAGCTCACGTGCCCAGGAGCCACAGAGCCTGAGCATGGTGAGGGAGGAGCTGGGGGGCAAACGGGGGCCTCTGCCCACATGCATCTGCTGCAGTCTGGGCAGGAGAGGCGGGGGGTGCGGCTGCTCCCCGCTAGCGGCACCGCCCCCTTTGCAGGGCTCCTGCCCCCCTGCGCCGCGCCAGCTCCTCCATGGCTGGGGCTCACCACCCCCGCAAGCCGAAGCTCTGGCTCTCTGGTGCCTCCGGAAGGCAGCTCCTCCCTGCCGAGCTAGGGCACCGCTTTTTGGCGCCCCCAGGCGCATCCTTAGGATTTATGGGGCCCTATGCGGTATTATTAAACTGGTGCCCCTAAGCCCGTCAGCAGCCTGAGCTTGCAGCCCGGCGTGGGCGTGGGCAGAGGGACAAGGCAGAAAGAATAACAAGACACCCAGCCCGCCTCACAGTGGCAGAGAGTCACAGTTATAATTGTGCAGTCCCCCTGTACCCTCTCCCTCATGCAGAATGGACATGCAGAAGGTACCTAATTAAAAGCACTAAACTTGGGAATAAAAAATGTCAGTCACAGGTTTTTGATATGTCCTGAAGTTTGTCAGACATTTATTTGCAAAAACTTTGTAGTAAGGGTGAGTCAGCTGTCTTGCTGAATACAACATTAAATATTATGGAATACATGATGCAGCTCTTCTCTGTTTTACATTTTCTTAATCAGTATTTCTAAGCTGATTTTATATTTTAATTGTACTCTTAAGCCTTCATAAAGTAATCATTCCAGATTGCTACATATTTAACTCACAGACATTAGCAGACATTATTTTAAATTAATCAGTCACAGAGGTTCAGTGTGTTCATAACAATGTTCATTGCTTTTAGAAAAAGGGAACACTAATTTACTGTGTGAGATCTCCATAACAATACATGTTTATGAAATTTCACCAACTTTAAAAAAATATGTTTCCAAAGTTTTTAGGCATAACAAAGGATTTTATATCTTACTAAGGTACTGATTTTGCTTAAAACTAGTTCATCAGATAGTCAGAAGTAAAGACAGGGAAACTCTATGTCCAGCTATCTGGAAGCAAAGGGCTGTTGCTTCCTTCAATGGAGAGGGAGAGAAATGGATGGACAGAAAGGACAGGAAGACTTTGAAAGTAAGTTTTTTTACTATAGTAATTAAAATGTGTATATTAGATAAGGGTGGTCTTTTGAAGAAGTTATTTAAAAAACTATATGTCTGAAGATCCAAGCATTTCAGGCTAAAGATGATTGTGCATCTAAAAATCTATGCAAGGATTTTTTAGAGATGTGGTTTTATAATCTTCACCAACTCACTAATGAAATATTTTTAAAGCAAATTTTAAACTAAGGTCCCGTAGACTGACATGTTCTGAGTAAATATTACAGTCATGCACAACTGTTTTGGTCAGTACATTCAGAAACTGACAGTAGATACCTGGGGGTTGGCAAATGCCTGTTAAATGGCTCTTTAACAGTTTCAGTGTTGTGCTAATAGGTCTGGCAGGCTGGAGACTTTCTCTTTTAACTACTAGATCCCCTTCCCAGGAAGACTCAGAGCCTGCAGGAAGGGTCAGAACAGGGATAGGAAAACCAGTAGGGTGGACACTAAGACCCAATGGTGCCCCAAATTTCCAGGTGCTCTACCCAGCTGCCTATGCATGAGGATGGTCCTGGGGGCCCCCAACCACTTGCGCCCTAGGTGACTGCCTAGTTCGCCTAGTGGTAGCACCGGCCCTGCCTGCAGGAAAACATGAAGGGTTTTCATCCTCTTTTGCTGTTCAGATTTTCAGTTATAACTAAGTTATGTTAAAGTAGGTTTTAGCATTTAATTATAACAAATACAGACGCTCCAGCTTACTTTTGACAAATCAGTTTTGATAATCCAGTTTGATATTTTTGGCTCTTATACACATCATCTAAAATTTAAAAAAAACAACACAATGAAAGTGCTGAAGATTTCTGACAAACATTGAGTAGAATTTTCCTCAGTCCCACAAACCTGCACTTGAATAATCCTATTAAACTCTGTAATACATGCAAAGAAAGGGAGAATTCTTTTCCCATTGAAAACAAAAAGAACTATCAATAAACTGGTCAATAAACACCCCTCACCCAAGGACATGTTTTCTGGATAAATTTGCTGAAAAGACCTGCTGTCTCATCTAACACTAATGTCTATTTTCATATCATGGAACTACTACAAAATATTTTTTTATCTTTGAAGTGTGCCATTTTAGCTTCATTGCTCTTCCTGGTACCTATATAAGAAAAAATGAGTAAACTGGCAGGTAGCCAAAAGCTCTCAGTCGGATGTTTATTTGAAATGGTTCAAAGAGCAGGGGTGTGTAGCTCAGGTAACCTGTGAGACCATAATGAAGTACCAGAACTTTAGGTGCCTCCAAAGTTATAAATAATCTGAGAAAGGGGACACCGAGGCAGAATTACATAAGGGGGCCAATTTTGGGGGAGCAGAAGGTGTCCAAAAAAGAAATTACTTTTGCCCATCAGTCTTCTTGTTAATATACAGTGCCTTTGCCACATCATAATGTGCTCTGAGGAACTTGCACAGCTTACCTTTATTGGTTATATAGCCACCACCATGTCTAACAAAAGCTTAATACATTCTAGCTTCAGTAGTAATAACAAACTTGGGTGCTAATATAAATCCATCAAAGTTAATGGAATGCCACCAGCAGACAAATTGGCTTGTATCCTTGCAGCCTTTGTTTTCTGAGACCTCTCGTTTATAACAGTGAACCTGATTCTGCAATCCTTACATGTGCACAAATCCCAGTGAAATCAAAGGGAGTTTGGTATTCTGACCCATTTATTGTTCCATGCATAACTTACACCACTGGGTAAGTGTGACGCTCTGTACCTTGGGGGAACACCGTGCACCCCCATGTTCATCCTTATAATATGATTGTGTGGTATCCAATGCAAAGTTTGTCATGTCAGGTGTCTTCGGAAGGCTCAGGATCATAGACACTGACTTCCCCTCTTTTCTGTGGGTGCTCGACTCCCCCCCGCGCTGCCCCACCCCTGCCCCCACTCCACCCCTTCCATGAGGCCCCACCCCTGCCCCGCCCCCATTCCAAACCCTTCCCCAAAGTCCCACCCCAACTGCGCTCCCTCCCTGCCCCTATTCCGACTCCTTCCCCAAATCCCTGGCCCTGCCCCTTCCCCACCTCCTGCCCTGAGTGCGCCATGTTCCCGCTCCTCCCCCCACTCCCAGAGCGAGCTAACGCTGCCAAACAGCTGTTTGGTGGTGGCTGGGCGGGAAGCGCTGGGAGGTAGGTGGAGGAGCAGGGACGGGACACGCTCGGGGAGAAGGAAGAGGAGGTGGGGGTGAGGGGAGCATGGCTGCTAGTGGGTGCAGAGCACCCACTAATTTTTCCCCATGGGTGCTCCAACCCCAGAGCACCCATGGCGTCAGCGCCTATGCTCATGGTGCACTGAACATTATTGTTATAGTAATGTTATAGATGGTAATTTCATGTATATAGTTATGAGGCTGAAAATGTGTCCTCATGCCTTAAAACAAGCCCAAACAAAAACTCTCCAGGAGCAGAGGCCCAGGCAAAACTCTCCAAGAGCAGAGGGGCAGTTCACACCTCATCAGCCCAGCCTCACAGGAACAAGAACACTGGCCAAGGTAGCAACAAAGGATCTGTTGGACTCTCCAGTAAGTCACCCCCCTTGGTTAGTTTGGGACTGAGGTAATGTTCACCTGACTCTGAAGGAGGGGGACAAAGCCAAGAGGGAAGAAAGGACATGATAAAAGGGAGAGATGTTTGCCATGCTCTCTCTCTCTTTCACCTACATCTACAGACACCACCACCACCAAGCAACTGAAACACTGATCAAAGGGGAGAGCCTGGGTGAAGGGCAACCAGCCAGCCGTGGTGAGAAGCATCTATGTTTGTAAGGGCACTGAAAGTGTTAAGATCAGCCTAGAATGCGTCTTGCTTTTATTTCATTTGACCAAATCTGGCTTCTTGTGCTTTGACTTATAATCACTAAAATCTATCTTTTGTAGTTAATAAATTTGTTTGTTTATTCTGCCTGAAGCAGTACATTTGGTTTGAAGCATGTCAGAGACTCCCCTTGGGATAACAAGCCTGGTACATATCAACTTATTTGTTAAATTGACAAACTCATATAAGCTTGCAGCATCCAGCGGGCATAACTGGACCCTGCAAGATGGCGGTTCGTAGGGTTGTGTCTGGGACCGGAGATATTGGTTAGTATCATTCAGTTGCACACTCCAAGCAGCAGCTGGCCAAAAGTGCTCACTCATGTAGCTGGGAGCAGCTTACATGCTAGAGGCAGTGTGTGAACAGCCCGGGAGTGGGGAGTCTCACAGCAGAGCAGGGTAAGTCTGGCTCCCAGAGTCGAGGATTAGAGTGATCTGGCAGATCACCGGTCCAGAGAACACCAGGGGAACGTCACAGTGAGATATCAATTTATTGGGCCTAGAGCCTTCCATAGCTGTTGAACCCACTTAAACCAGGTCTGAATTAGATCAAGTCTGCATTTGGCCCACTGCGTTTTGTAGCCTTAAAAGAAATAGTTGCTGCACTGTATGACTAAAGTACAATTTTTACCTTTTTTCCCCTCTCAGCCGATCGATTGTAGTAATAATGTTTCCCCCTCTGTGGTACACCCTGGGACCTTAATTTGCCACAGTCTCCCCCGAACAGTTGAGCAGGTGGTGGCCTACAGGCAAGCCAGCAAAGCCAGACATTGTCTTGAAGAAAACTCTTAAGCTAAGCGTGCCTCAAAAACTTTTCTGGAGCAACCAGCTCTAGAACTGAGAGGTTACTTCAGCCTCCAAGTCTGTTCAGACCAGTAACTTCCCCTGAGAATGCTAACAAGGGTGCCTATTAGTTCTAAACGTGATGGTCATTTTTATGACATGGACACTGGAGGGAGACCAACAAATTCACAATCCAAAACTGGCCTGTATGCAAACCAGCAACCTGGAACTGAAAGGCTCCATATCCCATTCCAAGGCCTCTGACTTCAAACCCCTTTCATCACTCTCCTAATGTGCATGGACACTAGCAAGCATCGATCCTTGGCCTCTCTGGTAACACTGCCAACCCATTAAAGAGACCCATTAGTTCCAGTTGTAACTGATTTTTTTGGAAACTGGACTGAAACTACTAATTCACATAAGGCCACTGAACAGCCTTCAGCTACTAATTTCAGTCATCTCAACCACCTTTCAGTTAGTGACATAGGTAGCAAAAAATTCCATCTCCCACAGCCAATCTCCTGAGCCTTCCAGTTCCCTACAGATTTTAAGTACTTTCTGATTATTTTCCAGTGAAGTTGATATTTCATGTGGTTTCCAGGGGTATTCACATGGTCAGCGCTTCCATTTATGCAACCTAGGCGGATTTGGGGGGGGGGGGGCATTTTGCCACCCTCGGCAGCAATTTGGCAATGGTGGGGTCCTTCTGCGCTCCAGGTCTTCGGCGGCAATTCTGTGGCGGGTCCTTCACTCGCTCCGGGACCCGCCGCCGAAGTGCCCCAAAGACCAGGAGCGTGGAAGGATCCCCCCCCCGCCGCAGAATTGCCGACGATGACCGGGAGCGCAGAAGGAGCCCCGCCTAGGGCGCCAAAAACCCTGGCGCCACTCCTGGGTACTTAGGACTTAATTCTATTCACTATTCTCTCCCTGCACTTTTGTATGTCAGTAAGGGATTGTTCATACATATGTTCCCGGTACTATGTAATATTGTCTAATACTACATGTTTTCATGCCTATTTTTTTAACAGCTTGTGGTCAAAAGCTTGTAAGGATGGTCCTATGAAAGACTTTGCCATTTTCACTAATTTGAATGTATGACGTTTCCACAGGACCCAAAGGGTATAGTGTAAGCAATAAAGGGAAACCATTTTTTGCAGGACTCACTTTGTTACCACATTAGTTGTGTGCTCATAATATGGTACCAGGAACAGCACTCAAATCATAGAAAAAACGTTGGGGGCTCCTGAATGTCAAGTGGCTTGCTTTAATGTAAACAGCAGTGAGAAGTAAGGGGGTTAAAAGACAGAAGTGAGATAGCCCCTAAATGTAGTAGGAGGGCCCACCTCCCAAATTTCCATATAATTTAAGAACATACCTGTGCGGATGGGGCTGAAGATTCTGTGATGAAATTTAGAGAACAGTGTATTAGAGGAAGAACAAATAAGCCCCAACAAGAAGCAAACAACAAAACACAGAGATGGAGGTGTACCTAAGCCACGCATGTGCTTCCTAGATTCAGGTTCAGCTTTGCACTGTTCTGGTCCAGTTCCTAGCATAATAAGTTAGAACAGGCTGAATGAAGGTGGTTCCAAATTCTGTTGGCTGCTAGTGACCCTGTATCCCAGGAGGTAGATTCAGCATCTGGAGCAATCGAAAACCCCTCCACATATTCCTGTCCTTAGAGCAAGCTTATTAATAAAACAGAAGATTAAAAGGCTCAAAAAACACAAACCACTACGGCCTAGATCCTTTTCCACTTTCTACCAGCGATGAAGGGAAGAGAATACATGCTTTCAAGATATTATGGAGAGTATCCAAAGACCCTCCCAGGTCTTTCTCTACTATGGGCAAACTGTCTCTAGTTATAGCTGGCATCTCTTGCAACCTGCAGTCACATGACTCCTGTCATGTGCTCCCTGAACTTAGTCCCCTTAATTTAAAGGGTCAAATCTTGGAATAGATGCAGGGATGTGTGCATGTGGCCCAGGACCAGCACCTGATTACAGGCCCCAAGGTGCTGTTACAGCAGCTGTGGATTTTCAGGGGCAGACCTGTGACCCTGCGCCTTATACCAGCCGTAGGGATAGGGGTAACAGAGAAACATCTATGCTGGCCCTGCTGGCTTTAGGGCTATTCTGCACTGCTGGCCTGGCACAAACCATGGGGAAGAACCGAGACCATTGGGTTTTATTGAGAGTTTTCACTGGTAATGGTGTTGTTATTCTCCCTTGTTTCATTGTTTAACAGCTATTTTCATAAATTGCCAAATTACTGTATAGAAAAGTGACAAATAGCACAATTCAATACTTTTTTTTCTAAATGTAACTGTAATTTAGTCATTAAATTTCAAAATTAGAAACTACCTCTGCCTGCTTAAATTTGGTGTATTTTTAAAAGATTGAGCTAAACATTTCGGGCTTTATTTAGCAGCAATTTCCAACAAACCTCATTCAGTCACTTCATGTTATGTCACTTCATGCCACATGAAGTGACTTGATTGATATGACTGAGTTTGACATGTTGTGGCAATGTAGGTGTGTCAGCCTAAGAATTTAAACCAAATGCTATACTACAACTGTTTAAAACAATTACAAGTTTTAATTATGGGGTAGAACTTTACATTAAAAACAAAATCACTGATATGCAGTGTTATATTAGGCCAATGTTAAGGTTCAGGGTTTTAAATCAGGAAATTCAGAGTTAAGGTTCCCATAGCAATCTTAACGCTCCCTGCTTATATTTTACAATAGGGTCACAATATAAATGCAGTGATACAAAATGGGATATGTAAACTTAAGGGGTATTTTTAATACTTTCATAAAATAAGTAATACTGTTAAAAGTCAGTACAGTCATTTGAAATATGTATGTCTCAACAAAAAAAAATAAAAATAAAAAAAAAGAAGAAGAAGAACATATACAACAATACAGGTGAATAAAGAACAAATTAAGGATTCTCCTGGCTCGTGAAGACTCTGTTCCAGCAAAGAAACTAAACCTGGTAACTATGCATCCAGAACTAGCAGGGCTAATTAACTGAAAATGAATCTGCTTACTTTTTTTTTTTTTTTTTGCCAGTAGCACTGTAGTCCTACGTGAGAACTGTAAGCAACAATCTGGTGCACAAGAATACATTTGCTCCGTACATTCCATTATAATTTTGGTGATCTTTCATCATAGTACTGACCAGTTTTAGTTTTTTAAATCACCGTAGTTAACTGCAAAGCACAACACTGCTATTGCTACCATCCAGCTACTGCCTCTTTCTGACTCCCATAAACAGAAATTACAGGCTAGAAGAAAAAGAGATGGATGGCTAAGAGCTAAAGGGATTGGTAATGAGAATACGCTGGCTGTTTGTCATGGCAAAAACATGGTAGGTCATTTGTCATAGCATATGTACTGAACTATTTGGAAAATAAAGTAAATGGGGAAAAAAGCAAGTTGAATATTTGATAGTAAGTGGCTATTCTAAGGTCTCAGGAGTTTCAGTGTCACCCCTTGTGTTATCACAGTATTTGGTTTAGATTATTGCCCATAGTATCACCTACACTGTAATCACAAGAGCACAATCCATTGAATTAAACAGATGTGATTTATTAGGTGTTCCCAAATGAGTCATTCCTCTGTTCCAACTGAAAATGAAGCTGTTTTCAGATTTTTAAAAAAGGCTGCCCTTAAACTTTTGCATACTGTACTATTAGTGTAAGTTTCCACTGTTCTAGATCTATTTGTTTCATCACATTGGGCCAGGTTTAGAGTTGCCATCCTCCCAAATTTTAAGGGACTGTCCCAAATTCCTGAGCAACGTCATTTATTCAGAACTGATCTAGGATCCCATAATGTTCCTAATTCATGGCAAACTACTCTCTCTCTCTTTATTAGGGCACCATTTCAGAATGATAGCGTTTTACACCTACTCTGCAGAGATTTAAAAGGAGTATGCGGGGGGTGGGGGAGAGGCAATTTACAATCAAGCCCATAGTTCCTGCTCCAAAAGCTTAAAGTCTGAAAATAGTCCAGAACAAACTTTTAAAACAAACTCAGTTTAATACTTTGTACCATTATTTCAACATGTTCTTACTTCTTGAGAGTTGGCAGCAGTAGCTGGATTATGCCTCCTAGGAGCAGTATTTGAAGGAACTCCTTTAGACTGTAGATGCTCCTACCCCTTTAAGGGTATGTCTACACTACAGGATTAATCCAAATTTACAGAATTTGAATTTTGGAAACAGATTATATAAAGTCGAATGTATGCGGCCACACTAAGCACATTAATTCGGCAGTGTGTGTCCATGTACCGGGGCTAGCGTCGATTTCCGGAGCGTTGCACTGTGGGTAGTTATCCCATAGCTATCCCATAGTTCCCGCAGTCTCCCCTGCCCATTGGAATTCTGGGTTGAGATCCCAGTGCCTGATGGGGCAAAAAACATTGTCGCAGGTTGTTCTGGGTACAGCCTCACCCCTCCCTCCATGAAACAACGGCAGACAACCGTTTCTCGCCTTTTTTCCTGGGTTACCTGTGCAGATGCTATACCATGGCAAGCATGGAGCCCGCTCAGCTCAAGACAGCAGTCATGAACATTGTAAACACCTCACGCATTATCATGTAGTTTCTACTGAATCAGGACTAGAAAAACGAGGCGAGGAGGAGGCGGCGATGAGAGCGATGAGGACATGGACGTGGACACAGACTTCTCCCAAAACGCGGGTCCCGGTGCTTTGGAGATCATGTTGTTGATGGAGCAGGTTCTATCCGTGGAACGCCGATTCTGGGCCCGGGAAACAAGCACAGACTGGTGGGACCGCATAGTGTTGCAGGTGTGGGACGATTCCCAGTGACTGCGAAACTTTTGCATGCGTAAGGGCACTTTCATGGAACTTTGTGACTTGCTTTCCCCTGCCTTGAAGTGCCAGAATACCAGGATGAGAGCAGCCCTCACAGTTGAGAAGCTAGTGGCGATAGCCCTGTGGAAGCTTGCAACGCCAGACAGCTACCGGTCAGGAGGGAATCAATTTGGAGTGGGCAAATCTACTGTGAGGGCTGCTGTCATGCAAGTAGCCAAAGCAATCATTGATCTGCTGCTACGAAAGGTAGTGACTCTAGGAAATGTGCAGGCCATAGTAGATGGCTTTGCTGCAATGGGATTCCCTAACTGTGGTGGGGCGATAGATGGAACCCATATCCCTATCTTGGCACCGGAGCACCAGGGTACCCAGTACATAAACCGCAAGGGGTACTTTTCAATGGTGCTGCAAGCACTGGTGGATCACAGAGGACGTTTCACCAACATCAACGTGGGCTGGCCAGGAAGGGTTCATGACACTCACGTCTTCAGGAACACTACTCTGTTTAAACAGCTGCAGCAAGGGACTTACTTCCCGGACCAGAAAATAACCGTTAGGGATGTTGAAATGCCTATAGTTATCCTTGGGGACCCAGCCTACCCCTTAATGCCATGGCTCATGAAGCCATACACAGGCAGCCTGGACAGGAGTCAGGAGCTGTTCAACTACAGGCTAAGCAAGTGCAGAATCGTGGTGGAATGTGCATTTGGCCGTTTAAAAGGTCGCTGGTGCACTTTACTGATTCGGTCAGACCTCAGCCAAACCAATATCCCCATTGTTATTGCTGCTTGCTGTGTGCTCCACAATCTCTGAGAGAGGAAGGGGGAGACCTTTATGGTGGGGTGGGAGGCTGAGGCAAATTGCCTGGCTGCTGATTACACGCAGCCAGACACCAGGGCGATTAGAAGAGCACACCAGGAAGTGCGGCGCATCAGAGAAGCTTTGAAAACCAGTTTCATGACTGGCCAGGCTACCGTGTGAAATTTCTGTTTGTTTCTCCTTGATGAAAATCCGTCCCCTTTATTGACTCATTCTCTGTAGGCAACCCACCCTCCCCCTTCATCACAGCTTGCTTTCAAAAGAAATAAAGTCACTATCGTTTAAAAATCATGTATTCTTTATTAATTGATTATAAAAAGAGGGAGAGAACTGAGAAGGTAGCCTGGATGGGGCTTGGGAGGAGGATCGGAGGGAAGGAAAAGGGCACTAAAAAAAGGTTAAAATAATGACAGCCCTTTGCTTGGGCTATCCACTGGGGTGGAATGGGAGGGTGCATGGAGCCTTCCCCCCCGCGTTCTTACACATCTGGGTGAGGAGGCTATGGAACATGGTAAGGGGGAGGGTGGTTATACAGGGGCTGCAGCGGCAGTCTGTGATCCTGCTGCCATTCCTGAAGCTCCATCAGACGCCAGAGCATGTCTGTTTGCTCACGCAGCAGACCCAGCGTTGCATCCTGCCTCCTCTGATCTTCCTGCTGCCACCTCTCATCTCGAGTGTCTCTCCTCTCCTCATGTTGGTCCTTTCTGTCTTCAGGTTGGTCCCTCCTGTCCTCACGTTCACTGGCATCTTTCCTATACTTTGAAACCATGTCCTTCCACTCATTCAGATGAGCTCTTTCATTGCGGGTGGATTCCATGATTTCCGCGAACATCTCGTCTCGCGTCCTCTTTTTCCGACGCCTTATCTGAGATAGCTTTCGGGACGGAGGAGGGAGGCTTGAAAAATTTGCAGCTGCTGGAGGGAGGGAAAAAAAGGAGAGAATTTTTTAAAAAGATACATTTTGGAGAACAATGCTTATACTCTTTCACGGTGAACAACACTATTCACATTACATACCACATGTGATTTCTGTGCAAGGTCGCATTTTGCCTCTTAATATTGAGTGCCTGTGGCTTTGCTGCTAAAGATCACAGACTCAGGTCTGGGCAACAGAATTCGGCTTGCATGCAGCCATGGTAAGCCATTGTCTTTCGGCTCTGTGCCCTCCTTTCCCACATACCAAGCAAAGCTCGTTGAGTGCTGCGGTTTTCCTGTTAACCTTCAGCAGCAGAAAACAAACTAACTCCCTCCCCATCCAATTCTCTGGGATGATCGCTTTATCACTCCCCCTACCGCGTGGCTGGTATCAGGGAAGATCCCTGCTAGCCACACATGAAAAGCTCAGCGCCAATCCCCTCCCCCACACTGCGCTTGGCTTACTACAGGGAAAGATTTCTTTTCAGCCAGAGGCAAACAGCCCAGTAGGAAGGGCCATCTCTGTCCCCTTAATTAAATTCCTGTATTTCAACCAGGTTACCATGAGTGATATCACTCTCCTGAGGATTACACAGCGAGATAAAGAACGGATGTTGCTTGAATGCCAGCAAACACCGGGACCATACGCTGCCAGGCTTTGTCATGCAATGATATCAGATTACTTGCTACTAGCATGGCGTGGTCAAGTGTCCTACCATGGAGGACGGAATAAGGCTGCACTGCCCAGAAACCTTCTGCAAAGGCTTTTGGAGTACCTCCAGGAGAGCTTCATGGAGATGTCCCTGGAGGATTTCCGCTCCATCCCCAGACACGTTAACAGACTTTTCCAGTAGCTGTACTGGCCGCAAATGCATCCCAAGTCCTCAGGGCAAATGAATCATTAAAAAGCACTTGCTTTTAAACTATGTTTTATATTTTAAAAGGTAAACTCACCTGAGGTCCCTTCCATGGGGTCATGGTCTTGGGTACTGGCTTGGGAGGCTTGCGAGGGTACTTCAGACAGGCTGAGAAAAAGATCCTGGCTGTTGAGGAGAACGGAGTGCTGTGTGCTCTCCGCAAGCTCATCGTCCTCCTCCTTCTCCTCTTCCCCGTCCGCAGAATCCTCAGGTGTGGCTGATGAGATTACCCCCGCCTTGGAATCCACGGTCAGAGGTGGGGTAGTGGTGGCGGCCCCCCCAGAACTGCATGCAGCTCAGTCTAGAAGCGGCATGTCTGCGGCTCTGACCCGGAGCGACCGTTTGCCTCCTTTGTTTTCTGATAGGCTTGTCTGAGCTCCTTGACTTTCACGCGGCACTGATCTGAGTCCCTATTGTGGCCTCTCTCCATCATGCCCTTGGAGATTTTTTTCAAAAGTTTTGGCATTTCGTCTTTTTGAACAAAGTTCTGCTAGCACTGAATCCTCTCCCCATATAGCAATCAGATCCAGTACCTCCCGTACGGTCCATGCTGGTGCTCTTTTTCGATTATCGGCCTGCATAGTTACCTGTGCTGATGAGCTCTCTGTGGTCACCTGTGCTCTCCTGTGCTGGGCAAACAGGAAATGAAATTCAAATGTTCGCGGGGCTTTTCCTTTCTACCTGGCCAGTACATCAGAGTTCAGATTGCTGTCCAGAGTGGTCACAATGGTGCACTGTGGGATAGCTCCCGGAGGCCAATACCATCGAATTGTGGCCACACTAACCCTACTTCGAAATGACAATATCGATTTCGGCGCTACTCTGCTCGTCGGGAAGGAGTACAGGAATCGATTTTAAGAGCCCTTTATTTCGAAAGAAATGGCTTCGTTGTGTGGACGGGTGCAGGGTTAATTCGATTTAACGCTGCTAACTTCGAATTAAACTCATAGTGTAGACCAGGCCTAAGAGAGTTCCAAGGGTAGTTGTTGGCAGGGGAAGCTCCACCAAAGCCATGTTTACAGACAACAGTAGGGGAGCAGGAAACAGTGTGGAGGTACAGAGTTTCTGTGCAGGTGGCCCTGCCCTAGAGTGGATCCCATGGGTCTTTGGGGCGTGGAGATCAAACCCCACCATCATTCAGCTTAGGTTCACAGTTTTCCACCCACGGGTTTTTCCACTGGAAGGAGCAGTGTGGCCTTCAGTTCTTACATAAGCAAAGTTGTCATGGAAATCAATGAAAGTTTTATAGATGAATAAGGAGTTCAGGCCATTATGTTTAGACAAAATTCTGTTCTAGAGCCACATTGACTTTTGCAAGACCACATGCCAAGGACTGCACATGTTTATGTGCAGTCACTGCCCCTGATTCAGAGGAGAGTGTAAGATTACAGTCCAGCCCAGTGGGAGTTACACATGCTACCCTCCATGCACCCTGATGAGAATATACCCCAGGAGTGGTAAATTTCACCTATGCAACTTTGTATCCCAGTTTATCCCTGGTTTTCTCAACAAAAATGCTGGTCATATTGTACAGGGAGATTTTGGCAAACCAGTAAGGTGCCTGAAACCACTATGGATTATTGTTAAAGACAGCCTAGTCAGCAAGCTGTAAATTGACCATTCAGCAAACTCAGCTTGACCAAGGCAGGAGGGGAGGGAGTTTTGGCTGCCACAGAAAGGGCAGCTTGACCCCGTGTCCTTCCTGATAAGAATTGTGTTGAAGTTGCTGATACATTTTAGAAGAGCAGGATGTGCCCCAGGAATGTCTATTGGGGTCTCAAGGCAACAAACTCTGGAGAAACCCATACCTGGTTAATCAAGCAAGAGGATCCTTCTGATTATTGACCATTGGCACTGCTTACTTAAAAAGTTTTCTTTAAGGGACATGTCATTCTATTACTAATGTATAAATAAGGGGGAAAAGTTTGAGGTAGTGGGACTGGTCTCTCCCTCTGGATGCATCTTGTGTTCCCCACTGGCAGACAGGCTGCCTCTGTGTCACTCGAGAGCCACACTCAGCTTCGGTAATTATCAAGGATTGGGGGTGTGTTACTAACCTGTTGCGGACGTGTGTAAGTGCTTGCAACTAAGTAAAGTTTAGCTTTAAGTGAAAGCACTCTTGTGTTGTCCTGTTCATGTCAGCCATCTATCGGTCGGATGGCCGTGTCTCCCCTGATTTATTTCCTGACACCACCTCGCACAGAGTAAAAGTTGCCAACAGCTTTGGGTTGCAAGAACCCTGGATAACAATATAATCCTATGGCAGATATGATTTACTGATAAACTATACTCATAACTAATAGACTATGAAACATGACACATTTAGACTCAGATTTCCCCCCCAAAGATGAAAAGTCAGTAGTTCATTAAGTGAGCCACTCCAAAGCACAAGAGCATGCGTGATAGCTAGTGACATCATAATCCACTCAACAGTCATCCTTATGCTTACCATGTCACTGGAACCTCTTGAGCTGTGTGTATGGCTTTGTAACAGTTACATTTGTAATAGCCTCTGTGCATCTTGGGGACAATTATTAATGTGACTGTCTGGAAGGTTTGTTCTTCACCAGGCCTTTTATTCACTTAATATAGGGCTACATGTCTCTAATGGCAGCTGCTGTGTTTGCAATTTCATAGTGCATAATGACAGGTCTGTCTTGGGAGATGAGAATATTGCAGGCAGGGAGCTAGCGTGTGCACACAAGTTTGAAGTCCCTGGCTCAAGACTATGACATTGCTACCTCTGTGGAAGGGGCGGGGCAATTTTAGCTGTATCTAGGATGCATTTTTCAACTAAATAATTTTAGTTGAAAAAAATTAAATGAGATGAGCACTGTTCAAGGTTGGTCTTTTTAATGTTAATCCTTAAGTGGCTAATTCCTGGGAGTTGGAGTGCCTGGGTCCTGGTAAACTTACTAGGATTGTGGGGGAGGTAGAGTTTGTGGCTGCTGAGAGCATAATAGGTTAAGAATCATGCTTGCAGTGATCTTCCAGATGCACCTGACCTCGACCTCTGACCTGCCATCCCAATACAACCCACTTCCCCCTGCTGGCAATGCCTGACAAGTAAGTCTTTTAGGCTGACAACCAGCAGGGGAAGGTGGGTTGCATAAGAAGTTGAACTCTGGTATGGGGAAAAATGTCAGAGTCCAGAGAGGGGCTGTACAAGAAGCTAGGGATGGTAGGGAGAATGAGACCAGCAGCCCACTGGGAGGAGGGGATTTCTGGCACTTGGCAGGGGCCTCATTCTGTTGTGGGAAAGGAGAACAAGACAGCCAGGGTGGGAAGTGGTGCTCCAGATGGGGAGACCAGATGAAGCACTAACGACAAATATACTCTTCTTTAGCTCGCTGTGGCTTAAAATATTTTCCCTACTTTAAATGATAATTGCACTGATTAGCCTTTGCTTTTTAGTGCTGACCAGATGTGGGGAAGAAAATATCGAGACACATGGGGGTGAGGGTGCCCGCCAGCAGAACAACAACAACAGAAAAAGGCGAGTCCTGACAGCTGAGCAAAAAAACCCCCCAGTGCTGCCGGCAGATATCGGGACATTTTATCAGGACGTCTGGTCACCCTAGTGCTGTTGATCATTTAATGGCTGTCTTGGAAGATACGGCTACTGCATTTCTTTTACAGTATGTTGAACAGGATATTACCATGCTGCTGATCAGCACCTGTTGCCACTAGTCTCCATGATTGAAAATGACAGCTGGGAATGTTGGCAAAATGTAAGTAAACAAGGCAGCATTGGTTCAGTTTCTCAGATTTCTGAGAGCAAAGTTTCTGTTTGAATGACAATGGCTGAAGGGGATGTGTTGCTCGCAAAGGACCCTGAAGGTTCTGAGACATGTACAGCTGAGGTCCCTACAGTGAAAGACATAGAGCAGCTTTTGAATACTGGATTATCTTCTTGTAACCACACTGATGAAGTATGGCCTAACCTCTTCTTAGGAGACCTGTAAGTATAACTTTATGGAATGGCTCAGTAGAATTTAAGAGCAACACAGTACTTTTTGCCTCTTTCAGACTGCTAGAATTCTGGTGCTCCTGTTTATTGTGAGCATGGCTTATGAATATTGCATTGAGGCAGTTCCTGGTTGTGTTATTTGACGACAGTTTGAACAGTGCAGTCCTTAAAATCTATTTTGGATAAAATTATGATTGGGTAGTTAATTGTTGTGTAGTCTGGAGAAACGATGTCTTAATTTCTGCCCTAGAAAATGCAACCACAAAAATTTTCCTACTCTGTAAATATCTCTGCAAATCTATTTGTTTATGTTTGTCTTTTCCTTAGAGTTACAGCTCACAACAGATTTGGTTTATGGAAGATGGGCATTACCCATGTTTTAAATGCTGCCCATGGCACAATGTTTTGCCAAGGAGGCCAAGACTTTTACGGCACTACCATTGATTACTATGGCATACCAGCCTATGACCTTCCAGACTTCGACATAAGCCAATACTTTTTCTCTGCAGCAGAGTTTATACATAAAGCCTTGAACACACCAGGAGGTATGAAATCATTGCTGTTCAGTTTGGTATTAGATTACATGCTATATTGACAGGTTCGTCCCGCAAGTTTGATCAACAACCACATCTGGAGGGTGATACCCACTAACTCATGGTCACCTGCTCACTCTCTGGAGCACTCACCACCCACTCTTCGGAGGGTGAGTGCAACCTGTGCTCAGCACCTTTTCCTTCCCAGCCCCAGTATCTCAAAAGAACCAAGGGAGGATGCAGAGAAGTGGAGGGGAGAAAAAAAACCAAACTCACAGTAGAAAGGATGAGGAGAGATTGGGGTAGAAAATAAAGGAGAGAAAAATCAAGGTGAAAATAGCTGGGAAGAAAGGCTGAATCTAGAAAAGGAAATATGAACATTTAAAATGGATACAAATTACTGACACCCCTGAATCCTGCTGAGAGCAAAGAAACAATACTAACATATATAGAAAGAACGTATGAGGCTAGGACAAGAAAGAGGAAAGGAGGGGGAAAGAATAAGGATGCATAGCTAAAAGACATTTACAAAGGTAGCCCTGTTTTAAACCTATTATTCTGTAACGTGATTTCATAGAATCATAAAAAGAACAGGAGTACTTGTGGCACCTTAGAGACTAACAAATTTATTAGAGCATAAGCTTTCGTGGACTACAGCCCACTTCTTCGGATGCATATAGCTATGCATATAGCATCCGAAGAAGTGGGCTGTAGTCCACGAAAGCTTATGCTCTAATAAATTTGTTAGTCTCTAAGGTGCCACAAGTACACCTGTTCTTTTTGCGGATACAGACTAACACGGCTGCTACTCTGAAACTTGACATAGAATCGTAGAATCCTAGGACTGGAAGGGACCTCAAGAGATTATCTAGTCCAGTCCCCTGCACTCATGGCAGGACTGAGTATTATCTAGACCATCTCTGACAGGTGTTTTGGCCTGATGTATTCATTTTCTGTATGAAAAGCTCATAGACATGGTCCAAGAGGGATAAGAACATAAGAACAGCCATAGTGGGTCAGACCAATGGTCCATCTAGCCCAGTATCCTGGCTTCAGACAGTGACAAATGCCAGGTGCTTCAGAGGGAATGAACAGAACATGCGATCATCGAGTGATCTTTTCCCTGTTGTCCACGCCCCGCTTGTGGCAGTCAGAGGCTAGGGACACCGAGAGCATGGGGTTGCATCCCTAACTATCTTGGTGAATAGACACTGATGGATTTCTCTTCTATGAACTTATCTAGTTCTTTTTGAACCTAATTATAGTTTTGGCCTTCACAACATCCCCTGGCAACAAGTTCCACAGGTTGATTGTGCAGTGTGTGCCGCCCCTGTGTTTTGTTTATTTTTATTAGTCATGCTTGTATTCAGCCTTAGCTGGTCTGTTGTCTCAATGTATTATATATTGTAAATAATACATTTTTAAATAAACACAAATGTCTAAAAAGACAGACAGCCTTATCCGACAGCCCTTACTCATGTGAGGAGTCTCATTCACTGCTAAGGAATTCTTCCAGTGTGAGTAAGGGCTGCAGGATTGGGCCATGAAGGATAACAGTCCGCACTACTCCGCACTACAGAAACCTTCAATGCATTGTACAAAATCTAGTGAATAACCTCTTTGTACAGTGCCTAGAATAAATGGGCTGGGTCCCTAGGCACTACCGCAATAGAATATCAATTAATAACAGTCCACAAAGAGCAGATCCTCATCTGGTGGCAATATATCTCTTATTTATCTTGTATTTTAACTTGTGTTTTCTCCATCCATCCAGGCCCAATCCTACAACCCTTATTTATAGGGGTAGCCCCCATTGATTTCAAGTAAGCATGGTCTACATTCTTTGTTCCTAGATATATATATTTACATTTAGCCATATTAAAATGCATACTGTTTGCTTAAGCCCCAATTTACCAAGTGATCCAGATCGCTCTAAATCAGTGACCTGTCCTCTTCATTATTTACCACTCCAATTTTTGTGTCATCTGCAAACTTTATTAGTGATGATTTGGGTCATGGATAAAAAATGTTAAATAGAACAGGGCAAACAATGAATGCCTGCGTGACTCCACTGGAAACACACCTGCTCAGTGACAATTCCCCACTTCTATTACATTTTGAGAGCGAGCAGTAGCCAGTTTTAATCCATTTAATGGGTGACATGTTAATTTGATATCATTCTTGGTTTTTTTAAATCAAAATATCATGTGATACCTAGTCAAACACCTTGCAGAAATCTAAGTATATTACATCAACACTATTACCTTTATCAACCAAATTTGTAATCTTATCAAAAAGAGATATCAAGTATGAATAAGTATTACTTTTGTGAGCAGGATTGAACTCCAGATTATTAGCAGTTCATATGATGTATCTACCAGGGTTAGAAATCAAACTTGTTAACCTAACTACTTTGTTCAGAGTCTCTGGGATTTTTTCTCCCCTTTAATTTAAAACTTCATCTGACATATTGCTGATTTTCCATAGCTATAACTTGCTTTCATTTTCTCTTACTAGCTAAAATTTTGGTGCACTGTGCGGTTGGAATAAGCAGGTCAGCTTCTTTGGTGTTGGCATATCTCATGATAAATCATCACCTCCCGTTGATCAAAGCCATCAAAGCAGTGAAGGAACATCGATGGATTTCACCCAATAGAGGGTTTCTAAAACAGCTGCGAAATTTGGACATTCAGCTACGGCAAACAAGAGGCTGTTGATCAGTGAATAGATCCAAAATATCTTTAAGTCACTTTTTAAATGTCTAGGAATGTTCATGAAGACTTGGTCTTCAGAATCATTGCACTTATTAAATGTATCTATTAGCAATACACATTGGCAACAAATAAAAATACATACTAGAAACAAATGATTGTAATAAATAGTAATTTAAGTGATTTTGGGGGGGGTACCTCAGGCCCTCTAAGAAGAGCACAGCTCTTTCTGGCTTATGCCTCATCTACACTAGGAGCACAAATTAGTCATTATATATCTGTCCCGTGTGGTTACAACATGGTTCCATTGTGTAGTCTAGATGGTCTGGGCAGTCCTTGAGCTGTGCTAATTCCTTGGACATGCCCAAGGATTTTATTTACTTGTGCAATACAGCTGCAGTCTCATCTACATTAAAAACTGGGAGCATGTTGTAACCTGGTCCCCTGACTTAGCTACAACTATAGTGGATATGGGCCCATGGCTACAGTTTCTCATTGTGCTTCCCACTTTCAGTGATGATGGAAGCTTCTCAGAAGTCCACCCAATACACTCATGTAAATTTCAGTAACATTCAGCATTCACTATTACTCTTGCAAGGTACTTGATTGTTCTGCTGATAGTTCACTTGAGGCAAACAGCATCAGTGAGAACTTCCCCACTCTGTCTCAGCAACTTCCTGAAATTGTCCTAAGACTACCAGCTCATGTGGGCAACTAAATAGCTGTCAGAGTGATGACTCGGGCATTGCCAATTTGGTAGCTCTTCCAGTAAACCTTTACTTGTGTATACTGTTTTCAGAGAATAGGATGTAGGAAATTACATTTGGTCCTGCTTTGAGCAGGGGGTTGGACTAGATGACCTCCTGAGGTCCCTTCCAACTCTGAGATTCTATGATTATAATAGGTGTTATATCTTCAGAATGCTTTGCAAGCATTAACTCATTAATCCTCACACCCATTTTAAAGCTGGGAAAACTGAGGTAGGGAGTGTGATGGGGTGTTCACTCTGAAGGGGTTAATGGGGGTTAATGGAGGTAGTGAGTGTGATGTGGTGTTCACTCTGAAGGAGTTAATGGGGGTAGCGAGTGTGATGGGGTGTTCACTCTGAAGGGCTTAATGGAGACCAAATCGCGAAAAGGACGGTGTGGTTCCTGGAGCAGGAGAGGTGCTGCAGACCAGAGAGAGAGACAGAGTGATGTTATGCAACCAGAGAAAGGAGCATAGACCACATGAGCTAATCAACAGAGTGGCCAGGCAGAGGCACCAGCCTAGTAATGAGTGGAGCACCCCATGAGTTTAAGCTACTTGCTCAATTTAACCAGAACTCAGAAGTTTTCAACTCCTCCTCCTGTGTTATACCATTAATCCACACTGCTCTAGAAGCACTGATGAGTATACTTGATGTTAGCATCTCCCTTTTCCCTTCCTCCCCACCCCTTCCCAGGCCCCTTTTAGCTGCTGCTCCCCTCCACCAACAAAACCAGACCGCAGACCAGTCAGGCAAGCGCTAGACCCTCTCCCCACTTGCTAGAACACATTCCCCACAATTTGACACCTAATTTCACTTCGGTTCTTTCCTGGTCTCCAGCTTGAGCCCCAAGCGCAAGCCGCCTCCCTCTCTCTGGTTCTGGGTCAGGACTGGAACTGGTAGCAGGGAAGGTGTGTAAGGTTAAGACTCTTTGCTGAAACGAGTTATTGTCTTGCTTCCCAGTTGCTTGAGACTATTCCAGGGCGTGCTCCCAAGCGTCCATGTTTAACCCTAGTGCCTTGTCTATGTGCAAAGTTTCACTGGTTCACCTTTAAGTCAAATTTAAAACCAATTTAGTTAAACTGGAGCAAAGAGACTCAATTTGAGACTCAATTTGATTTAAATCTGGTTACATACAAAGTAGCCTAATAAGACACTAAGTTCATTTAAATCATTAGTTAAAATAAACTGATACAAACCAGGTTTAAATCAAAGTAAGGGTGTCCACATAACATTCTGTACCATTGGTTAAAAAAAAAAAAAAAAAAAAAATCACACTTTTAGCTACAACCTATACCATTTTAAATATAAAGGTATTCAAATTTGGCACCACCAATCTATCTGGAAATTAGCCAGTTACCTTCTGAAACAAAGCTAAATCTGCTTTTGTCCTTTGTTACTTCAAAATGATTTATTGACTAAATGACCTTATAATAACTTTCCCCCACCAGATTAAGTAAACACATTTCTCCTTGTTTTTTTACTCTTGAAATATCAGGACTGATCAGTTCCCTGTCTTTGTTGCAGGTGATTTGCAAAATCTTTGGGGGACTTCCTAAGTTCACATTAATTGAGTCCTTTTCCAATAGGACTACATTAACGCAAACTGGACACCTTTTCATTTGCACCTTCACCATCTACATGGGGAATTACAGCAAAGCTCTTTGGTGCACTCTGCTATTCAGATCCCCATAGTCCGAACTGTGGGGCAGTGTAGACAAAGCCCGAGGCTTGGATCCTGATTCAACTCAGCACTACGCCTATGCTTAAACCCATACCTTGTTTCAACATGAGCTCAATTGCTTTGCTGAATTGGGGTGTGAGTGCAGATCACAGCTTTGTGACATGACTATTCAGGTTCTCCAAAACCTTGCCAAGGAGCTCCATGGAATAGAAGGGGGGGCATTGCAAAGTAAAAAAAAAAAAAAAAATACAAGCGGAAAATGTTTTGAAAAACAGCAACTGCCTTAAGCCAACCTTTATACATCACAAAGGAGTGGGGGGAAATGTCTTTGCTTTGAAGTTCTCCATTTGGATTAATGGGGATTTGTATGAGTCAATGTTTCATCATAATTTATAACTCATTCACATTACAATAGAATTCAGGCTTTAAGTCTTTGGAAGAGAAGGCATCAAAAATATAAAATATATGTGAGGGAAATAGTGTATCTTAATGGCTTTCGGCTGGACAGAATTACTCACATGAGTGAGATTAATGGAATTCCCTGTCAGAATAATGCTTTGCATGCTCCCTAACATCTGTCCCATGAAGTCACAGCTGCAGAAGTTGTTCCTGTTATAAATTAATATTTACTGTCCTGAAGAGTAGTTTCCTGAGTAGTGTAGATGAGAGAAGTACAAAGTGAAGCTGAGCTGGACTGGCATCCATACCAGAAATAACACAATGATGTTCTCCTGTCAGAAGAACTGGTCAGTGAGAAATCATTATTTTTTATTTGCAAAGTCAGTATTTTATGCATTTACTATTTGCTCATAAAGGGCCCCATACTTACTAACACTAAGTATTACCTTACCCCAGGAGTAGCTTTATTTATTGTAATGGCACTTCTTGTGGAATAAGGCACCAATCTACATGAGTAAGGGTGATAGAATCAGACCTATATTATTTTAAGGAGAGAAAACACCTTGCTGTAGCCTACTGGAAGAAAACAAACGTCTTCACTACCATTCATGACTACTCAAGGGCCAGGAGGTGATACTACATTACTAGTCTACACTCACCATTCCCTTTAATAACTGGAAGAGTTGTTATTGCAAGTGACTGAATTTTGCAAATTAGCAGGCAAATGAACAAGACCATATATACCAAGTATACTGCACCACAGCTTGTACTTTGTTCATACTGGGTACCATTTTTAAAAGCATATAAATGACTGAGGAGCTCTTAAGTCACTTAGGAACATTTTGAAAGGTTCCTAGGTACCTAAAGATGTAGGTACCTAGTGGGGTTTTCAAAAGCACATAACTTCCATCGATTTCAATGGGCGTTAGGTGCCCAGGTGCTTTTGAAAATCTCAGTAGGTGCCTATTTGCATCTTTAGGTGCCTAAATATCTCTAAAAACGTGACCCTTAGGCACTTCTGATAATTTTATACACAAGGCCAAATCCCATGAGGTGCTGACAACCTCCACTCCGCAGCCACTAACGTTAATGGGCACATGGCACTCCCTGCCCCAGCACTTAGAGTCACAGAGTCTAAGGCCAGAAGGGCCCACCAGATCATCTAGCCTGAGCTCTTGTATATCACAGGCCACCCAGCGCCTGTACACTAAACCCAATAACCAAAAGTTATACAGCCCACCGGAGATTAAACTATTATATGCCACAGGCAAAAAAATAGGAGGGACCAATCTGACCCAGGGGGAAATTCCTTCCCAACCCTACATATGGTGATTGGTTAGACCCTGAGCATATGAGCAAGAAATAGCCAGCTAAGAGAAATAATGCTTGGTGCCATCTCCGAGCCCTGACCCTCCCTGTCCAGTGTCCCATCTCCAGCCATGGCCATCTCTGATGCTTCAGAGGAAGAAGACCAAAAAACAAAAATCCAACATGGGGAATCGGGTGTGTGTAGAAAATCCGTTCCTGACTCCTGCAGGTGACCAGATGACACCCTGCTGCATGAGTTTAAGACCTAAACCATAAGGGACCTGCAGGACTGCTGAGCCCTGCTGCCACCATCAAAAGCAATCCTGTCATACAATCCCACTCATATGTTCTCTGCCCAGCCCTGCCCCAATCTGTTCTTTCTTTCCTTATTTCCTTTCTTTTATTTAAATACCCACTTCTTACTGCCCTGGGGCATGCTTGGAGAGAAAAATCCAAAGCATACATTTATCAACTAAGCCCCACCCACAGGTAGGGCTATCCCAGAGGGAACAGTCAGGTCCTTTATAAAGAGTATATACAGGGAAATTCTCATCATCCCACACAAAACTCTGATAAACAGTCCCCGTATGGTTGCCCTGTTGATGGGGACCCTAGCTATATAGGATCCCACAATGAAGGAGGTTAGGTTGGCATCCGCATTAGACAAGAGCTGGTGAAACACAGGCTGCTTTTCTTGTGCTGGCCAAAACTTTTTTCCCATTGTATACAGTGGTTAAGTTCAGGACTGACTAGACACTCAAGATCTTTAGGGACTTTGGAAGTTCCTGGAAGGAGGCATGGCTGATCTCAGTTGTGATTATGGGAGCAAGCTGTGCTTTGTTAAACTTCACCAATCATGAGAGATGGGGTCAGAAACACAAGCGATGGGCTGGACGTTCCCCAGAGTTTCCTGCATTTCCATTTGGGTGATTTGATGGGGTGGGTGTCATGCCTGTTTCTGGTTACTTCAGTCTCAGCAAAGCTCATTGTGATCATTATTATTTTGTTGTTAAAGATATAGAAACTTGTAAGCATGGTGACTAGTCCTTCTTAATTATATTTAGCTTAGATAGAGTCACGTAAATCTCCAGTGGAAACTTACTGAAGTTTGTTTTGGACCTTTCTCTAAAATGAACGGTCTCCCTGTTTTTAGTTGACTACCACTAATACTAGAACAGTGCTGGAGTAGAATGACAGTTCTTTTGCAGAGAGCTCTGGCTGATCTTCTGAGCTCCAGTAACATTGTTTACTTCGGGCATGCAGTGCAATATTGTGATTAACACTTGTTTATTGCATACTTTTGTGTTGTCAGTTAAAGTTTCCATTCCAACCCTGATATGGCGCCAAGTGAATCAGAGGGGCTGAAATAAGGCCTGCCATATTTAAAGAGATCCAGCTGCTTGGAAACATCAAGTGTCAGCAAAGAAGGCATAGTTCAGCAGGAACTCCACTATCAATTCCTCAGCAACCGTATCTGACCGTGTCTCAGATAAGCTAAATCAATACATAACCAAAGGGTCAATGTCTGAAGACGGTCAGAACCTTCCGAACCATCAGCGTTTCCCATCTGCCACTCCTTCGGTCAAAGAGCTGGAGCATGTTTTGGACAGCTGCAGGATGGAATTAAATCATGTGGATGAAGTGTGGCCTAACCTGTATTTAGGTGATATGTAAGTGTTATTTGAAACTGAGCCATTCTTTATGATTGTCAATGTAAGCTGTCTCACTGTTTTATTGGTGATATCTGCAAAACAACTAGTAGTTTTAAAATTGACTTTTAGATTAGAACTGGAGTGTGCACTAAAGAAAGTACTTATCATACCAAAGAATACAGTTAGAAAAGAATTCCCACATGCAATATTTTTCTCTATTATTTTATATAATTATTACAATTATTTTTAATGGATTTTACAAATGCTCCAAACAGTACATTCTCAAGTTGTGCATACAACTGTGACAGAGCTCTCTAAATTTGGTACAGAATATTTCTCATTTCATGAGACATGTTTTGTTTTTCAACAGATTTCCATGAAATGGATATTTTCACATTAAAAAAAATTAACATTCTAAAATTTGTTTTTAGAGCAAACTGATCTTCAGCTGGATTTTCTTGCTCACAAATATAACCATTTTTTTTAATTAAACTGGACCCATTACTTTTGGTTAATAAGTTTGTGATGAAGCAGAGAAACTGCCTGCCAGCATGGCAGGGATTAAGGACAGCCTTTGGGCCCAGCTAAGCCTGCTGCCAATGCCAGGCCTGGAGGGGGTAGAAAAGGCTCATTTCAGGGCTGACTGGTGACAGGGCCTGTGCAAGGATATTTTGCGCCCTAGGTGAAACTTCCACCTTGTGCCCCCGCGCCCCCCCATCAGTTCACTGAGGGGCAAATCCCAATGAGCCTTTATAGACTCCAGAGGTCACCCTGCCCAGGGGCCAGCCATGCCCAGGAGCTGCTCCCCAGACCAGGTCCGCCCCTCCCCGCCCCATGAACTCCCTTGGAGGATGCACAGCCGCCCCGTGAGCCCTCCCCTCCCTACCCCACCCTGGCGGCCCCCGCCCCAAGTCCACTCACTGGCTTTGCCGGGCTTGGGCCGCTGCAGCAGCTCGGCAGAGAGGAGCCGCCTTCTGGAGGCACCGGAGAGCCAGAGCGTCCCGCTTGCGACGGCGGTGAGCCCCAGCCATAGAGGAGCCGGCACGGTGCATGGGGGCAGCAGC
Organism: Trachemys scripta elegans; assembly: GCF_013100865.1. Classification (NCBI taxonomy): domain Eukaryota; kingdom Metazoa; phylum Chordata; order Testudines; family Emydidae; genus Trachemys; species Trachemys scripta. The sequence goes on along the minus strand of NC_048304.1, from coordinate 63,162,970 downwards.
CCTGCAAAGGCGGCAGTGCAGCTAGCAGGGAGCATCCGCGCCCCCTGCCCCTCCTGCCCAGGCTGCGTCCCGGCGTCCCCCCGGGGGCTCCTGCAGACTGCAGCAGATGCATCCCGGCACCAGCCCCCCCATGTGCCTCCCGGGCATATGAGGTGCCGCCGGGGTGCAGGACCCTGAGCCTGCTCCGGGAGGTGCAGCAACGGCTCACATGCCCGGGAGCTGCAGAACCCAAGCACAGTGAGGGGGAAGCTGGGGGGTTCGTCTGTCCTGTCTATGACCCGCCCAGCACCCCCGCCCCCCGGTGGATCCTGCAGTGGATGCATGTGGGCGGTGGCCCCCGTGCCCACCCCTGGCTCCTCCCTTGCTGCACTTGGGCTCTGCGGCTCCCGGGAGTGTGAGCCGCCACCGCCGCTGCCCCTCCTGGAGCAGGCTCAGGGCCCCGCGCCCTGGCAGTGGCTCACATGCCCTGGAGCCGCAGAGCCCGATCATGGCGAGGGGGGAACCAGGGGGCGCACGGGGGCCGGTGCCCGCATGCATCCACTGCAACCTGCAGGAGCCCCTGGGGGGGGGGCACCGGGCCACAGCCTGGGCAGGAGGTGCGGCTGCTCCCCACTAGCAGCACCACCGCCTTTGCAGGGCTGCTGCCCCCCTGCGCCGCACCGGCTCCTCCATGGCTGGGGCTCGCCACCCCCGCAAGCCGACACACTGGCTCTCTGGTGCCTCCTGAAGGGGGCTCCTCCCTGCCGAGCCAGAGCACCACTTTTTTAGGATTACCATATTTCAATAATCAAAAGAGAGGACGGGGGGGAAGCCCCCCCCCCCCCCCCCCCCCCCCCCTCCCCCCCCCCCCCAGACCCCCCGCCCCCCCCCCCCGCTCCTTGTCCCCTGACTCCCCCCTCCTGGGACCGCTGCCCCTAACTGCCCCCCAGGACCCCACCCCCTATCTAAGCCTCCCTGCTCCTTATCCCCTGACTGCCCCCACACGAACTGCCCCCCTAGGACCCTACCCACTACCTGTCCCCTAACTGCTCAAACCCTTATCCATACCCTCACCCCCCAGACAGACCCCCGGGACTCCCGCGCCCCATCCAATCACTCCCTGCCCCCTGACAGCCCACCTCCCCGAACTCCCAACCCATCCAACCCTCCCCCTGCTCCCTGATAGCCCCCCGGGACTCCCCTTACCACCATGCCACTCGAGCCACTGGTTCCACGTGGAGCCAAACCAAACAAGCTGCTGAGCACACAGAGTGCTGGTGACGCGATGCTGAGGCAGGGGGAATAGGGGAGGGGATCTGCCTGCTGGAGGTCAATGGGAGCGGCTAAATCAGGCCCAGGCGCCCAATCAGCCACGCCACACTCTGTGTGAGGGGAAGGGAGGGGAGGGAGGAAAAATCCCAGACGCCCCCAACCACTTGGCACCCTAGGCGACCGCCTAGTTCGCCTAGTGGTTGCACCGGCCCTGACTGGTGAAGAGGCAGGAGCTAGCTACAGCCCAACCTGAAAGGAAGGATCACTAGCCTACAGGCCAAGTCAGCCACTATGGAGCATGTTCTGTCTCCCAGCCAAGGGAGATTGCAGAGAAGAGCTAGGAGCCTCCAGTAACTTGGTGACTGCACCCCAGAGACATTGTGGGGTTTGGCTTCACCAAACTTACAGCTTCCCCACCTGAAGGAGCATGGGAACACGGCAGGATGCAGCCCAAGATCCACAAGAAGGTGCCAAGGGAAGCAAGCCATCCCAACAAATAGGACTATATGGGCCATGCCCCAAACTGAAGGGACACTGGTAGGAAGTAGCCTAGGATTGCCAACTTTCTAATCGCACAAACCGAACACCCTAGCCCCACCCCTTCCCCGAGGCCCTGCTCACTACATGCCCTCTCCCTTGGTGGCTCGCTGTCCCCCATCCTCACTTTCACTGGGCTGGGGCAGGGAGTTGAGGTGCAGGAGGGAGTGAGGGCTCCGGGGTGGGGCCAGAAATGAGGGGTTTAGGATGTGGGCTCTGGGGATGAGGGGTTTGGGGTCCAGGAAGGGGCTCCATGCTGGGGGGTGGGGGATTCAGAATGTGGGAGGGGGCTGTGGATTGAGGGAGGGGGCTGGGGTGTGGGAGGGGATATGAGATCTGGGCTAGGGGTGCGGGCTCTGCGCTGGGGCCAGGGATGAGGGATTTGGGGTGCAGGAGGGGGACTGCAGGTTGAGGCAGGGGATTGGGGTGCAGGAAGGGGTAGGGGCTCTGGGATGGAGGGTTTGGAGTGCAGGAGGGGGCTCTGGGTTTGGAGGGCGCAGGGCTGGGGCAGAGGGTTGGGGTCCAGGGGGGTGAGGGCTCTAGCTAGAGGTGCAGGCTCTGGGGTGGGGCCGGAGATGAGGGGTTTGGAATGTAGGAGGGGGCTCCAGGTTTGGGGGTCTCAGGGCTGGGGCAGGGGCTCGGGATTGGGGCATGGGCTTACCTTGGGCAGCTCCTGGTCAGCAGTGCAGCGGAGCTAAGCTCCTGGCTCCGCAGTGCATCCCAGAAGCAGCCAGCAGCAGGTCCAGCTCCTAGGCAGGGGGACCAGGAGGCTCCATGTGCTGCTCTTGCCCAGAGGCACCGCCCCCCCCAGCTCCCATTGGCCACGGTTCACAGCCAAAGGGAGAGCAGAGCCAGTGCTCGGGGTGAGGGCCGTGCACGGAGCCCTGTGGCCCCCCACAGCTAGGAACCGGACCTGCTGGCTGCTTCCGGGGTGCAACGCAGTGCCAGGACAGGTAGGAAATAGCCTGCCTTAGACCCGCAGCACCGCTGTCCGAACTTTTAACAGCCCGGTTGGCAGTGCTGACCAGAGACACTAGGGTCCCTTTTTGACTGGGCATTCCAGAAACCCTAAAGTAGCCCAGGGCAGTGGATTTCGATTCCCTCCTTGGAATGCCCCCTGTTCAGGAGTCAACTTACACAGGGCCCTGAGTGGGAGGGTCCAGGACCCCTACCCCCCACAGTCTGAAAGACTGAGGCACCTTGACCAAGGAAACAAAGGGTTGGAAGTTGGGCACACCAATCATTAGGCCCCCTGGACCTACAAGCACCCTGTTACAAAATTATTTTTGGAATATTTTTGCTCTATTTTGGAGCTGTGGTAGCTATCCCATTCTTAGACCTTGACTCAGCAAAGCACTTAAGCACATGCTTAACTTTAGGTATATTCTTAAATACAATTGAAGTCAATAAGATGTATAACTTTAAGTATCAGAGGGGTAGCCGTGTTAGTCTGAATCTGTAAAAAGCAACAGAGGGTCCTGTGGCACCTTTGAGACTAACAGAAGTACTGGGAGCATAAGCTTTCGTGGGTAAGAACCTCACTTCTTCAGATGCAAGTAATAACTTTAAGCACATTCTTACATGTGCTTTACCGCTTTGCTGAATCAAGGCCTTAAGATAGATGAAATTTTTCTTATAAGCCCAATTTAACCCTTTCCTACAGCTCCCCCAGAAGACTATAACCTTCCTAACACTTTCTATGATGTTTCTCAACTCTTTCCTAACTGCAAAATTTCTTATCTTATTTAAATACACACACCAACTTCTTTGCATTATAGCTTTAAAATAGTCAACTATACAATCTGCACTGTTGGCCACAGAAATCCAGAAAAGAAAACATAAGTGTTTACTGCTTAGGAAGTATTTAAGTATGTGCTTTTCATGCTTAGTCCCAATGGGCCTATTCCCATGCTTACTATTTGCTAGATCAAGGCATTTAAATTTCAAAGGTGGATAAATTAGGCCCTAACCAGAAAGCCCTTTGCATGCAGAACTGCCACTGGGGTTGATAAACATTCCATGCTCGGAGGGCTTCCTGATCTGGAATCGTAATAGAGAAGTGTCATTAGGGATGGTACAACTGGGAGAGAAGGATTTCATTCCAGCCCTACAGAGATCACCTGCACAAAGCCCTTTGACATGAATTTTGTGCAGGGTCGCTAGGATTTCACCCTGTATTTGCTTCTTTCTGATGCATAAAGAAACATTAATTTTGCCAACTGTGCAAGTCTAGAGCCCTGTTTTTATATCAAACAGGTCCCCCTGCACCATCAACAGGCTTAAATATTTGGACATAATAATCAAGATAATTACCATAAGAGAAGGAAGGAGCTACTAATGATGCTTTAGCCACATTTCCCTGTGATTATATTTGTAAACTGGAAGTTTTAGCAATAATCGAACAGAGCATAAAATAATGAGCAAGCATGTGCTGGGGAAATAAGACCATATGTTTTAAAAATTGAAACAATACTTTATGTTTCAAATTTTGCAAGTGCAAATCATGAGTTCTAATCTGCTTTCCAAACCTGTTGGATTTGAGGCCAGTAATCCTGCAATGGTGTAATGGAGGCCTTGTCATGCTGTCAGCATGCCACAATTGGTGGCCATCTTCATCCTGCAATGGTGTAATGGAGGCCTTGTCATGCTGTCAGCATGCCACAATTGGTGGCCATCTTCACTGCATTTTTATTTTAAAATGCATTTATTTTGTTGAAGGGTTTAATAATGTCCATGGAAATCTGTATTCTTTCAAGAGCATTTTTAAAAAATCCCTGGTTTCCATTCACAGTTGAGAACAGTGTCTGTGTATGCTCCGCAAAGATCCAACAGCAGAAAGGGCTGAGGAGCTGAACAAGGCAGCAGATCTTGAATATCGAAGAAGAACACAGAGTTATTTAAAAATTGAAATTAGTAAAAAGCAAAACTACAGAGTTTAACTGGAATTTATCAAGAACTGCAGACAGGATTTTTCCCCTCTATTGAAATCAGTGGGACCATTTGCACAAGCACCAACTATTCTCTGGAGTAAGCACCTTAGGAGGGGAAGAGAAAGAAATAGAGGGCTTTGAAGTTAGAGCCCAAGTCCACTGGAGTCAATAGAAGTCTTTCCACTGAGTTCAATAGGCTTTGGATCAGGCCCTTTCTGAGCAAGCCTGTGTCAGTGGAGATTAATTAGCATCTGAACAGTGCCATACGGTACAGTAGTCCGTAGCGCTATCATAGATTTACAGTTTTGATGGCCTGTTTCCTGGGAATTAGCCTTGTATAATCACTCAGGAGGCTGCTTGGCAAGCGGAAATGAAAGAACAATCTAGAGTTAAGACTATATTTTGCTAATAAAGCCTTTTTCATCTTGAAAGCTAGCTTCCAAATTTCTTCTCTCATACTGTGCAAACAACCTGAACCTCTCTCCTTTAAAGCAGAATACTAATGGCTGCCTGCTACATGCTGCCGTTCATCACAGAGGATCCTAAGTGCTCAACAAACTGACTATTACATTGATGTACATGCATCACCCATAGTGAAATGCAGTGCCCTTTGGGGTGGAAGGCTGAAGGCCTTGAACAGTGCAGAGGAATGCTGCACAACAGTTCAGGGCAAAACATGAAGAATGCCTTCCACAAATGAATCTAGCTGCTGAATTTTAAGCAGGCAGAATATAATTAACCATTGGAATTTAGCCAGGTTCCATGGGCTAACACTCCTAGTCCTGCAAAAATGCATTAGGAAATTATTACAGATCGAGACGAAATGGCTGCAGACTAAACTAAAAGCTTGACTATGTCCTTTCAATCTGAACCCATTCGTGAAGTGAACCTCCTTGTCAAGTGCTCAGGGCCAACAAAACCCCTTGACTTCAGTGGGAATGAAGGCAGCTTTGCATCTCTCAGGATTGGGCTTTTAATTCTCATTAAAACTCATAGGAACTTACACGCAAAGAGAGAGAGAGAGGAGATTATTTTCGTAGACATGAAATCTCTTTTCATATTTACATGCAATTGCATATTTTCTATGTGCAGCTCCTATGTAATCATCAGATTAGAAATCACAACTTTCTGTCTCATGCTTGGTGTTATGCCATGCAAACAACAGATCTCCAAGTGTAACAGGTCCTGAACTGTTCATTGACAATCAGTCTCAATAAGAGGCATCAGGGACTTGACCACATCAAACTCTTCCATGTAATACTTTTCCTTGTGACCTTTTATACCTAATTCTTGTAGCTTGATTGCACATGACAAAGAAGAACTGAGGAAACTTGGCATCACCCATGTACTGAATGCGGCACATTCCACATGGGAAAGTAAAGGAGATCAAGCCTTCTATGGCCAGGAAATCCATTATTGTGGAATAGCTGCAGAAGATTCAACTGATTTTAACCTGCGTGAGCATTTCTACCCTGCCTCAGAGTACATTAATAACGCACTGAGTGCTCAGAACGGTAAGTGCCTCTCTTGATAATACTCTGTGCTTATGTAGTACTTTTATCCCAGGATCATCAGCTGCCATACAAACATTACCCAACACCACTGGGAGACAGACTACCAAAGCACACTCACCTGTGGAGCGCCTCCAAGTGGCAGAGTGTGGTATCAAAGTCCTTTTCTTGGCCCCTGCAGGCCAGCCTTGCTGTGTCTTCAATGGCTTGGCCCTCTGGCCAAGTCACAAAGTCTGAATGAACCCCTTCCAGGGTATTAAAGAGTCCAATAAATAAATGGTGTATTTTGCCCTCACTAGGGTCTTCAGCCTGGCTCTGGACCCTTTAAATTCAGCCCTTTGTTCAGGCTCCCAAATAAGCTCCATCCCTTTCTTGGGGTTTACATCACTTTACCTGTAGCCAGTAGGGGAACCCGAGCCTGCCCATTACTCTGGGTTTCCAGCCCAGGAACCCAGTAAAGAGCCACCACGTATTGCTCAATCCAATTAGTTGCCACTTGTTCCCTGGGCCTCTTCCTAACTGTATCCTTGAGCTTCACCTTTAGCTCAGGGTTAAGGTTCTTGTGTCCTCTCCCCTGGAAACCCAGCTATACACAATGCAGCCAGAACCAAAAACTCTGGTTATCCTTCAACCTCCTTTGGCCAGAGGGGCGCACCTTTCCTCATCCCTCTGGTCCCAGCCAGGAACTGGTCTACTACAGACCTGCAGCTTCTTTCATCTGGGCCAGCAGGACCCTGATGGGCTGTCTCCCTTTAGAGATGGGAGGAAAATGGGACACCAAGAGGTTAAATAGCACACACAAAGTTACACAGCAAGTCAGTGGCAAAGCTAGGCATCTAGGCTCCACATGGGCCCTCTTGTAATCACTAAACCAGCTTCCCTTTTTTTGAACAAGGAAAAAGGCCTACGGAGGATGATGTTGTAGTTTAGAGAGTGGTTAATATATAACAGCTGGGATATGATGGCACCAGTGTTCTGCGTTGATTCATCAGAAAGCAAATGCACATGAATCACTCCTTCTCTGGCTACAAAACAGCGAAGAGCAGATGTTGCAATAAGGTGATGTTGTGATACCAGCTATCACAGAGAGATGTGTCAATGAGCCATTGACAAGGTCCAGGGTCATGCTGTTTCCTTCTGTTATAAATCCATCAGGACACAGGCCAACATTACCAGTAATTACTGTTCACTTATGGAATGGATCACTGTACTATTTAGAGGGCTAGATTCACCCCAGCTAACATCAACTGCACCTCCAAGAGCCAATGGTGGAGCTGTACTTCAGAGCAGATTCATCCCAAAGGAGAAAGCAGACAGTGTTTCCCCTCCACCCCCTCCACCCCGTGACCTTCCTCAAAAGGATCCACCAGGGAAGGCAGTTGTAGATTCTGACAGAGGCTTCAGTAGGGATGTGCTGAATAAACACACCTCCCTGCAACCCTAGACACACCCAATTCTCCAACCACCACAAGCTTAGTTTTGGGCTATGATAGCTCCTTTTAGGCCTGTTAATGGAAGGTAGGTTGGGGCTACTTTCTGCCAGCACTGCCTCCTCTGCCCTCTGAGAAGATTTTCTGCCTCAGGGGCCATGCTCTGTAGAAGATGATGTGAATCAGGAGGGAATCTACCTCAGAGATACCTAATATCTCATGGACTCTGAAGTCTGACCCCCTCTATTTAGTAGGAGTCCTCTTGCATGCTGCGAGATTGCACTAGCTATGGTGAAACACAATAGGCACTGGCTCTGTAAGGCCAGTATAAGAACCTGTGTGACCCAGTTGCATCTTGAGTGCCATACTTTTTTTTAAAACAGCCATGAGAGGCACCATATGGTGAGCACTGACCTCTAGTTATCCACAGGAAATGTTTGGCACAGGCAGCAGCAGTAGCACTACAAGCTTCTCCCACAATACCCCTACAGTATTCCTCAGTGCCTTTATTGAGGGAATGCTTCTGGATTTGAAAGCATTGATGATGCTTTCAATGAGTACTTGGCTTCTCTGCCAAGACTGCCAACAATGCCACATAATAGCGCTGCATTTTGAGCAGGAGATACTTGTCCAGAATTAACTTGCCTGAGACCCGCAACCTATTTCATATACTGGAGGATGAATAACGATCACATTAGAATGGTTTTTGGTCATTGACCCGGGATGTATTCAAAGCAGTGTCCAAGAGGTGAAAACTAGGGTAGTCCATGATCAACGTGCTGAGCGGCCCAAGACCCATTGTGACACTTCTGAGCAGACTGGAGCAGCACAATTCATCTTTGTTTTTCTTTTTCAGGAAAGATCTTAGTTCACTGTGTTGTTGGTAAAAGCAGATCCGCCACCTTGGTGCTGGCTTACCTTATGATCTACCATCACTTCTCACTGACTGATGCTGTCCAATGTGTCATCCAGCACCGAGCCATTTCACCAAACCGAGGGTTCCTGAAACAGCTACACGACCTAGATGTTGAATTGCGAGACAGGACAAACCTGTGTGAGCTCTTATAATATGGGGGGAAGAAAAAAGATCAATAGTGACTACAAAATATGAAGTGCCCCACAGTGTTAAAGGGAGTAAAAAGATTAAATGAATCTGAACCAAAATTCTAGTACCAAGCCTACCCCTCTCCAAAATTTTATGATGGGGGATCTCATAATCTGAACTTGGATCTGGCTCTGAATTTCACATCTTATCTCCTCTCTCCCTCAAACTGGCTTAACTCTAACCTTGATCTGAATAATACTGATCTTTGGGATAATTGTCACCTATTGAGTCTCCATTTGTATCTGCTGCTCTTCTGGGATTGATCCCATATTTCGCAGTAATCCTGGCTGAAGAGAACCTGCAACAACCCTAATTCTTGGTCAGGTGCAGTTTGCTTTAGCTGATATTAGAGATGGGTGGCTCTCCTCTCATGGAGTTTGAGGATGTGCCACTTTTGTGTGTGTGTGTGTATGTGTGTATGTGTGTGAGAATGTTTGGTTTTTTTACAATTTAAACCCATGGCTTCCCCATTCCCCCCCCTCCATTTCCCACCCCTGCTCCCCCAAAGGAACAGTCAATTCAAAAAAAGGGGGGGGGAATGAATTTCTCCGTAAATGACAGCATTTATGCTCTATATTAAGGAGAGAAAAATCTATCAAATGCTAGGCTGGCCTGAGTGGATGCCTTGCAAGCTACAAGTGCACTGTACTTACATCTTTTACAAATCAGAGACTCTCTCCTCCCCTCTTTTTTTTTTTTTTTTTTTTTACCCTTGTGCTGTATTTTCTTAGTACTCTGTCCATTGTCTGTTCCATTTTCCCCTAGGGATATTTTTCCTCGCTCCCATTTTCCACTCCTTTTCCAGCCTCTCCTTCACATTTGAACCAAAACTTGCAAACTCACAGGGTTCTCGTGGATTTGAAATGTCAAACAACTTGACTCATCCCTGGTTAATGTGGGCCTGGAACAACCCTCCATGAACTCACCTGGGGGTATTTCCATGGGTAGTTCTTTTGCTGGCAGTGTTTCTGCTTTGGCACTGCCCCAACACCTTATAGAAGCCCCTTCATTGTGACTTCATGGAGTGTTAGGGGTGGAGCTGGGGAGTGACCACATGCTCCTTGGCACCATCCACAGCAGCCTGCCCAGATTTCTGCATTAAATTGTATTCACTTTCTCTGTCTCCTTTCTGTGCCTGCTGCTCAGCAGCTGCAGGGAGACTCTGCCAGTACCAGTGCTGTGATGTCACAGAAAACCACACAAGGATTCAGAGGTGGAAGGGAGTCTCTTTCCCATGAATCACTAGGATCTATGAGGTTGGGATGACTCCCCCACACCCTGTTAGGCACAATTGACAGGAAACTCTGCAAGTGGAACCTTAGGGAATTTACTCTCTTCTCTTGTGGACTTCTCCCTGGAAGAGGCTGGTTGGCCCACATATAGCCTGGAGCTCACACCTTCTGATTGTACATCAAATCCTGAGATTGCTGCAGTCTGCATTGTGCAACTACTCTAGCCCTGTGTCTGATTCTTGGTTTGTTGGATATATTTGGTTACGAAGGGTGTTCTTGTTTTTCAAAGAACCTGACATTCTTGTGTAATTCTGCATTGTGTGTGTTTTAATACCCTCATAGAGCAACTAAGTACAGTTGTTAGGCGTGCTATGGAAAATATATACAGTGTCACTTTAATGCAGAAATTTCATTTATTTGGAACGTGTATACAGTTACACTGTGCTTTGGAAAGCTTTGCTTTTGACCGTTTTATCTGAGTGACTCACTTTTTCGTTTTTTTCCGTTCAGCAAATATCAAGTTTCTTAAAAAAAAAAAACAGGTGAAAGGGCCTCTATTCTCATTTGATGAGGATCAGGGCAGTGTCAACCTTGCTGCAAATACATCTGGGTATTGCAGGAGAATTTCTCAGATGCAGAAAACAATGTTTAAAACAGAGATCTGGGGGTTACTGGTTCCTGACATTTATCAATGCTTCTTTGAAGAATGACCTGACAGCTGCGTACAGCAAAACCTGCTTTCCTCTCTGCCCCGTAATCAGTTTTCAAACTCCTGCTTTAATTCACATAAAACTGAAGTGAATTGATGAGTCAGTTACACATCTAGGCTTTCAGATGGGTTATATTTCCCATCCACTGCAAGCCGTGACAGCCATGCAAACCAACTACAGATTCACCAGCAATGATGACACTACTGCCCAGATGCCAATTGCTCCCCAGCCAATCCCACTCCATGCAGCTGTCCTTCCCAGTCGGTAGCCTCCCCTCTATAATAAAAATAGCTATTCATGTCATTATGTTAAAAAACAAACACCAAAAAAGCAAGCATTGGTTGCTGCCTGTGGGAGTCTATATCTTCCAAGGAGTGTTCTCCCTGGCCCCAACCCTTTTGCTCCCCAAACCCTCCTTGTCACTGTCAGCCAGGGCTGGCTCCAGGCACCAGCTGAGCAAGCTGGTGCTTGGGGCGGCAGACTGTTCGAGGTGGCATTCTGCCCAATCCTAGGGCAGCACAGCCGTTTTATTTTTTTTGTTTTTTTGTTGTTGTTGTTCTTGTTCCGCTCCGGCTGCCCTGTAGGGGGCGGCGGTGCGGAGAACCAGAGCGCCCTGCAGGGCAGTACTCTTCCTTCCCTCCCCACCGACCGGAGCGGAGCCCTCGCGGCAGGAGGCGGCGCAGCGGGAGGGGCCACGTGGCAGCGCCCCTGCTGTAGCCCTGGCCGCCCCCTTCTCTCTCTCTCTCCCGCCCACTCCCTCCCGCCCCCCGCCCTCCCGCCGGTCCCCCTGCACCCGCGCTCCGGCCGCGCCGCAAGTTTTTTTTGGTTTTTTTTGCTTTGCCGTTCTGGCCGCCCCGTTTTTTTTGTTTGTTTGTTTTTGCTTGGGGCGGCCAAAAAGCCAGAGCCAGCCCTGCTGTCAGCTGTCCTGCTGTTCTATCTCATAAGACATAAGCCCCTTAAGACAGAGATTTCTTCTTTTTGTTTTCACCTATAAAGCACCAGACACACCGATGGTTCTATATAAACAAATTATAATCCTCAGACCTTCCATTGATCCCAGCCCTTTTACCGCCGCATCTCAACTTCCTTGACCATTTTTGCCTTGTGATCCCATATTTTGTGGAACTGCCTTGGCTAAGAGGCACCACAAAAATACATCATTGTGACAGTCAGAGTCCCGACACCCTAAGGGGAGAGCAGAACCCAAAAGAGCAAACAATTGAATCACACAGTGTAATTGTGTATAAAAATATTTCAAGTAAGGTCTTTTACCAAAGCTTGTAACATTCAGAACTTGGTCATTATGAGCCATATGGACTGTGATTATGAATTTAAGTATTTGTTAGATATGAAATGGTGATCATAATCTGTGGTGCAACATTCATCTCCACCTCACAACAGGGAGTGGGCAGGCAGGCAGGGATGGTCTGCCTCCCCAACCAGACAAGACTAGCTCCAAGCACCTAGCATTGTACAATCCAGGAGCAGACAAATGGTAGGCCATTAGGGTTAATAGGAAAACACGGAGACATCCTGGCTAGAATTTCCCCACCCTAAATAACCATGAGTCACTATGCCAGGAGAGGAAGGGAAAAAAGACAGGAAGGGTGGGGGAGGGGGTGGAAGCCCTTAAACTTTATCTGAAATTTTTATCCAGAAACTGAGATGCAGGAAGCTATCCATGAAATTCCCTCTAAGACCAGTGGCATGCCAGGAAACTCTTCAGAGGCAATAGGTAGCATATTGGAAAGGGGGATTTGTCTAATGTAGAGGCATAAAGCCTGAAGTTGTGTATTTATGTTTATTTTCTGGGTAACTTGTATGTGTTTGCTTTTCTTTCAGACTTCAGCTTTGAATCTGTGATATTTCTCTTAAATAAACCTTTTCTTTGTTTTTACCTCAAGCAGGCCTCTGGTGTGCAGACTGTGTGGGCCAAAGGGAACTGATCACTCTGGGGCTCGTTTCATGCCTTTAGGGGTAATGAACCAAAGGGAAAAAGTCGGAGTGTCTGATAGTTAACTTGGGGTAGATGAGACTCGGGGCCAGAAAAGCTGTTGGGGTCACCCTGCAAAGAGTAACCAGGCTGGTGGAAGCCAGGGTGAGACCTTTAGACTCGTGGTCTGGCTAGTGGTGTCAGGGCTCTAAGACACAGCAGCATAGCACGAAGGCACCCAAGATGAGAGGGCAGGCAGTGACAGAACCTTACTGGTTTGGGTGATCCCCAAAACACCATAACCAGGCGTTCTGAAGAAATGGCACCTAGTTTAGAGAGCATGATGCCACTCCAACAGCAGCAGAGGCAGAGTGCAGCTGTGGGGAGGAACTGTGGATGGGAAAAGCAGGTGAGTTGGTGGGGGAGACAGAGGAAAGGACCAGGTGAGGATGAAGGGCCAGTTGCCTTTTGAAGAAGAGCCAAATATCTATCTATAAGGATGGAAGGAGAGGAGGGTGGGGGGTAAAGGGCATTTTTAAACATTTAATTAGGGGTGGGATACAGAGCCATTGTCCTCACTGGTGCTATTTCAAGGTAGTAGTGATCAATGGTGAGCCAAGGTGGTAGTAACCAGAGACTGTTAGCAACCAATGGCTGTGTGATAGCCTATGGAAAATAAGATGGTAGGCTCCAGTTCTTACTGGGCAAATTCCATATTACTGAAACCACCACCAGTGCTAGAGCTTAAATTTTCACTCTTATTGGTGTTCCCAACTGAGAGGCCAAAGACCCCACAATCTGTGGAGACTGAACTCCCCTCTCACCCCAGAAGAAAATAACTGAGAAGCATCAGCCGGGCGACATGAGGAAGAATGCACTGCCATTGCCCATGCTGTAGTTGTTCTGCAGGGAAACAAAGAACTTCAGTCTCCAGAACTGCCAATTTTGCATCATTCGTCTGAACTAAATTCAGAACAAAAAGTAGCTTGTATTAGATAAACAGGGAGAAATGTAATTGGTTTCCTGAACAAAACCAAACCTTAAAATATATTCTGACTCAGCTCAGTTAAACTGAGCTGGTTTCGGTCTGGTTTGGGTCTTTCTCCAACCACTTGCCCATCCTCACTTCTCAACATGCATGAGCTACGCCTGCAAGTTAAGGTCTGAGGCCCCAGGTCAGTTGTCCCTGTCAGCCCAGCACTTAAACATTGACTTCAGTGAGAAATGGGCACCTGCTCCACCAAGTTAGGTACCTGCTCCAGTGCTTGGACAGATCGTGCTGAACTGCTCTGCTGCATAGGGGCCTGAGAACGAAAGCTGAATTGGGGACCGCAGAACGAGTAAAAACCAAGTGTAACAATCACAAAATACGATGTCCCTACAGATCATGGCTGGCAGATTAAAGCAGAGTTAGTTGTCCAGCTCCCGTGACGTTCAATAGGAATTAGGCATTGGCCCTTTTGAAAATCCCATCCAACACTTTACAGATGTATAGCTACTGACCATCCTACTTAGAATTGCCATACATTCTTCTTCTTTTTATCCCAGAGGTTCACCATTTCAGCCCCAAATTCTCTCTTGAGTATATTGACACAAGTAGCATGGGACCCAGCAGTGCAAGAAAATCTGAGGTCTGAGAAGATTAATTTGCATTTTTTTAAAGGAAACAAACACCACACAAAGCAAGACTGGCACTCCACCCAGCTCCGCTACTTACCCAGCAGAAAGGCATCTCTCATTTCCCTTGTCAGCCCCTTGCACAGAGACAGAGAACTGCAATGATAAAGAAAATACAAATGATGCCCCAAATTCATAGGATCGTCTACATTCCCCATTCTCCCTCCCCACCCCCTGACCCCACAGTTCCCATCTTGGAACTGGCATGGGAAAAATGTAGTCGCCGGCCCAGATTTGTAAAGGTATTTATGTGTTGCTTGGCTCAGCGGTGCGACATCTAACTGACATAGGAGCCTACATCTAATTTTCAAAAGGGATTTAGGCACAAGGCATCTATCTCCCATTGACTGTTGAGGGAATTTAGACTCCCAAGTGACACCAAGCATGGCAACACCTAGACACCTATAAAAATCTAGGCCATCATGGCTAGGTGGGGCAAGTGGGCTACCAAGCTGTTCTTCTACCTCTGCTGACTTAAACTGAAATCCTGGAAGACCAATGTTGGAATAGCAGGAAGGAGTTATAGGTCAGGATTGTAGTACCTTAGCAGAGCTGTATCTAGCAGCACCCATCTGCATTGTGTGTACCTCTATACAGATGGAAACTGGCTAAAGTATGAATTTAAACTCATGGGTCAAATTCATTCCTGCTGTCAACCCAACAAAACCAATGGAGTTGGTTGATGAATCAGGGATGAATCAGGCCCAGTGTATCCAAACTGCTCCGTTATTCAAGGACAGCGTGGCCTCAGAGACACACATAGTTGGCAACCTGTCACAAATTAAAATAGAACAAGAATTGCAAGCAATGCATGACCCGTGGCTCACAGATCGGCCCCAAATAAGACGCAATATCCAGGTGTCTGGTGGAAAAGCAACTTCACAGGACTGGTCTAACCAAGAGATTATTGTAATCCATCAACTTTGGCAGGTACCAGTTTTCCATATGTATTACAGCTACTGCAGACTGCCTGCTGGGAGCAGCTTGGGCAGGCGTATGCATGCTTGTTATCGGCAGTGTGAATATCTCTGCCTTGTGTCACTGTGGCACAAAGCAGCTGGACCATTTCAAAATCATTTAAAAAGCACTATAAAATTAGGACTCCGGTGCGGTTGTTTTATGACTTGCATGAGCAGCCATTACCTGGAGAGAAATTATCTTCTTTATTTCCAAGGCTAAAGGTTCTTTTAGCATTCATCAAATGCAAAGTGCACCCCTGATAACACAATGGGCTGTTTTTATCTACTGCAGCCTCTTTCCCTTCTGCATAATTTCACATTTGAGATCTCAGCACTTCACACGTAACTCATTTCATTGTGTCTGAGATTGTTTTCACCAGCTGGACTTGTATAGTTACAAGAGAGATTTACTTATGCCCTGAAACATATTCTTTCAAAAATTCTTGCTTCTTTAATCCTTAGAAAAACAACTCTGAGTACTCTTGTTATCCATCCTTCCTGGAAGCTTGTCAAACGCTTGGCTTCAGTGATCCGCAAAGCCATGTCATTATTCTCCTTCAAATCCTACCATAAACCTCTCCTTTGCCAGGCTACACAAAAACCTGACACTGGTTAGGCTGTTAATGTGCTCAGACCACCGCACCATGTGGACCAATATTGTCTCAGTGCGTCTTTGTATTCCCTTATGGATCTGTCTGTATCCATCTGTTGTCTTATATTTAGATTGTAAGCTCTTCAGAGCAGGGCCTGTCTTTCTGATCTGTATTTGTACAGCACCTAGTAGATTGGGGTCATTGTCCAGGGTGCAGGCTCCTATGATTATGATAATACAAATAATATCTGGTAGCAATCAATTCCCCAGGCTAGTTAAGCAGTGTGGGTGGGTGTGGGATGGGGTTCAAAAGCATGAATAGTAGTTAGGTGCCAAATCTCCATAGATTCCCATTTGTGCCTTTGAAAATCTTCCCGTTTGGAAAAACTATTCCTTTGATCAATTTTAAAATTGATATCTTTCTTTTTAATTGACTGTCCCCTTGTTCCTAATATGAAAATGAGTGAATAAAAGTTTTGCATCTACCTTCTCTATACTACTATATAATATTTATATATAGTGATATCAAAGAGGTACAAGAAAATGAGAAAGGTAGAAAATGAGTTGTCTGGTTGCTAAAAAAAAAAAGGTGTTAAATTATGGCCTGCTATACTTAAAGTTAGGAAGCATGGTCTTTATGCGATTATAGTCTAACTGGGAACATGTTATAGTGAAGATACCAAAGAAAGGAACTCTCAGTGATTGTAATAACTGGTGTGGTACCACACTTTTATCTGTGCCAAGCAAAGTATTGTGTAAGATCATAGTCCGGCATATATCAGAGGCAGTTGATAGCGTTCTCAGAAAAGAGCAAGCTGGTTTTCAGAAAGGGTGTGGATGCACAGACCAGATCTTCACTCTACGAAACATAATAGAACAGTGCTTAGAATGGCAACAGGAACACTACATAAATTTCATAGACTTTGAGAAGCTTTTGATAGCATTCACAGGTCCAGCCTATGGCGCATTCTGCGGGCATATGGAATTCCTTTCCGTATAATCAACATTATCAAAAGCTTCTATTTCAATTTTACATGCAGTGTTGATCACAGTGAGCTCAGTTTTGAAGTCAAAACAGGAGTACGTCGGGGTGTGTTGTGTGCAATCCTCTTCAACATTGCCATCGACTGGGTAATGCAGCGTACAACAGAAGACATGCCAAGAGGCATTAAATGGACACTCTTCTCAGCCCTTGAAGACCTGGACTTCGCAGATGATGTCATTCTCCTATCACATACCCAACACCAAATACAAGAAAAAACAACTCGACTCAACGCATTCAGCCAGCAAATCGGATTGAAAATCAACCGCAATAAGACAGATATCATGACCTTTAATATTGCCTCACCATCACCAGTACGGATAGAGGATTATGTTCTCATCAATGTAGAAACATTCACATACTTGGCAGCACCATCAGCCCGGATGGTGGAACAAGCCAGGACATCTGGAACAAAATCAATGAAGTCAGGAACACCTTCAGGAGCATAAATACAGTCTGAAAATCATCAAAATACAACACCAAAACCAAACTCAAGATTTATAGTAGCTGCATACTTTCAATATTACATTATAGTGCAGAATGCTGGGGAATGAGAAAGTATGACATGTCCAAACAGTCTTCATTCCATACAACCTGCCTCAGAAAAATCCTCCGTATCTTTAGGCCCAGAACAATCTCAAACCAAAATCTATTGACACAGTGCAGCCAAGAGGATCTGAGCATCATCATTGCCAGGAGGCGTTGGAGATGGGTCGGTCATGTGCTTCAGATGGAAACTGATTCCATCACCAGAGTAGCAATAAGATGGATACTTGAAGGCAAGTGAAAACAAGGCCGCCCGAAAACAACATGGCAAAGAGCTGTGGAAGCCGAGCTGAAAAACCTGGGGCACAGCTGGGGAACCATTGAAAGACTTGCCAGAAACTGACAGGAGTGGAGGAGCTTCGTCACTCCCCTAAAAGCCAGAGGTGTAATAGGAACATGATGATGGTGATGATGATGATGATGATGTGAACATGTAGCCTGTCCTGAAACTCACAGCTACAAATGTGATGAGTGGTTGGGGGATGGAGTGGTCTTTCATGTCCATGTTGGAGCTCAGAAACACTTTCCATTTCTCCCCCTGCACCCTTAGATACATTTATCTTGCTTAGGGCACCAATCACCATAGCATCTAGAAATGAAATACAGATTAATACCTTGACTATAACTCTCTATATACCCATCCTTCTGCTCAGCCACTTACATTTTGGAGCTTGTCTAGATGAACACAGTGCACAGCTGGCTAGTGCGGGGTAGATTTACACCTCAGATTGTTGTGAAGTAAGGGTCCATGTTGACCCTGCTGGTGTGCACTAGAAGTTCCCTAATGTGCTTTAATCTACTCCTGTTTTAAAGCGGCAGCAGGGTCCATGTGAACACTTAGTGCACAGCAGGCTAGTCTGAAGTAGACTTTTGCCCCAGCTTGCTATGCACCAAATTTTCATATAGACAAACCCTTGATTTTTTTTTTCCAGAGGAGGCAAACTCTACTCCTCTGCCAAATGGTGCCAATGGTTTGATCACCAGGAGTGCTCTGTATCTGCCTATCTATAGTTAGTAGATAAGCTGCCCCCAGATAACAATCCAGAATATGTAACACAGAATATGTCTACACTGCAAATGAAGGTGTGATTATAGCATGGGTAGACTTTATTCTACATCACACGCATGATCACAACAGCAGTGTAGACGTGGTAGCACAGGCTTTATTGTGGGCTAACGATCCTGCAGTATTTTGGTGCTGCTGCTGCCGCCAAAGAGAGACCAAAGAACGTAACTAAGTAGAACCAGCACTGAACTCCCTGCTTTTGGAGTGGATTTGCCCTTCTGGATTGGAGCCACTGGTCTTTCTATTCAGTCCACTGGCACTGGTCACTTGCAAGGGTGTCAGAGGAAGGGAACAGGGAGAATATATACCCAGCTCAATCTCTGATCCAGAAATGCACTTAGGTATGTACTTAAGTTTTAGCATGTGAGCATTACCATTAAAGCCAATGGGACTAATCATATAATTAAAGTTAAGCATGTGCTTAAGTACTCTGCTGGATCCAATTCTAATTGTGCAGAGCTGTGCATGAAGGATGAGCAGGTTAATTCTGAATCCACAAAAGTGAACCAATATGCTCCCTTAATGGGAGGCTGAGACTGAACAGGGAAGCTGTAAAATGTGGACTACAGTAGTAAGGGCAATAACCATACAAGATTAGACCCATCCCCACAAGACAAACTTAGCTCCTGCTGCTGAACACAAAGGGTGTCAGATATAGTGTGTACTCCTGCTTGATGAGTCATTAGCAAAATATGACACAAGCTTATAAAATGCTATCGGACCTTGGGCGGGGCAGGTGGTAGATTCATTCAACAGAAAGAAAGCACAATGGCACGCAGAAACGCTCTTTTCTTCTTGCTTCTCCCTGTTTGATTCTGGTGTGAGGTTGTCCTTCACCTTCTTGCTACCACTCTGAAATGAATCACGAAAAGACCCAGAGTAATTAATTTGCTGCAAGCCTGAAAAGTGTACACTGGTAGTTGAGTGCGTGAGTTATACACTTCAATGGCAGCTATTCTGGAACTACCTATTCACAAGAGCTCTACAGACCTTTAGTTACTAGAGATGGGACAGAGGTTGGAAGTTCCAATCCTGGTATGAAATTCCCCAATGTTCAGGCACATTTCAATCTAAGGGTCGGTTCAGCTGGTTTTAGAGGGGCCAGCTGAAAAGCTTGGAACTAGAGCTGAACTCTGTCAGAGTTCAGGGCGTATAGAGGGTGGGATTTGGGTGTAGGCCCATCTCTGGCTCTTTCTTTATGTGCCCTTTACTGGCTCATAGTAATTTTTAAAAATTCAGCGCTGAGGACAGCTATAGATTTTAATTCACACATTCCCGACTCTGACTAGAAGAAAAAAAAATCCAAACCCCAAATCCTTTTCAAACCCCTAGTGACAAGCTAACTATATGTGGGGTCACCTGCAAAACTGTAGCAATTAGGGCAGCAACTCAACCAAAAGCTTGATATAAGCACATGCTCAACTTGAAGCTTGTAAGTATTCCCCTGACTTCCATGAGACCTTTCATGTACTTGGAGTTAAGCACAAGTTCGATTCCTTGGCTGAATCAGGGCCTATAAGTGCTTCCTGCAGAACCTGTTCACTTCTCTTTTTCCTTGTGTGGTCGCACAGTGACACCTAATGGTGGAGGTGGTGAATCTCTAGCACTTATTACCACCTGCCTTACATAGACAGACATGCAAGCTGAGGAAGACCCCTATATTTTACACTTAGTCTTGCTGCCTCCTGCATTCATGGCATCATGTGATAGGTCAGACTGACTACTTGTGCACCAAAAGTTTACACCTAAACTCTCTGTCTAGGTTTCCAGACCATGGTAAATAGGATTCCCGTGGTGGCATCTGGACATGGGGCTACATGGACAAAAGAAACACTGATCCTGGTACCAACACCACACAGAACAATGTTTTCCTGTCACTGCCCTATTTCCGACAGGAGGAAATGCAGCTATTTATTCTTGCATCCACAGTGTCCCTTTGAAACTGATTTCAGCCTGTCAACTCTCTGAGGCAAACAGGCCTCAGCCTTGCCCATTAGCAGCTATCACTCGGCCTTTCTGATGAGCTAGCAACATAATAGCTAATTAGTGACACCCCACCTCACTGGGTGTAATGGGGCTTAATTAGAAACTGACCCCAATGAGTCAGGCTGCACACCTGGGGGGCGACTGATTAATTGCCTTCTGGCATACGAGGCAGAGCTAGGACTTAAATAGAGCTGGGAACTCAGTAGATGGGGGAAGATCCTGGGCATGGCTACACTTGCAGATGTAGAGCACTGTGAGTTAAACTCGCCTTCGGAGAGCACAGTAGGGAAAGCGCTGCAGTCTGTCCACACTGACAGCTGCTTGCGCACTAGAGTGGCCACATTTGCGGCACTTGCAGCAGCATTGGGAACGGTGCATTATGGGCAGCTATCCCAGCATGCAAGTGACTGCAACGTGTTTTTCAAATGGGTGGGGTGGAGTGTGACAGGGAGTGTGTTGTGTGTATGTGGGGGAGGGAAGGGGGGGGGTTTAGGGGGGGGGTTTGGGGGGGCTGAGGGAGAGCATATCAGCATGCTGTCTTGTAAGTTCAGACAGCAGCAGACCCGCTCCCCCCCCCGCGTCTCTCTCTCTCACACACAGCATTCCACACTAATGGCTTGCAAGCCGGCTGTCAGAAACGGAGCTTTGAAAGGACATTTCCGCATTCCTACAGGAGTTCAAAACAATGACAAGAGTGGCCACTTGACTTAAGGGGATTATGGGACGTTTCCGGAGGCCAATCAGAGCGCAGTAACCCAACGCTTCGTTCACACTGATGCCCATGCGTTGCAGCCAAGGCGCAGCAAACATTATTCCTCTCGCCGAGGTGGAGTACTGGCAGCGCTGTAGCCGCGGAGACAGAGCGCTCTATGTGCCTTGCCAATGTGGACGGGGAGTGAGCTAGGGAGCCCGGGGCTCCTTTACTGCGCTGTAATTCGTAAGTGTAGCCAAGCCCTGGAGGAAAGAACAAGGGGAGTTCCCCTGTGGGAAGAACCTGAGTAAGTCAGGCTGAGAGACCCACAGTGAGTATTGTACGCTTCTGGGGGGGAGCCCTGAGGTAGGACCTACAAGGAAGCCCAGGAGAAGCAGAAAGACTATTTAGTTGTAAAAGAAGCTCAACAGCAGAGAGACCCTTAAGGAAAGCTATCAGAATCCCTGAGGAAGAGAAGCAGTAAGGGAATCCCACTGGAGAAGAAGCAAGACGAGAGAAGCTCTGTAGGGGCTACAAAGGGCCAAGAAAGTGGAGCCCCAAAATGGCAGAAAGACTACTATTTTGGATATTGATATTGGACTTTGAGTTGGACTTTTAGTTACCCCGGAAGGGGTGTGAACTTCACATGATTTGGGCAGAGGGCTGAGACACAGAAGACCTGGAACCTGAGATAGACGGACGGCCTGCAGGAGATGCTGGAGCCAAAGATACTGGTGACATCACATTAGGTGGTGCTCCAAGGTGTATGCACCCTACCACCTCAAAGGCAGAATCAGAAAATGGACACCTTTTTGGTTTTAGATCTGTCTTGGAAATAAAATCAGAAATGTGAGTTCTGATTGGAGGATTTGAATCCAGACTATTCAAACGGATTTAGACACAAAGTCCTGGTTGGGTCATCTCCAATAACCACCCTTATTTTGCTCTCTTTCTCTGGGAATGAAAGCACCTTCACTTAAACTTTCTTCCAAATGGCTTACATTGTGATTGCTAAACATCTTATAGACTGTCTTTCTGCTTATGACCCAAAAACAACCGCAATCACAGAAGGATTCTGAAGCTATTGATTACTCTGATTTTAGAGCAGAAGTCTTCCTTCTCCCAGTAGCAGAAGCTGACGGATAAACTTTCAACTATCAAAGTGAAAGCAGACACCTGGAAGTAACCAAGAGCAGTTTCCATTCTAGACAAATTTCATGCAAATCTTAATAAGGTATTCAGTGCCCAGATGACAGATGTATTAGACAGATTTCAGCAACCGATTTCCAATTTTATGCAACTTAATAAAGTTGCCAGAAACAAATCTCATCTTTCTGGAAATCAGTCTGTAAAACAAGAGGGGAAATATTGCAACTTTCTTGGTCATCAGACACAAATATCTTTGTTGGGAATACATTGGAGGAATGGATTAATAAAAACAGGAAAAAAATCATATTCCTTTTTACTTTGGCTAATTACATTATATCCTGGACTACTCAACAGTCTGCTCTGGTACAATGGATTTCATTCACCAAGGATTTTTGCCACTAAAGCAAGAACCAGGCTGAATTGCACCAGGTCATTGCTTCGTCTAAGAGAAGTAGGTGCCATTGCAGAACTTTTCTAAAACAGAAAATGCAGGGTAGATTATTACTTACCATATTCAGTTTGTGACTACATAGTTTATCAGAATTAATCCCATGTGTTTCTCCCACCTAGTCAATGTTGTGTCTTGTGTGTCAATAATGCATTTCTTTTAAAAATCCAGTCATGATCTTACTCTATCACTCCTTTATAAATCTTTCAAAATAATTTCTTCCTGCCATCCCCTGGCCGAATGAAGTATTACAGTGTTTCAGCCAACTGTCCACTATTCAGAATGATGCAAAACGTCCTCTGTTTTACAGGCCTTGCATTTCTTAAACGTTTTTAACCGCAAAAGAGCTCCAGGTGAAATGTTGGCAATCTAAATTTTCCATATAATACACATGGGTTGCATTCCAATGCAACATAAACACCTTTTAATAAAAGCTCCTCTTGCTAACATTTCAGGTTTTCTGCTTTCAAGAACACACAGCTCATCAGCAAAAAACATCTTTGATACTTGTAGTTATAATTCTTGTCTTTATGCAGAGCTATGAATCATACTGGGGATCTTGCACTATGAACATATAGAAGCTACTTCTCTGTTTAGGAACTCCCTTTATAACCATAAAACGACTTGTAGTGCTGGCTTAGATCAAAAAGCACAACAAACCTATATTTCAAATACATACTGTTATAGATAATATACCAACCCTCACTCTTGAATTCACAATTTTGTACTGTTGCTTAGATGCTCTAAGATGTGAGTAGTAAGAAATTGGCAAAACAGAACCACACTCATGATCAGCTGTCTGAAAGACATATAATGCATTACTATGCGGCTATTATTATTTATTAGAGCTAGGGAAATTATTTGAACAAAGACTTTCATTGAAAAATCATCTTTTTTCAAAAGTGAAATATTTCACAATAAATTGACATTGCTAAAAATGTTTATTTTTGGCAAAAAAATCGTTTTCTTTTTCCAAATATTTTCCCCAATTTTATTAAAAGCGTTATTGAAAACATTACTGAAATGGTGGTTGACATTTTTTATTTATTGAAAACCAGGTTTCGGTAAATAAAACATTTCAAGGACAATTTCAATAAAGTTTTCAATATCATTTTTGATATAAATGTTGGGAGTAAAATCAAAAACAAAGTTCAGGCAAAATTTTTAAAAGATGAAAAATGGAGCAGTTTCAAATACTCCGAAATGATGACAGCTTCAAAATTTCACATTTCGCCCCCATGAAAATAGGCTTCTCGTTTGACCAAGTCTATTTATTATTTTCATTACAATATTACTCAAAGGGCTCAGTCAGGAGCAGAGCCTCACTGTGCTAGGCGCTGTACAAATACATAGTAGGAAATGGTCAAGTGAGCTTCACAATACACTAAATACAGAACAAGTAACAAGTTGTCCTGGAAAATCTAAGAGAAACTCCAGCACGCAGAAGAAAGTAAAAAGGAGTTTCGGTAAAAGAGCTATTTGAAGTTACATGTATTAGATGACAAAAGTACTAGCACTGGCAAAACACTAGATTTTGCAGTGTAAGAAACTGAGATCAGCTCAAACATCCTCTGTCTATGGTACTCAGGTGGCCCATCATTACCGTTGTATCTGACCACCTTGCAAACTTTAATGTATTTATCCTCGGAACACCTATGTGAAGTAGAACCCCCATTTTGCAGATGGGGAATAGAGTCAGAGAAAGTGTCTTGGCCAAGGTCACACAAAGGCTGCAGCCAACCAAGGAATTGATACCAGGTTTCCCAATCACAGGCTAGATCACTAACCATTTGACCACCCCTTCTTCTCAAAGTCTATTATGTACAACAACTTCCCGTCATATTATAAGCATCACCATTTGTACCCTGAACCTTCAGCCTTCCAGCACGGAGTGTGTTGCAGAACTAAGCCAGATATTTTAAAGGGAGTTAGGCACCAATGGGAGTTAGATGATTAAATGCCTTTAAAATTTGGCCTTGAGTACATAGCTTTACAGTGGACTGAACCAAAACTTTGGACGTTGAATTCCTGCCAGTGGGTTTCCAAATCAAAATCTGAACTCCCCCGAAGTTCAGAGGAGTTAGGGTTCAGCCTATTATATGAAAGAATCAATCCATATTCATGTGTTATAGACAACAGATGCAATTAGTAGATAGTGAATAATATATAATGTCTGTAATGTAAGTGCCCAATTCTGAGAGATGCAGGGTGCTCTCAGTTCCATTGGTGTCTATAGGAGATGACGGCACTTAGCACTTTGAAAGTGGTATTCAGTGTGTCAGAATCATTGCAGAATGCAAATTTAAAAATAATCTGAAGAATAGTTTTGCTCCTCTGCTGAGTGATGGAGGAGAAATTAGTGATGCAGAGTTGGGGGAACAAATATCTTTTCTCCCTGTGTACTTGATGCATTCGGAAGCCCCTTCTGTTATAGTCAGGTTCTGTTGCTTGTCATTTGCATGGACTGCTCTGGGCAGAACTCACATACACAAGTGGGGGCAGGGTGGGGGTTTACCAGGAAAAGCAAAAAACCTGAAAGCAACTTGAAAAGGCAGCAGGCAGGCAACTGCAAAGACAGGAAGCAGAATTGGGGGGACCAATGCATGTTTGGGGGTGTTGCTAACTCTCCTTTGCTGGAAAAATTATTCTCATTCTTTATATTCTGATAGCACCTAGCTGCCCTAAAATCAGGACCCCCCTGAACTGGGTGCTATGCTGCTAAACAAACACACAGTGAGAGACAGAGAGCTTGCAACTAAATAGACATGACAGAAGCACAGAGAGGTAGAGTGTTTTGCCCAAGGTCACACTGCAGGTCAGTGGCAGAGGAGGGTATAGAAATCAAGTCTCTTGATTTCTAATTCAGTGCCCTAACTAGTATACAATGCTTCCTCCATTATAAACATCGCCAAGAGAACAGAAACACCCTTATTAAAACACATTTTGAAGGATTTTTTTTTAAAATCTGTAATTCTATTTAAAGTATGTGCTATCAGAAACCTGATTGCTTTTTAATTACTCAATTTCAAAAATATCCAAGTAAAATCCAAGTTGACAGTGTTCCCTGAAGGACACATTATTTGTCCCAACAAATTGACTGCCAGGATATTCCTCAGCCTAGAGGTTTTTGGAGTCTTTTCATTTGAAATTCCAGCCCAGAGAGTTAAACCCATCCACACTTGATGAAGAGTGTCTTTCCCATGCTCATCTTGCAAGCTGCAAGGAGGGAAGGCACTTTGAGCTGTTTCTCCCAGCTCCTTTAAAAGTAAGCAGTAGAGAACACCATTCACTGTACTGCTGAGGAATATCAAATGCCTTTACCCGTGCCGTCAGATATTCTGAAATCCTGCAAGCTTGACAGCGTTGTCATCTTTTTATTGACAGCATCAGCCAGATGAAATTGGTCAAGGAATAAATCAAGTAGAAGTAAAAGACCTTTTAATCCACAATCACACACATCCGCACTGCCTGGAGAAGGGTAAGTGCTTTAGAACCTTTTTGAATGGCAGGATATTAACATGCTTATTTGTCTTTCCTTCTGCTTGCAAGACCTTTTTCCTTTCAATCTTTTCTCCCCGTCGACGTTTGTATCAGGATTGATGTACCTTATACCTATTGGCAGTTTTTGACACTGATGAAATCTGAACACTGTGACAGCACTTGGGGGACTGTTAGCAATGTCAAGGTCACTTTATTTCTCTTGCTTTAGATCTAATTCTTCCAGCCTGAGGAGTACTTTGTCTTAAGGGAGTCCTCCTTCTTGAGCATCTCGTGATTCACAGCCTCCTTGCTCCATTACCGTGGCTATTATAAGATCAGAATGAAGTTCATACAGTAAATAAACTATTAGTTGGACGGTGCTGTTGTGCTTTCCTAATTACAGCGTGTAGCACAGTTCTGACTGCTGGTAGCAAGACTTAAAACCACAGCTATTTTAAATCAGGGAGAATCAACAACTTAATCCAGCAGTATACAGAGAAGCTGTAGGGTTTATTCATTGGACATAAGTGACTAGGAAAAGGACTAGGAAAAGAACTATAGGAGGAAAATAACCCACTCTGGACTGGACACATGCTGAGTTGCCAACAGCAGATTCAGAGGGGATACCAAGGGCTTGTGGAAAGGCTAGGTAACGTGCCAATGACAGCATATTAAATAGCACATAGGTACCAGTTGCTAAGGTATAATGATTTTTTTCTTCTGTTAATTGCAGATTGAAAATCTGCCTTCAAGTTAAACTTGCAGCCTTGCATTTGGCAAAAGCATTGCAAGCCACCGAGTCCCCATTTTTCAAAGTCTTCCACGATGTATTTCAAAACTTCTTTTTTCACCAGAGTCAGCCACCTCGATGTTCGACAGAAATGTCCAGAGATCCCTCTGAGCTGTACCCCAATAGAGCTCTAGAGGAATATTCTTAAATCCTACAGACTTTAGAGACTTCTTTCTTTAAATGTCACCATAGTAGTTTTAATCAGGAAGGGCTGGTTTGCTGAGTAGGAAAGGTCAGTCGATTCTGCTTCACTACCCATCCCATTGGGAGCAACTAAAGTGTACAAGAAGCACAAGAACCTTCTAATTGTTCTCCAGAAGCCTCTTCCCAGTAACCCATCCTTTGTGACCTTCGCTCAAACATTCATTGAGCTTAGATCAGTAAGGGCGAGAAGAGGGGCCTTCAAGGGTGTATAATTCTGATAGGAGAGAACAACACACGTGTTAACATACCCACTATCAAGTATTCCCACTAGCAGTGAAGGTACAGCCTCTTCTCCACCAGACAAGAGATGCTCCATTGGCTTCAGTGGGGCCAGGATTTCATTCCAAGGGCTTGGTAAAAATGAACAATTAGACCCCAGCGAGTCCTCTTTGAAAGGGGTCTAGCTCAAAACACAAACTGTTCACGTGCATCAGCAGGGTGCAGATGGACAGTCAGAACACAGCAGGCTAGCGCAGGGTAGAGTCACACCCCAGCTTGCTGTGCTCTCATTGTTCATGGAGACAAGCCCTTAGTGTCACGTGATCCAGCCATGGGCAGTCATTCCTAGTGATCAGAGGAGAGTCAGGCCTAGCATCAGAGCAGGTGTTGGTAGTCAGGAGTCAGAGGTCAGGAACCAGAACCAAGGGTTCCTACCAAGTTACCATGAGTGAAACAAGACAGGACAGGGCTGGAACAAGGCAGGGACAGGGCTGGGAACAAGCAGGCACAGGAGCGATCACAGCCCTGGGAAAATGCCTTGAGCAGCCATTGAAATGCTGCAGCTGCTGGGCTTAAGAGCCAGTCTTCTAAGGGTATGTCTACACTACGGGATTAATCCGAATTTAGATAATTCGGATTTGAGATACAGGTTGTATAAAGTCGAAATGAGTGCGGCCACACTAGCACAGTAATTCGGTGGTGTGCGTCCAAGTACCGGGGCTAGCGTCGATTTCTGCACCGTTGCACTGTGGGTAGCAAATCCATAGCTATCCCATAGTTCCCGCAGTCTCCCGCGCCCATTGGGATTGTGGGTTAAGATCCCAGTGCCTGATGGGACAAAAAACATCGTCGCAGGTGGTTCTGGGTACAGTCTCACTTCCTCCCTCCCTCCCTCCCTGCATGAAAGCAACGGACGGCAGACAACCATTTTCGCGCCTTTTTTCTTGGGTGGGTGAACACTGCAGACTCCATACCACGGCAAGCATGGAGCCCGCTGAGGTCAAGACAGCACTCATGAATATTGCAAACACCTCACGCGTTCTCGTGGAGTTTATGCTCAGCCAGGACCAGAAAAACGAGGAGAGGAGGCAGCGGCGGCGGCAGCATGATGAGGACATGGACACAGACACGGATACAGAATTCAGTGAAACCACAGGCCCCGGTGCTTTGGAGATCATGTTGTTAATGGGGCAGATTCTATCCATGGAACGCCGATTCTGGGCCCGGGAAACAAGCACAGACTGGTGGGACCGCATAGTGTTGCAGGTCTGGGACGATTCCCAGTGGCTGCGGAACTTTCGCATGCGTAAGGGCACTTTCATGGAACTTTGTGACTTGCTGTCCCCTGCCCTGAAACGCCAGAATACCAAGATGAGAGCAGCCCTCACAGTTGAGAAGCGCGTGGCGATAGCCCTGTGGAAGCTTGCAACGCCAGACAGCTACCGGTCAGTCGGGAATCAATTTGGAGTGGGCAAATCTACTGTGGGGGCTGCTGTGATGCAAGTAGCCAAAGCAATCACTCAGGTGCTGCTACGAAAGTTAGTGACTCTGGGAAATGTGCAGGCTATAGTGGATGGTTTTGCTGCAATGGGATTCCCTAACTGTGGTGGGGCAATAGACGGAACCCATATCCCTATCTTGGCACCGGAGCACCAAGCCACCGAGTACATAAACCGCAAGGGGTACTTTTCAATGGTGCTGCAAGCACTTGTGGATCACAAGGGACGTTTCACCAACATCAACGCGGGCTGGGCGGGAAGGGTTCATGACGCTCGCGTCTTCAGGAACACTACTCTGTTTAAAGGGCTGCAGCAAGGTACTTACTTTCCGGACCAGAAAATAACCGTTGGGGATGTTGAAATGCCCATAGTTATTCTTGGGGACCCAGCCTACCCCTTAATGCCATGGCTTATGAAGCCATACACAGGCAGCCTGGACAGGAGTCAGGAGCTGTTTAACTACAGGCTAAGCAAGTGCAGAATGGTGGTAGAATGTGCATTTGGCCGTTTAAAAGGCCGCTGGCGTTCATTATTGACTCGCTCTGACCTCAGCCAAAGAAATCTCCCCATTGTTATTTCTGCTTGCTGTGTGCTCCACAATCTCTGTGAAAGTAAGGGGGAGACCTTTATGGCGGGGTGGGAGGCTGAGGCAAATCGCCTGGCTGCTGATTACGCGCAGCCAGACACCAGGGCGATTAGAAGATCACACCATGAAGCGCTGTGCATCAGAGAAGCTTTGAAAACCAGTTTCATGGCTGGCCAGGCTACCGTGTGAAATATCTGTTTGTTTCTCCTTCATGAATACCCTCCCCCTTTACTGACTGATTTTCTGTAAGGAACCCACCCTGCCCCTTCCCCCAGCTTTCTTTCAAACCAAATAAAGTCACTATCATTTAAAAATCATTTATTCTTTATTAATAGATTAGAAAAAGAGGGAGGGAACCCGGGTGGTATTTGGGAGGAGGATTGCTGGGAAGGAAAAAGCCACAAAGAAAAGGTTAAAAAAATGACAGCCTTTTGCTTGGGCTGTCTACTGGGGTGGAATGGGAAGGTGTACGGAGCCTCCCCCCCCGCGTTCTTACACGTCTGGGTGAGGAGGATACGGAACATGGGGAGGGGGGAGGGTGGAACAGGGGCTGAAGCGGCAGTCTGTTTTCCAGCAGCCGTTCCTGAACCTCCACCAGACGCCGGAGCAGCCCCAGCGTTGCATCCTTCATCCTCTGGTCTTCCTGCCGCCATCTCTCATCTCGATCGTCTCTCCTCTCCTCATGTTGGTCCCTCCTCTCCTCACGTTGGTCCCTCCTGTCCTCACGTTCACTGACTTCTTTCCTATACTTTGAAACTGTTTCCTTCCACTCATTCAGATGAGCTCTGTCACTCCTGCTGGATTGCATAATTTCAGAAAACATGTCCTCCCGCGTCTTCTTCTTACGACGCCTTATCTGTGATAACCTTCGGGATGGAGGAGGGAGGCTTGAGGAATTTGCAGCTGCTGTAGGGAGGGGAAAAAAGAGAGAATTGTTTTAAAAGCTACATTTTGCAGAACAATGCTTATACTCTTTCACGGTGACCAACACTGTTCACATTACATAGCACATGTGATTTCTGTGCAAGGTCGCATTTTGCCTCTTAATGCTGAGTGCCTGTGGCTTTGCTGCTAGAGATCAATCACAGGTCTGGGCAACAGAATTCGGCTTGCATGCGGCCATGGTAAGCTTCAGCGCCGTCCGTGCTTTCCAGCATACCAAGCATAGCTTGTAGAGTGCTGCAGAAGCCTGGCCAATCTCAGCCAGTTGGGGGGGGGGGCAGTGTGGTGGTGCTTGTCTGGGCCCCTTCAGGCAAGTAGAGTGCTGCGGTTTTTCTGTTAACATTCAGCAGCACCAGAAAACAAACTAACCCTGCAGGAAGATCCCTGCAGGCACCAAACTACCCCCCCCCCCCCCCCCCCACCCCCCCCCCGCCATGAATTCTCTGGGATGATCACAGTACCCTCCCCCCACCGCGTGGCTGGTAACAGGGAAGATCCCTGCTAGCCAAACGCGAAAAACTAACTGCAGGGAAGGATTTATTTTCCGCCACAGGCAAACAGCCCAGTAGGAACGGCCACCTCTGTCCCCTTAATTAAGTTCCCGTATTTCAACCAGGTTACCAGGAGTGATATCACTCTCCTGAGGATTACACAACAAGATAAAGAACGGATGTTGCTTGAATGCCAGCAAACACCGGGACCATACGCTGCCAGGCTTTGTCAGGCAATGATACCAGATTACTTGCTGCAAGCATGGCGTGGTCAAGTGTCCTACCATGGAGGAGGGAATAAGGATGCACTGCCCAGAAACCTTCTGGCAAGGCTTTCGGAGTACCTCCAGGAGAGCTTCATGGAGATGTCCCTGGAGGATTTCCGCTCCATCCCCATACACGTTAACAGACTTTTCCAGTAGCTACAGACTTTTCCAGTAGCTGAACTGACCGCGAATGCAAAGTCAGGCAAAGTAATCATTAAAAACTGTTTGCTTTTAAAACAAGTTTTATATTTTAAAAGGTAAACTCACCCGAGGTCCCTTCCATGGGGTCAGAGTCTTGGGTACTGGCTTGGGAGGCTTGGGAGGGTACTTCAGTCAGGGTGATAAAAAGATCCTGGCTGTTGGGGAGAATGGAGTGCTGTGTGCTCTCTGCAAGCTCATCCTCCTCCTCCTCCTCTACCCCCTCGGCAGAATCCTCAGGCGTCGAGACTATCCCCGACCCAGAATCCACGAACAAAGGTGGGGTAGTGGTGGCAGCCCCCCCTAGAATTGCATGCAGCTCGGCGTAGTAGCGGCATGTCCGTGGCTCTGACCCGGAGCGACCGTTTGCCTCCTTTGTTTTTTGATAGGCTTGTCTGAGCTCCTTGACCTTCACGCGGCACTGCTCAGAGTCCCTATTGTGGCCTCTCTCCATCATGCCCTTGGAAATTTTTTCAAAAGTTTTTGCATTTCGTCTTTTAGAACGAAGTTCTGCAAGCACTGAATCCTCTCCCCATACAGCGATCAGATCCAGTACCTCCCTCACGGTCCATGCTGGTGCTCTTTTTCGATTATCAGCCTGCATGGCTACCTGTGCTGATGAGGTATCTGTGGTCACCTGTGCTCTCCACGCTGGGCAAACAGGAAATGAAGTTCAAATGTTCGCGGGGCTTTTCCTGTCTACCTGGCCAGTGCATCCGAGTTCGGATTGCTGTCCAGAGCGGTCACAATGATGCACTGTGGGATAGCTCCCGGAGGCCAATACCATCGAATTGCGGCCACACTAACCCTAATTCGAATTGCTAAAATCGATTTTGGCGCTACTCCGCTCGTTGGGGTGGAGTACAGAAATCGATTTAAAGGGCCCTTTACATCGAATTAAATGGCGTCGTTGTGTGGACGGTTACAGGGTTAATTCGAATTAAAGCTGATAAATCCGAATTAAAGTCGTAGTGTAGACCAGGCCAAAGTCTTCTCATCAGTCAAGTGGTGTTGCCAATCAGGGAGCCTGCTCCAGGTCAGCTGTGTTCATTAGGTTGCCTGGAGACTGACACTGCTGCAGGCCATGATTCCTGACACTTAGGATATGTCTACACTGCAATTAGACACCTGCTGGCTCGTGCCAGCTGACTCAGGCTCACGGGGCTCAGGCCATGGGGCTGTTTAATTGCAATGTAGACGTTTGGGCTTGGGCTGCACCTGAGCTCTGGGACTCTCCCACCTCGCAGGGCCCTACAGCCTGGCTGCCAGCCTGAGCCTGGAAGTCTACACTGCAATTAAACAGCCCCACAGCCTGAGCCCCATGAGCCTGAGTCAGCTGGCACAGGCCAGCTGCTGGTGTCTAATTGCAGCGTAGACATACCCACAATCTCATCCTCTCTTGAGTAGCTCCTGCTGGGGGTTGGAGGGGTGTATATAACACACAGAGTGACCCTTCTGGCTGAGTAAGGAGGAATGTGAAGGGAAATAGATGGCCCATGAAGACTAGTAATGAGGCAAAGAGTCATTTACCTCTAACGTCCTGATTCAAACCTAGGCCAGGCCAGTACTACCAAAAGTTGGTATCTCTCAGTCTAATTCATAAAGGACAGAAGTCCATATCACAACTGCCCCAGGTCTGGCATTAATTGGAAGTCTCAGCAGAGACATCAAGGAAGGAATGGAGATGAAGACTCCGATATTCTCCCACCCAGAAAGGGGGCCTCTCCAGTCCAGGGTTTAGGTGCATTTGGAGGACAATTGGGTTGTGAGTGTCATGAGGAGAAGTTTGCAGTGTTGTTCCCTGTTTTGTCCCTAAACTGTGGTTAAAGAGGGGTCTGTATTCTCCAGATGCATCAGATACCTTTTCCAAGCACTAAGTTTACTTTAAAAAGCAATCAGTGCTTTAATCATTCATTCTGCTTTTCTCTTCAGTCCAGAATAATTAAAACAGCATTAGCACAGCAATGCATTAAACAGAGACCACCAAAGAGTCGGAGGGACAGATTCTGCTCTCTGTTACTTTGTTGCAAATCAGGAACAACTCCAATGGTGTAAGAGAGAGGAGAATCAGGCCCTAAATATTCCGGGAGAGCAATGAACTTCTACAATCCCTGCTGTTTGAGCATTGGCAAAATAAAAGGCTATAAAATATGATGCAGTCAGCCAAGAAAGCAATATTGCTCTGCCATGTGCATGGGCTATACAAGGGTGAGTGCAGGATCTCATTTCAAAATCCCTGTAGGTGCCTCATTTAACCATCAGCCATAACCCGTTTCTTGCTTTCAATATCACTTGGTATTAGAGCTGCAGTGAACTGCTGGTGAGAGATTCTAATTCCTGCAAACAAGCCCCTGTAGGCTTGCATGGAAAATACAGAGTTCCCCTTTCAGTCGCCTGCTAGGTTCCCATCTGGCTGCTTTAACTTGGCTATTACTTTTAAATGTGCTTGTTTCTGCACATGAGACTCTGTGTCCTGCCTCAAGAGACTTCTGGATTTCCTGAGCTCCATGTTCTGGCCAAAATTTTGAGAAAGAGATTGAGTCTTTTCGGGGAGGGGGGGTTTGTGGAGAAGAAGAGATCAGATTCCAGGTTACAGTCAATGAATAATTCCACTCACATGGTCATTTCCTTGGTTCTTTCCCTGACTGGGTTCTTCCATAACAAAGACAAAGGGCCCCAGGATGTGTTACCTGAGAGAGAAGGGCAGGCAATGGAACGATGACTGCAGAATGAAAAGATGCTCATATGGAAAAAGAGGAAGAAGGAGATGGAGCTGACAGATGTCCAAGTGCAGAAGCAGTAAAAAGAGCCATGCTAATTGAATAATGATTTCATGCTTGGTGTTACTGTTTGAATCTTTCAAGTGTTTAGTTATTTCATTTGTATTGGTTTTACTGTCAAACTTCTGTTTTATATTATTATTTAACATTTGTATGACAGCAGCAGCCAGACTCTTTGATCAAGGGCTGCACTGTGTTAGTCTGTCTTTTATACAGCACCTAAGATAAATTTACATTCTAATTTAAGACCTTGTTATCTAAAGTCACCTGTGGCTGGTCTATGTTAATTATTCCACCTCCATTATCACCAGTGGAGCTGCACCACTGGGGAAAGTGATGGTAAAAGGAGAGGGAAAGGAAGCTTCAGTGGTTAGGATGTTAGCTGGGACCTGCTCAGTTCCTAGCCAGATTCAGTTCCCTGCTCCATCACACACTCTCTTGGTTAGTCACTTAGTCTCGCTCTGCCTCAGTTCTCCAACCATACAATGGGAATACTACTACTTACTGTGTCACCAGAGAGTTGTGGCTAAACACAGTAAAAGTTTGTGAGGCACTGAGGTACTGTAGACTAGCGGTTCTCAAACTTCATTGCATTGTGATCCCCTTCAGTCAACAAAAATTACTTCATGACTTCAGGAGGGGGGACTGAAGCCTGAGCCCCCACCGCTCCGGGCGGTTAGGGGGGCAAAGCCCAAGCCCTACTGCCATGGGTGGGGGGCCAAAGCCCAATGGCTTCAGCCCTAGGTGGGGGGCCTGTAACCCGAGCCCCACCACCCAGGGCTGAAGCCCTCGGGCTTCGGCCCTGGATCCCAGCAAGTCTAAATGCAAAGTTTGAGAACTGCTGCCATAGACAGACAAAATGCTTATGTAGACATGGCCCCGTAGTACATACTAACTGTTTGGGAAATGAACTAGAGCCTGGCTCTCTAATTTGATACTTCCCACCTCAGCAAGCGACAGGCACTGAGTCAGTTGGAGTCTGGAATAAAATTAGAGGTGCTGAACCACTTGCAGGATACCTATCATGGGGGCGGGGGCTTTGCCTTTTGGGATAGGGTGGCTCCATAATGACTGCAGAATGGAACCAGAGGCTTCTGGAATCAAATATCACTGCTCTGCAGACACAGGGCCCAGCCAAAGCCTGGCCAGTTAGGACTCAGTGCTTTGTGCATTTGTAAACTGATGCTTAATAACATCATATATATATTTGAGGGTACAAGCTTCTTAAAAAAAAATCCATGCAGTAATAAAATCCTAAAATGTTCCCAAGCTACAGCCTAGTTTTGGAATTAAAAATAATCCTCCCTAATGTATGTGGACTAGATCTTTGCAAAAAAAGTTTCCTATTTAAAGTCCTTGTAACACTGAGCAGCTACATTTTTCTCTCCAGAACTTATTTTCTAATTACAAGGGACCATACCTTCCTACAGTTGCTGATTGTCACCAAAATGGATCCGTTTCAATTAGCCATGCAGGATGGTTTACAAAAACCCAAATCAGCAGCAGCACTTTTTGCCAGCTTTACAGCTCGGTCTTTTAGTATCTTTAAAAAAAAAAAAAAAAAAAACATCTCAACAAAGTCCCAGGTCTTCAATTAAAATTTTCATATAATTTTCCTCATTAGTCCAATCATCTGGTGCAATTATTTCGGAGTTTACCCTAAAGGCCGTACAGACGAATTCATCTCAAGGTCAATGCAGCACAAAAACAGAGTTGAATGGTTAGGAGTTACACTCCATGATGATATGAGGAACTTGTTTGTTTGGTAGTAGTCATGTGGAGCAAATGATGTTGCACACTTCCTGGGAACAGAAGAGCTGTATGAAAGGGCACTTTGTTACAGAATGCATGACAGGGCATGAAATGGTGAAGCAACCATTCAGTACCAAGGGCTCAATCCCGCAAGGTGCAGAGAGCTCCTCTGACATCAGTCCCTGAACCACAACCATGGGAGAGGGGAGAAAAATGTAAAAGGCTCACGGACTATAGCAGAAGACTAAAATCATACGAGAGAGATAGGATCTAAAAGAGACCCCTTTTAGATCCCATCTCATCTGTGCCTAGCTGTCTCTGCTGGACACCTCCCTACAGTATGTTCCTCGGTGTCAATCCAATCTACTTTTAAATATCTAAAGTAATTGAGGTTCAAGCACTTTCCTTGGAAAGTCTAATGAATCAACAGACCTTACTGTTAGGGAATTTCTCCTAACCTACATTTCCCTTTGCTTAATTTCATCATATTGCATATTAAATGGTCACCCCGATGAGAGATCCTTTCCTGAGGACAGTTGTCAGTGCTCTTGAAATTAGCATGAGAAACAAAAAAATTGTGTGTAGGCTAAAATCTCACAAAGGAATATAGCTGGATTATTCAAAACCCTGATATATTGTCTTAATTGTTCCCCCGCACCTCCCAGGTGAAAATGAGCTTTTTTCTAAATAAATCCTTTCTGCTAATTTTTTTGTGTATGCCCCAAAGCTCTCTGCTGTTGAAGAAAAGAGCATGGTGCTAAACTGGCAAAATTATAGAGATGAGTGTAAACCCGAACCCTGGGTTCAGGTGTCCCAATACTACAAAAATGAGCAAGGTAT
Source organism: Trachemys scripta elegans (assembly GCF_013100865.1). Lineage (NCBI taxonomy): Eukaryota > Metazoa > Chordata > Testudines > Emydidae > Trachemys > Trachemys scripta. Next base: position 63,126,128 of record NC_048304.1, on the reverse strand, counting down.
AAGAATTTATGCAGAATAGAATAGAGTCAAAGCACTCCCAGATTTAGCTCTGGCTTTCTAGTGTATCTTAACCACCTTGATCCACATAGACTCCTCGATCCAAATTGCTCTGCGCTTTGGGAAAAGTTTGGATCTGAATCAGAATGGCAAGTTGCTCACTGGCAAAAGTGCAATGTTCTTTGGAGGCGAGAATTGCAATAGTTCCGTTTAAAGAGATTTTATTGGCATGACAAGCTATGCAACTATTGCCAAAGTATATAATAAAAGAGACAGACCTTTCAGGTATCTTTCAGAGGTAGGTAAGAGCCAGCCATGGTAGGGCCACACACTGCCTGGGGTTTGATCCCCAGTGTCCATTTGCCATTACTGATCTGGCAACAGGTTGCTGAATAGCATGGTGCCACCTCTGCCATCTCTCCCCCTTCTCGCCGATCCTCCTTTATAATGTGCATTGCTGTGGCACTCACCACATGCTAGGAGCTTTCCAAACAGAGAGAAAGACGTGGTCCCTGTTCAGAACAACTCACAATCTAAGCAACTAAATTATCACAACCTTTATCAAGGGTAATAGAAATGAATGAGTTTTGCAGTGGGCAAAAATGAATGCATTTAAATGAATGCATTTCTGCACTCCAGACTTGAAGGCATCAAATGGATGTGTTCTGAAATGTTAGTTTAACCTGTCACTAGCATCATTGGGTTGATGGAATCATCACCCCTGACCAAGATGACCTCATTATCCTAGAAATTATTTAAGACGTAGCAAAGGCAATTGGGAATGAAATTTGCTCAATCTTAATAGTCGATATAAAACTTCAGTCTAGTGCAGTGTTAACTAATAAAGGTTTCAGCTGAGCATGCAAGAGAAATCTCACAGTAGGTGGGACATCCAGACCTATTGAAGAGGCTTATTTACTGAGGAATCAACAAATGGGTTTTTGCACTACCACAGCAGCAAATGTCATTGCAAAAGAGATGTAGATACGCTACCCCGCTATAACGTGACCTAATATAACACTGGTGCGCATATAGCGCGGTAGCAGCGGGACTCCAGGGGCGCTTTACAGGGTCCAGGGCTCCGGCTGCTGCGGGGAGCCCCAGCCCTTTAAATCACAGCTGGAACCCTGCCGCCGCTACCCCGGGGCTGTGGCAGCGGGGCTTGGGCAGCGCTTTAAAGGGTCCAGGTCTCCAGCTGCTGTGGAGAGCCCCGGGCCCTTTAAATCACCGCTGGAGCCCTGCCACCACTACTCCGGGGCTGCGCCGGCAATTTAAAGGGCCTGGGGCTCCCTGCGGCTGGAGCCCTGGGCTCTTTAAATCACCGCTGGGTAGGGATTTTTGGCTCCTGACGACTGTGTTATATCGGGGTAGAGGTGTACTCAATTTCTTCTTCCAGGTGTATCAAGGAAGATGTGACAGGGTGTACAAATCCCATGCCAGGCAAGAAGGGGTTAAAAACCAGGTTTGGGCTCCTGCAGTCCCGTCCCCATCCTCTCATCCCCCACACCTGCAAGGCATGCCAATCTTGGAGGAGGAGCCTTAAAAAGGGAGAAGGTCAATTCAGAAGGCCTCAGCCTGGGAAGGTGGACAGACCTCTCACCCTCAACTCATAGAGGCCTTTTGTTGCCTGTGAGCACAGAGCCACAGGACAGATGGCTGGAGGATCCGGACAGGACAGAGAAGTTGGAGCCATCTATCTCTGTTAACTTATTTTCTTTGGGTACATCTACACTACGGGGGGAGTCGATTTAAGATATGCAAATTCAGCTACGTGAATAGCGTAGCTGAATTCGACGTATCGCAGCCGACTTACCCCTCTGTGAGGACGGTGGCAAAATCGACTTCTGCGGCTTTCTGTCGGCGGCGCTTACTCCCACCTCCGCTGGTGGAGTAAGAGCGCCGATTCGGGGATCGATTGTCGCGTCCCGACGGGACACGATAAATCGATCCCCGAGAGGTCGATTTCTACCCGCCGATTCAGGCGGGTAGTGTAGACCTAGCCTTTGTTACCTTGAGGGCTGAGACTAGGGGGCGTGCCCCAGTGCAGACTCCTGCTGAGAATACAACTTCCCCTGAGGAGAAGATGGAGACATTGTAGGAAGTAGCCCAGGTAAAAATCAAGAAGTCTGACCAGACAGATCTTAATCACTTGCTACAGGGTCCCTGGGCTGGAATCCAGGGTACAGAGAAGGACTGAGTTCCCGTCTACAGCCTCAACGGGAGGACTAGTGGGCCTGGACCAGGGCCATCAAGGTTCACAAGCCTCTTCAACTTGAGGAGAGCTTTCCCTCAGCTTGGATGATGTTTCTCCTTAGTACAGAACACAATGAGATGTCCCTGGGCCACAGTATTTCAGGGACCTGGGACAGAAGAGACATGGAGACTGAACTACTCCCTTGCTTCTAAAAATGGCATCTCCAGTGTTGTGTTGAGAACCATTGTTGCTGCCCATACTGTACCTGTTCTGTGGATACATTCTCATTAAATGCATTTCAAGCCCCCCTTTCTCACTCCACATGGCAATGCACCACGTTGACACTTTTCACCACAGCTGAATTCATTTTCAAAACTATAAAATGTAGTGCAGTGGAATGCCAATATCCTAAAGTATCAAGCAGGGAATTAGAAGTTTACTTGGAGCCTTTGGACTTGTGTGGTGGTGGTGGGAGCTTTATCATTATACCTGTGTTCGTCAGAGTGAATGATGTACTAAGGCAGGGTGCTGTTGCTGAGGATTATGTGGAGGGGGTTGAGGGTGTTAATCACCAATGCATTTGGAAGGGACTGGGCTTTTCTTCTCCGCAGCATGATTTGACAAGAAATGATTATACTGTCTTATGATCCTGCTTTCCTGAGGGACAAATTCCATACCTGTATAGTGACAGTGCAGAGGCAACCCTCATGGCTGGCTGCCTTTAGCAACACCTTCAGGCTCAACTGTAATAAAACTTCTAATAAAAATGCAATATTATTTGGAGGGCAAAGAACAGGACTAATTTACAGAGAATGTTAGTTATGTATGAAAAGCTTCTCTTGGTTTATTTCAGAAAGGCTCTTTGCGATACCACCTGAGTGCGTGAAACAGAAGAGCAGGCATGCTGAACACCAAGAGCTATTCCTCTGAAACCAGCAGCCAGGCACCATATGAAACACCAGCACTATCTGACCTTCAGAAGCTGTTCTGGTTCAGAGGAGGGTCTGTCAATCATTTGGACCAAGTCTGGCCAAACCTATTCCTGGGAGACGTGTAAGGGGATATTGTATATTATGTTGTTACTAGCACACTAGAGAGAGATGGAGGGGTGGTTAACAGTGAGATGTAAAGCTATGTTCACATCACAGGGTTCCAAAGCCAAACACCATGACAGTCAGCCTCAAGTGGTTTGGATGTCAAGAAAAGCTTGACATGTACACGTATAACTTACTCCTAGTCTGCCTGAGCTGTGCTTTCTACATTCCATGGATCACAATGGATTTTAGCAAGATAAACATATTTATTATTTTTATCATGGACATTGACAACTGGGTCTTGGGGGGCTTTATCTCCTCCAGATATTTAGGGTTTGCATTTATAAAGGAAACAGTTTAAAACACAAGCTCAATTATCTCACTGTATTAGAAGTGGACTCATTTAGTTATGGTACAAAGTTACTCCAAGAGACATTCAACAGCTCTTATTTTATTATCTTTTAACTCTAGGTACTCCAAATAAAAAAAAGGTGTCTGTTCCCCTCTAATAATGCCTAGAAGGCCCCAACTGAGATCGCTATCTCATTGTGCTAAGCACTGTACATATACATGCTTAGAGAGAGTCCCTGCCCTTAAGACCTTATTCTCTAAATAAGACGGAAAATGGGTGAGAAAGGAAGTATTATTATGCCCATTTTACAGACAGGTAACTGAGGTACAAGAGGTTCAGCCTCAGGAGTCAGAATGAAGAGAGGACAAAGACCCATAATTATATGGTAGGGGGCCCCACAGATGCAAACACAGAATTTCTTTTACCAGCTTATAACTAAATATCAAAACATATTGCACAATTACTTTGTACTTGTGGCAAAAGACACATTGCTGAGCTACTTTGCCTCTCTCTATCAATCACCAGACAGACACTTCTGTCTATTTGTCTAAATTGCTTTTCATCCGAGGATCTTAAAGTGCTTTAAAAACATCAAACAAACATCACCACTTCCTTGTGCAATAACTTTATCCCCATTTTACAGATGGGAAATCAGGGAGGCCTGCAGAAAGGAAATGACTTGTTCAAGGTCACACAGTGAGTCAGTGTCAGAAACAGGAATGGAACCCAAGAAAGAATGGCTATTTTCAATAACTGCAGGGCTTTGAGATGTTTTGTTCACATGGAGCCCACTTCATGGGGCACGTGCGTACCAGAAGTGGGATCGGTGTGGACAGTCAAAGGAGAATCCTAACTACTATCCTTTGCTCTAACCACTGAACAACATTCCCAGTGATTAACTACAAGGAGGGAGTTACCTGAACAACTGGTATCTCACAGGCTGGTCTGTACTCATGTAGCCCCTTCTCTGAAGTGTGGCTCAAACCTTCTCCCTTCTCTCTCCATGCTGCTTGCTATCATCAATATTAGGAGCTGCTTCTTCCTTCTCCTTGCACAGGTTGGATCCTGGGTATTTTCTGGCGTGTAATGCCTCTACCCGAGGTAACTCCTCACTGCCCCATGCACAGGGGTGCTTCCCTTTGAGAAAAATCAATACAACTAGCTGGCAAGGAGTGTGAAGCCCAGTACATGAGGGACAATGAAGTACATAAACAGAAACCCCAGAAAAGGAAGAACACATCTAAAAGAGCAGCATAACAAAGGGGGGCTTTGCGGGAAAAGGAAAATAGAATTGAGGGAAGGAAAGGGTTAAGGTTAACTAATAAGTACTAAACATTAATAAACAAACAAATCCCTCACCTCCCAACACTCACAATTTATCCCAATCTCCAGCTCCCATCCTGGCATCTTCCCAGGCACATGGCATCCTGAGGTTGAATCCTGAGAAGGAGTGTTGCAGCACTGTGATATGGGCAGGTTTAGATAGAAGTCAGCTTACTTTAATTCTTCATGCCTGGCTGGGCCAGGATCTTCTCTGGACTCATACCAGGCTTGCTGTTTCCATGGTCTAGAATCCTGGGGGGGGGAGGGGGGTGTCGTCTTGGCTGGCTCTCAGTAGCTGGCACCAGGTCGTATCTCTCTCTGGCTGGGTGCTGGAACGGCCCAATCCATGCAGCTAGATCTCACAGCAAAGCAAACACTTGCTTTGGGGGCAGTGGGCGCTGTGCTGTTTCTTTCCCACTTTCCAAACTCAAAACTGAAATTAAACCTATCTGTGTGGAGTCAGGCTGTCCCCGGCTGGGGGCGTGCAGCCCTGGCTTGTCACTGGTCCACTGGACTGCCTCCGTATTAGCCTCACCAGTAATTTCTAGTTCTTTCTGTCCCCACCCCTGACTCCATGAGCGCTGGGAAATGGTGTCAAAAGGCTCTGGTAGTTGCTTTAGTTGTAGTCCTTTTGATAGCACCCCCTAGGGAAAAGGCTCTCAAACTGGGGGGTGGGACTCCCTGGGGGGGCATGGAATGTATTTGTGGGGGAGGGTGAGAAGCTTTAGGAAAAAGAAAACTTACTGCACACATTTTATCCACAGCAATGTGTAACTAGCAAAGCTGTTTCCTCCAGACATATCAGGTCCTCAGATGGCACTGTGCATTTGACTCTAGATGGCACTGTGCATTTTGATGGATTTCTGTTAAGCTTGTATAGCATTATACAAAGTCGTTGCCACCTGTACCTTAATCGGTTTGCCGTCATTTAATTGTAAGCATTTAATTGTAAGCATCGACCATTACAGTTTGAATCAATGCCTTACTGTTTTTAATATTCAGTGAGAGTTGCATGCTGATTTTTTAAAAATCAATATATGTACTTGTGTGGTGGGAAGGAGGGTGTAAACTACTACAGACACAAAGAAGGGGGCGCAATCAAATTAAAGACCCACTGCCTAGCGGCTCAGTCCGATGATCCAGCAGCGGGCAAACTCCAAGTGGTGGTTACAATACCATCTCTCTAAGACCAAGGCACTATGGACTAACACAGTTGTCTGTTAGCCATTCACTGCCCTGTAAAGCGAGCTGCAGTGCTTGCATTCTTCCCCAGGGTGAGTGGGCACTCACATTAAACAGCACTATTTGAATGCAGAAAGTCAGCAATGATCTCAGTGAAACCTTCATCATCTTTCAACAGCTGGGCTGCTAGAAGTAAAGCAACTCTTCAAAATCTCAATATTACTCACATCCTTAATGCAGCAGATGGGCCATACAGTATCAACACAGGAGCCAGATATTACAAAGATCTGCAAGTAGCGTACCATGGAGTAGAAGCGTTCGATGACCCTTCCTTTGATTTAAGTATCTTTTTCTATGATGCGGCTAATTTCATACACAAAGCCTTACACACACCAGGAGGTAAGAAAGGTGTTTGATATTATGGGGAGCATGTGCATAAATGCTTTGCTGAATGGAACCTATTGCTCTAATTCACACTATTTCAGTCAATTAAGCCAGCGAGGCAACATGAACTAGTGAACTGAGCCAAGGATGGAGGGCCTGATCCAATGCCCACTGAAGTCACTGGGATTCTTTCCAATCACTATCAGCATCATGGCCTAGTTGCTAGGAATTTTTTTAGGTCTAGTTGTTCCCTCTGATCCTGACTGGCTGTGTGGTCTTTGGCAACTAGTCAATGAGGATCTTATCCTAGGATGTACTGATCACCCTCCACTTCCTCCTCAGTGCCTCACAGGTCTGGGCCATCAACCGCTTTGCATCTCAGATTCTCCACAAGTAAAATGGGGAGAATAGTCATTTACCCTCTTGCAAAAGTGCTGCAAGGGTTCATGTTCATACAGTACTTCAGAAAGGTAACGTGCTCTCTAAGTGTAAGTATAATTAGAAAAAAAGAAACCACCTGGTGTAGTAACAAAGGAGGAAATAGAGGTTTGCGCCTGACTGATGCTTGGAAATAACATTTCATAATCCCAATAACAACTAAGGTGTTAACATTTTATGTTCTGTGGGGTTCAATATTTTTCATCTTTCCCCCATTTCAAGAAAGGAAGAGTTAAAGAGTTTTTGTTTGCAGCAACCGTTGGGGTCACAAATTTCAATCATGAGCCGGGGGCCTGATCTTAAATAGCTTGGCTAAGGGCCCCAAAGCACCATGGGAAAAGAAAGTCCTCCTCTGTATACCTCTGGTGAGGTCATACCTAGATTACTGTGTTCAGTTCTGAGGCACCTCAATACCAGGAAGATTATCAGAGGAGTTTCAGAGCAGAGCAACAAAATACATAAAGGGACAGGAGGGTTTGACTTGCGAGGAAAGATTAATAAATAGTTTGGCTGAACAATAGCTAGGAGAGTGGACATGATAGAATCCTACAAGTGCATGAAGCTTGCAAACCCTAAGAGGAGTGGAATTGCCTTAGACTACAACCTAGGAGTAATGAGGTGACAGTAAGAGAGAAAAAGGTTAAGCAGTATTAGGAAAAACTTCTTGTCCTGAGAGCTATTAGTCTGTGGAATAGTCTCCCACAGAAATTGACGGACTCTCCCCTGATTTGAGATAATTAAAGCTATTCTGGAGAAAGCTAAAGACTAAACCTGCTGGATTATAAGTCTTTTGCCTTGGTTTGAGGAACATCTGAACCATTTGGCCTACAAAATGAAGTCAGAGACTTTTATTGTGAGATTTGAGGTACTTCCAAGTTTAAAAGTTTCATATCCCATTACCAACCTCCTGATGGTTTTGCCTAACAAGGTGCCAGGCAAGGATAACATGGAGGTCAAAATCACCCATCAAGAGGATACTTCCTTTAAGACCAGTGTGGAAACCACAGATGTGGGAAGAGTTCAGCACTTGGGTCACAGAAAAAAATAACGGTGATAACACTGCACTTCTCACTGGAACGCTTTTAAAATATTCAGTAGTTAAGCCTCACATCACAATTGTTGATGTACAGTAGGTAACAGACACATTTTACAGCCAGATGATACATTGATATGCAGAACAATTATATAACTTGCTGAAGGTCACCATTAGGGCCGGTTGAAAATTTTCTGATAAAATTGTTTTCATGGAAAACAACATTTTTCACAAAAAGCATCCACCTTCTGCAGAAAGTTTCAATTTTATGTCAAAAAACCAAATACCTGAAAACAAAATATTTTGATTTGGAAATGGGAGTTGTAATTTGGTTTCTTCATGTCCCCATTGTCCTCTCTAGGTCATGCTTCTGGCTGTACTATATCTCCCATGATGCAACATGGCCAGGGACTCCCATGATGCATCACCTCTCTTCTCCAAGATGGGTGACCATGATGGGAGATGTAGTCCAACCAGGGAGAAATGGGAGTACAAGGCACTTAAACTACAACCCCCCTGAGATGCTTTGGTAGTCTTTCCAAATTGAAATATTTTATTTTGGGGGCAAATATTTCTGTTTCTGGCCAAAACATTTCAGCATTCAAATTTTATCCAAAATTTATCATAGAAGAAAAACACCATTTTTCAACTACCTCCAGTCACAGTGAGTCCATAGCAGAACCAAGATTATCATCAAGGACTCCTGATGGCCAAGCCCTTGCTGTAAGATCTAGATCCCACTCCCTTCCGGCATACGTTTAGTAGTATACCTATTGCTGTTACTCATATATGGATGATCAGAGAGCTTCAGTGTCCCAAACCAACAGCACCTCAGAATGCGCTAACAATCAGTGAAAATCTGGCTATTTATTGTATTTATTGATTCTGGCTGTTTTGACCCGTCTGGGTCTTTCTTACCTTGCAAGTTCTAAAGCCCACTGGGCACATGTTGTCTCATTTATTTGCAGGTAAAGTGTTCGTTCACTGTGCCATGGGGATAAGCCGCTCTGCATCTTTAGTGCTCGCTTTTTTAATGATCCATGAAAACATGACGCTTGTGGAGGCTTTAAAAATGGTGAATTCTCACAGAGAGATCTGCCCAAATACAGGATTCCTGAGCCAGCTCCGAGACCTGGACATCAAATTAAATGAAGAGAGGAAAGGAGTTAGAGAATCTGCCAGCAAAGAACCATAATACAGAACTGCACAGAAAGTGGATGCAACACCATCAGTATTTTCTGGATCTCTTTTAAAATGAATTATGTTTTCCAAACCAAGGGCATAAACTGAAAATGCAGCGTAACACATAGTCTATATGTAAATGCTTATTTGACTTTATTATCTTTACATTGTATAAAGCCTATCTAAATTCTACCCGCAGCGCAATTGGCTTTGGTATTCTTCACTCCCTGCCCTCAAATATTGTGAGAAATAGCTGTAAACTGTTAAGCAGCTGCCAAGCTCCACCCTAGAGGTGGCTGCATTTCAGTGACGCATGACATTTATATTAGTTTGTGAAGTGTTAGGATTCTTTGGGGGTGAAAAGTGCTTTGTTATTATATTATTTGTACTTCAGTAGTGCCTACAGGCCCCAATCAGGGCTCCCATGGTGCAATATATGTTTAAGATTGTTAATGTTTTGAGGTTTTAATGTTGGCATCTGTTTGTTATAGGTTATAACAATTTGTGCAGCAGTCTGAGCCCCTTGGCTGGGCCATGGAGGCTCTTTAGATATAGAACAGCTGGGAAATGTTGAAGCCACTCTCTTAAGAAACAATTCCAGTCTGTTTTCCATATTCCTCCCCCTGGGTCTTCATCAGTAGGGGATTTTCATGAAAAGATCTTAACTTGAATGGATTTTCATCTGCTCTGGCTGCTCCCCACCAAAAGTCAAGCAGTTGCTGTAGAAAATGATTATGCTGTCATGAAGGAGGCGGCTTCGAAATGGTCTCACAGCTGAGGGTCTAAAACTATTGCATTGGCAGCAGAGGTAGGGGTGTGTGTGTGTGGGTGGGTGTGTGTGTGAGGCAAAACTCAAAGCCATCGAGAATCAAGGGTCTTTCATTAGATCTGAAAAGATGATCCAATTTTGCAACTTAAATTTTTATTTATTTACAGTTTCCCCTCTCAAAATCAAGACTACGTTCACAGAAAGATCATGTTTTGTAGTATTTGCCCATCTGCAATGAGAAAACACAAAGAGAAGCCACTGGGGCACTGGATTGTTAAGGGGAGTGCTAATAGGTGCAGCACCTTTTATCTCTAAGTCACTGGAGCAAGTCTGGGCCAGTGTAGCAGTGACCCACAGTCACTGTCATCTGATGGCTCTACGCTGGCTTGTAATTATGTGAAATGAATCTTGCCGTCCCAGTCCCATCCCCTAGTAGACAGGCGTCCCCATCACAAAGCCAGCTTCAGAACTGCCACTGATGTGCCCATCCTTGCTGCCAGTTTCAGGAATGAATAGGTATGGATACCAGACTACCCTGAACTGGTTGCTCAGGAACAGGGCAGAGGCAGATGAGTAGGGCAGCATGGAAAAGCATGCATTGCCCCTCCCTGTGCTGTCCATAAGACAGATTTCAGCCTCCCAGGCAGTCAAGTGCAGAACTATCCGCAATTACAGGATTTTCTCCGATTACCAGCAGATCGCATCTGCCTTAGCTTACCAAATGAATATGAAACTTTGAAGTATACCAGACATCTCTGAGTACTCAAGCATGATCCTGTTACCATTAAAGTCTACAGCAAAGCTCTCGTTGACTTCAGTGGAGGGAGGACTGAGCCCTTCAGGCAATGTTTTCCTCCCAGGGGAACACTGCCATTGAACCCTGAAGGAATTTGCTGAATAGCAATATTTGCCATTTGCCCAGAAGAAGGTGCAGTAAGATCTTTTCCACAGGACATCCCCAAGCACCAAAACCTAAGGAGATTAATTTGTGTAAAACATTTAATATCTTTATTGTTGCATGTTTACACAACAGTACAACAGATGAATTGTAAAGAGGAGAGAACCAATATTTTAATACCATTAAAATTAACCCACAATTCCAAAGGTGTGACAGACACATGGGTGTGTCAGAGCTGCTATGGTTATTCATTGTTATGATGAAAAAATTCTATATGGACTTTAAAGTGCCATTGATACTATAGCTGTGATGGTTTACTATAGTGCTGTTCATTCGTTTCCATGGAAGAAACTCTAGTGCATTTTCCCAGAATTGCTGATTGGTTGGGGGGAAAAAAATCACTAGAATGGTGTTTGCACCATCTCTCTAATAGCAAATTCCAACCCAAGGATTTGCAGACTGTTTCTGCAATAAGTATTCTCTGTGGGAGCAGGATGAGAAAACATGCTAGGAGCTATGATCCCCTCTCACCAGTAGATGGCAGTATAAACCTGAGGCTGAGCTGAGGAACCCAGCAAACTAAACCCTGGGTAATTGTACACAGCACATTTAAAATCCTACATACAATCCACAAGTTTTCCCATCATCCTTTCAAGAAAGCAAATCAGCACACCATGCTGAATGTGTTCCATTAGAGCCAGAATTACCACATCTCAGATCATTAGGAAAGCTCTCTGTCTCCACCCTGAAATTCTTAACATAAACTCCTCCTTTGTACAGTAATAAGCTGTAAACACTTATTCTCTCTCTCTCTCTCTCTCTCTCTTTTTCTCTCTATATATATATATATATATAGAGAGAGAGAGAGAGAGAG